>NW_027645573.1:0-381714 GCF_951640355.1 Cnephaeus nilssonii
TTAAAATGAAAAGTCTCATTGCTCAAAACAACAGACCAGTGGAATGGCAGAGTGTCTCTAGAACTCCTGGAATACGTTTTAGAACCCGAACATCTCTACTGAATTTTGAAATACTGAGAATTTGTATCCAAAGCGCTGTGAAAGGTAAGATAGACTGTCAAGTGGTAATAATGTTGAAAGTGCTGGTATATTTGTAAAAAAGGTTGTTTTACCAAATTAGAATTCACAATGAAAAAGCTTGAGACACTGGAAGAGAGAGACTCCAACGCCGGAAATTCACAATGATAACCTAGATTAATATCTAAGAAAGTGCTTCAAACACTAGGAATCCGTGAATAAAGGGCCTTAATGTCTGTACCACATTGTTTCCTGACAAGGAAATCGTGTTCAAACAACATAGAACCGAGTTGGATACTGCTTACATTTATTATTCCTGGACAATGAGTTGGCGATTTTGAACGAAGCCTGGTTAGGCCATTAAACCGGATGTGATGACGTCACCAAGGGGGAGGGGCCACGTGGGCAGGCTTAATTGATCCCAGGTGATAATGATTTGGCCAGGGGACCAGCTGGGAGTGATGACGTCATTGAGATTAGTTCTGGTATTAGGGTTAGAGAATTGGGGCTCTGTTCATGGTTAGGGTTCGGATAAGGTTTTGGGCTAGGTAGGGTCCAGGCTCAGGTGTGGGCTAGGTTTAGGGTTTGGGTTAGAGGGTTAGGGACAGGCTGACAGTCACAGTGTAGTAATGTTGGCTATGCACAATGAATGAGCTTCAATCACTGGACAATTTGGTGTGTAGCACTCAGAACTTACGACTCCAGACTAGGGAAATATTTAGAAATCTGCTTCACACAATAGGAATACATATTCCAATAGACTGAATATCTGAACAGCACAATTTTGTCACTGAGAAATCTTGTTCAAACAGCTGAGAAGCGAGTGTGACATTGTTTACATTTATTTTTCCCATCAAAAGGAGTTGGCGTTTTCGGGAAAAGGTTTTGGTGAAACACTGAAAAACTCATTTTCCTAGAGCTATCGAACAGTATGAAAGTATTGAGAACACTATGAAATAAAAATGTTAGTTAGGCTAGGGTTCCAAGTAATGTTTTACTGTGCCTTTAAAAAGCCGGTATGACACCCGTGTTAAAATGAAAAGTCTCATTGCTCAAAACAACAGACCAGGGGAATGGCAGAGTGTCTCTAGAACTCCTGGAATACGTTTTAGTACCCGAACATCTCTACTGAATTTTGAAATACTGAGAATTTGTATCCAAAGCGCTGTGAAAGGTAAGATAGACTGTCAAGTGGTAATAATGTTGAAAGTGCTGGTATATTTGTAAAAAAGGTTGTTTTACAAAATTAGAATTCACAATGAAAAAGCTTGAGACACTGGAAGAGAGAGACTCCAACGCGGGAAATTCACAATGATAACCTAGGTTAATATCTAAGAAAGTGCTTCAAACACTAGGAATACGTGAATAAAGGGCCTTAATATCTGTAACACATTGTTTCCTGACAAGGAAATCGTGTTCAAAGAACATAGAACCGAGTTGGATACTGGTTACATTTATTATTCCCAGACAATGAGTTGGCGATTTTGAAAGAAGCCTGGTTAGGCCATTAAACCGGATGTGATGACGTCACCAAGGGGGAGAGGCCACGTGGGCAGGCTTAATTGATCTCAGGTGATAATGATTTGTCCAGGGGACCAGCTGGGAGTGATGACGTCATCTAGATTAGTTCTGGTATTAGGGTTAGAGAATTGGGGCTCTGTTCATGGTTAGGGTTAGGATAAGGTTTTGGGCTAGGTAGGGTCCAGGCTCAGGTGTGGGCTAGGTTTAGGGTTTGGGTTAGAGGGTTAGGGACAGGCTGACGGTCACAGTGTAGTAATGTTGGCTATTCACAATGAATGAGCTTCAATCACTGGACAATTAGGTGTGAAGCACTCAGAACTTACGATTCCAGACTAGGGAAATATTTAGAAATGTGCTTCACACAATAGGAATACATATTCCAATAGACTGAATATCTGAACAGCATAATTTTGTCACTGAGAAATCTTGTTCAAACAGCTGAGAAGCGAGTGTGACATTGTTTACATTTATTTTTCCCGTGAAAAGGAGTTGGCGTTTTAGGGAAAAGGTTTTGGTGAAACACTGAAAAACTCATTTTCCTAGAGCTATCGAACAGTATGAAAGTATTGAGAACAGTATGAAATAAAAATGTTAGTTAGGCTAGGGTTCCAAGTAATGTTTTACTGTGCCTTTAAAAAGCCGGTATGACACCCGTGTTAAAATGAAAAGTCTCATTGCTCAAAACAACAGACCAGGGGAATGGCAGAGTGTCTCTAGAACTCCTGGAATACGTTTTAGAACCCGAACATCTCTACTGAATTTTGAAATACTGAGAATTTGTATCCAAAGCGCTGTGAAAGGTAGGATAGACGTTCAAGTGGTAATAATGTTGAAAGTGCTGGTATATTTGTAAAAAAGGTTGTTTTACCAAATTAGAATTCACAATGAAAAAGCTTGAGACACTGGAAGAGAGAGACTCCAACTCGGGAAATTCACAATGATAACCTAGGTTAATATCTAAGAAAGTGCTTCAAACACTAGGAATACGTGAATAAAGGGCCTTAATATCTGTAACACATTGTTTCCTGACAAGGAAATCGTGTTCAAAGAACATAGAACCGAGTTGGATACTGGTTACATTTTTTATTCCTGGAAAATGAGTTGGCGATTTTGAAAGAAGCCTGGTTAGGCCATTAAACCGGATGTGATGACGTCACCAAGGGGGAGGGGCCACGTGGGCAGGCTTAATTGATCCCAGGTGATAATGATTTGGCCAGGGGACCAGCTGGGAGTGATGACGTCATCGAGGTTAGTTCTGGTATTAGGGTTAGAGAATTGGGGCTCTGTTCTTGGTTAGGGTTAGGATAAGGTTTTGGGCTAGGTAGGGTCCAGGCTCAGGTGTGGGCTAGGTTTAGGGTTTGGGTTAGAGGGTTAGGGACAAGCTGAAGGTCACAGTGTAGTAATTTTGGCTATTCACAATGAATGAGCTTCAATCACTGGACAATTTGGTGTGTAGCACTCAGAACTTACGACTCCAGACTAGGGAAATATTTAGAAATGTGCTTCACACAATAGGAATACATATTCCAATAGACTGAATATCTGAACAGCACTATTTTTTCACTGGGAAATCTTGTTCAAACAGCGGAGAAGCGAGTGTGACACTGTTTACATTTATTTTTCCCGTCAAAAGGAGTTGGCGTTTTCGGGAAAAGGTTTTGATGAAACACTGAAAAACTCATTTTCTAGAGCTATCGAACAGTATGAAAGTATTGAGAACACTATGAAATAAAAATGTTAGTTAGGCTAGGGTTCCAAGTAATGTTTTACTGTGCCTTTAAAAAGCCGGTATGACACCCATGTTAAAATGAAAAGTCTCATTGCTCAAAAGAACAGACCAGGGGAATGGCAGAGTGTCTCTAGAACTCCTGGAATACGTTTTAGAACCCGAACATCTCTACTGATTTTTGAAATACTGAGAATTTGTATCCAAAGCGCTGTGAAAGGTAGGATAGACTGTCAAGTGGTAATAATGTTGAAATTGCTGGTATATTTGTAAAAAAGGTTGTTTTACCAAATTAGAATTCACAATGAAAAAGCTTGAGACACTGGAAGAGAGAGACTCCAACTCGGGAAATTCACAATGATAACCTAGGTTAATATCTAAGAAAGTGCTTCAAACACTAGGAATACGTGAATAAAGGGCCTTAATATCTGTAACACATTGTTTCCTGACAAGGAAATCGTGTTCAAAGAACATAGAACCGAGTTGGATACTGGTTACATTTTTTATTCCTGGAAAATGAGTTGGCGATTTTGAAAGAAGCCTGGTTAGGCCATTAAACCGGAGGTGATGACGTCACCAAGGGGGAGGGGCCACGTGGGCAGGCTTAATTGATCCCAGGTGATAATGCTTTGGCCAGGGGACCAGCTGGGAGTGATGACATCATCGAGGTTAGTTCTGGTATTAGGGTTAGAGAATTGGGGCTCTGTTCATGGTTAGGGTTAGGATAAGGTTTTGGGCTAGGTAGGGTCCAGGCTCAGGTGTGGGCTAGGTTTAGGGTTTGGGTTAGAGGGTTAGGGACAGGCTGACGGTCACAGTGTAGTAATGTTGGCTATTCACAATGAATGAGCTTCAATCACTGGACAATTTGGTGTGTAGCACTCAGAACTTACGACTCCAGACTAGGGAAATATTTAGAAATGTGCTTCACACAATAGGAATACATATTCCAATAGACTGATTATCTGAACAGCACAATTTTGTCAATGGGAAATCTTGTTCAAACAGCTGAGAAGCGAGTGTGACACTGTTTACATTTATTTTTCCCGTCAAAAGGAGTTGGCGTTTTCGGGAAAAGGTTTCGGTGAAACACTGAAAAACTCATTTTCCTAGAGCAATCGAACAGTATGAAAGTATTGAGAAATCTATGAAATAAAAATGTTAGTTAGGCTAGGGTTCCAAGTAATGTTTTACAATGCCTTTAAAAAGCCGGTATGACACCCGTGTTAAAATGAAAAATCTCATTGCTCAAAACAACAGACCAGGGGAATGGCAGAGTGTCTCTAGAACTCCTGGAATACGTTTCAGAACCCGAACATCTCTACTGAATTTTAAAATACTGAGAATTTGTATCCAAAGCGCTGTGAAAGGTAGGATAGACTGTCAAGTGGTAATAATGTTGAAAGTGCAGGTATATTTGTAAAAAAGGTTGTTTTACCAAATTAGAATTCACAATGAAAAAGCTTGAGACACTGGAAGAGAGAGACTCCAACTCGGGAAATTCACAATGATAACCTAGGTTAATATCTAAGAAAGTGCTTCAAACACTAGGAATACGTGAATAAAGGGCCTTAATATCTGTAACACATTGTTTCCTGACAAGGAAATCGTGTTCAAAGAACATAGAACCGAGTTGGATACTGGTTACATTTTTTATTCCTGGAAAATGAGTTGGCGATTTTGAAAGAAGCCTGGTTAGGCCATTAAACCGGATGTGATGACATCACCAAGGGGGAGGGGCCACGTGGGCAGCCTTAATTGATCCCAGGTGATAATGATTTGGCCAGGGGACCAGCTGGGAGTGATGACGTCATCGAGGTTAGTTCTGGTATTAGGGTTAGAGAATTGGGGCTCTGTTCTTGGTTAGGGTTAGGATAAGGTTTTGGGCTAGGTAGGGTCCAGGCTCAGGTGTGGGCTAGGTTTAGGGTTTGGGTTAGAGGGTTAGGGACAGGCTGAAGGTCACAGTGTAGTAATTTTGGCTATTCACAATGAATGAGCTTCAATCACTGGACAATTTGGTGTGTAGCACTCAGAACTTACGACTCCAGACTAGGGAAATATTTAGAAATGTGCTTCACACAATAGGAATACATATTCCAATAGACTGAATATCTGAACAGCACAATTTTGTCAATGGGAAATCTTGTTCAAACAGCTGGGAAGCGTGTGTGACACTGTTTACATTTATTTTTCCCATCAAAAGGAGTTGGCGTTTTTGGGAAAAGGTTTTGGTGAAACACTGAAAAACTCATTTTCTAGAGCTATCGAACAGTATGAAAGTATTGAGAACACTATGAAATAAAAATGTTAGTTAGGCTAGGGTTCCAAGTAATGTTTTACTGTGCCTTTAAAAAGCCGGTATGACACCCGTGTTAAAATGAAAAGTCTCATTGCTCAAAACAACAGACCAGGGGAATGGCAGAGTGTCTCTAGAACTCCTGAAATACGTTTTAGAACCCGAACATCTCTACTGAATTTCGAAATACTGACAATTTGTATTCAAAGCGCTGTGAAAGGTAGGATAGACGTTCAAGTGGTAATAATGTTGAAAGTGCTGGTATATTTGTAAAAAAGGTTGTTTTACCAAATTAGAATTCACAATGAAAAAGGTTGAGACACTGGAAGAGAGAGACTCCAACTCGGGAAATTCACAATGATAACCTAGGTTAATATCTAAGAAAGTGCTTCAAACACTAGGAATACGTGAATAAAGGGCCTTAATATCTGTAACACATTGTTTCCTGACAAGGAAATCGTGTTCAAAGAACATAGAACCGAGTTGGATACTGGTTCCATTTTTTATTCCTGGAAAATGAGTTGGCGATTTTGAAAGAAGCCTGGTTAGGCCATTAAACCGGATGTGATGACGTCACCAAGGGGGAGGGGCCACGTGGGCAGGCTTAATTGATCCCAGGTGATAATGATTTGGCCAGGGGACCAGCTGGGAGTGATGACGTCATCGAGGTTAGTTCTGGTATTAGGGTTAGAGAATTGGGGCTCTGTTCTTGGTTAGGGTTAGGATAAGGTTTTGGGCTAGGTAGGGTCCAGGCTCAGGTGTGGGCTAGGTTTAGGGTTTGGGTTAGAGGGTTAGGGACAGGCTGAAGGTCACAGTGTAGTAATTTTGGCTATTCACAATGAATGAGCTTCAATCACTGGACAATTTGGTGTGTAGCACTCAGAACTTACGACTCCAGACTAGGGAAATATTTAGAAATGTGCTTCACACAATAGGAATACATATTCCAATAGACTGAATATCTGAACAGCACTATTTTTTCACTGGGAAATCTTGTTCAAACAGCGGAGAAGCGAGTGTGACACTGTTTACATTTATTTTTCCCGTCAAAAGGAGTTGGCGTTTTCGGGAAAAGGTTTTGGTGAAACACTGAAAAACTCATTTTCTAGAGCTATCGAACAGTATGAAAGTATTGAGAACACTATGAAATAAAAATGTTAGTTAGGCTAGGGTTCCAAGTAATGTTTTACTGTGCCTTTAAAAAGCCGGTTTGACACCCATGTTAAAATGAAAAGTCTCATTGCTCAAAAGAACAGACCAGGGGAATGGCAGAGTGTCTCTAGAACTCCTGGAATACGTTTTAGAACCCGAACATCTCTACTGATTTTTGAAATACTGAGAATTTGTATCCAAAGCGCTGTGAAAGGTAGGATAGCCTGTCAAGTGGTTATAATGTTGAAATTGCTGGTATATTTGTAAAAAAGGTTGTTTTACCAAATTAGAATTCACAATGAAAAAGCTTGAGACACTGGAAGAGAGAGACTCCAACTCGGGAAATTCACAATGATAACCTAGGTTAATATCTAAGAAAGTGCTTCAAACACTAGGAATACGTGAATAAAGGGCCTTAATATCTGTAACACATTGTTTCCTGACAAGGAAATCGTGTTCAAAGAACATAGAACCGAGTTGGATACTGGTTACATTTTTTATTCCTGGAAAATGAGTTGGCGATTTTGAAAGAAGCCTGGTTAGGCCATTAAACCGGAGGTGATGACGTCACCAAGGGGGAGGGGCCACGTGGGCAGGCTTAATTGATCCCAGGTGATAATGCTTTGGCCAGGGGACCAGCTGGGAGTGATGACATCATCGAGGTTAGTTCTGGTATTAGGGTTAGAGAATTGGGGCTCTGTTCATGGTTAGGGTTAGGATAAGGTTTTGGGCTAGGTAGGGTCCAGGCTCAGGTGTGGGCTAGGTTTAGGGTATGGGTTAGAGGGTTAGGGACAGGCTGACGGTCACAGTGTAGTAATGTTGGCTATTCACAATGAATGAGCTTCAATCACTGGACAATTTGGTGTGTAGCACTCAGAACTTACGACTCCAGACTAGGGAAATATTTAGAAATGTGCTTCACACAATAGGAATACATATTCCAATAGACTGAATATCTGAACAGCACAATTTTGTCAATGGGAAATCTTGTTCAAACAGCTGAGAAGCGAGTGTGACACTCTTTACATTTATTTTTCCCGTCAAAAGGAGTTGGCGTTTTCGGGAAAAGGTTTCGGTGAAACACTGAAAAACTCATTTTCCTAGAGCAATCGAACAGTATGAAAGTATTGAGAAATCTATGAAATAAAAATGTTAGTTAGGCTAGGGTTCCAAGTAATGTTTTACAATGCCTTTAAAAAGCCGGTATGACACCCGTGTTAAAATGAAAAATCTCATTGCTCAAAACAACAGACCAGGGGAATGGCAGAGTGTCTCTAGAACTCCTGGAATACGTTTCAGAACCCGAACATCTCTACTGAATTTTAAAATACTGAGAATTTGTATCCAAAGCGCTGTGAAAGGTAGGATAGACTGTCAAGTGGTAATAATGTTGAAAGTGCTGGTATATTTGTAAAAAAGGTTGTTTTACCAAATTAGAATTCACAATGAAAAAGCTTGAGACACTGGAAGAGAGAGACTCCAACTCGGGAAATTCACAATGATAACCTAGGTTAATATCTAAGAAAGTGCTTCAAACACTAGGAATACGTGAATAAAGGGCCTTGATATCTGTAACACATTGTTTCCTGACAAGGAAATCGTGTTCAAAGAACATAGAACCGAATTGGATACTGCTTACATTTATTATTCCGGGACCATGAGTTGGCGAATTTGAAAGAAGCCTGGTTAGGCCATTAAACCGGATGTGATGACGTCACCAAGGGGGAGGGGCCACGTGGGCAGGCTTAATTGATCCCAGGTGATAATGATTTGGCCAGGGGACCAGCTGGGAGTGATGACGTCATCGAGGTTAGTTCTGGTATTAGGGTTAGAGAATTGGGGCTCTGTTCTTGGTTAGGGTTAGGATAAGGTTTTGGGCTAGGTAGGGTCCAGGCTCAGGTGTGGGCTAGGTTTAGGGTTTGGGTTAGAGGGTTAGGGACAGGCTGACGGTCACAGTGTAGTAATGTTGGCTATTCACAATGAATGAGCTTCAATCACTGGACAATTTGGTGTGTAGCACTCAGAACTTACGACTCCAGACTAGGGAAATATTTAGAAATGTGCTTCACACAATAGGAATACATATTCCAATAGACTGAATATCTGAACAGCACAATTTTGTCAATGGGAAATCTTGTTCAAACAGCTGGGAAGCGTGTGTGACACTGTTTACATTTATTTTTCCCATCAAAAGGAGTTGGCGTTTTTGGGAAAAGGTTTTGGTGAAACACTGAAAAACTCATTTTCTAGAGCTATCGAACAGTATGAAAGTATTGAGAACACTATGAAATAAAAATGTTAGTTAGGCTAGGGTTCCAAGTAATGTTTTACTGTGCCTTTAAAAAGCCGGTATGACACCCGTGTTAAAATGAAAAGTCTCATTGCTCAAAACAACAGACCAGGGGAATGGCAGAGTGTCTCTAGAACTCCTGAAATACGTTTTAGAACCCGAACATCTCTACTGAATTTTGAAATACTGAGAATTTGTATTCAAAGCGCTGTGAAAGGTAGGATAGACGTTCAAGTGGTAATAATGTTGAAAGTGCTGGTATATTTGTAAAAAAGGTTGTTTTACCAAATTAGAATTCACAATGAAAAAGCTTGAGACACTGGAAGAGAGAGACTCCAACTCGGGAAATTCACAATGATAACCTAGGTTAATATCTAAGAAAGTGCTTCAAACACTAGGAATACGTGAATAAAGGGCCTTAATATCTGTAACACATTGTTTCCTGACAAGGAAATCGTGTTCAAAGAACATAGAACCGAGTTGGATACTGGTTACATTTTTTATTCCTGGAAAATGAGTTGGCGATTTTGAAAGAAGCCTGGTTAGGCCATTAAACCGGATGTGATGACGTCACCAAGGGGGAGGGGCCACGTGGGCAGGCTTAATTGATCCCAGGTGATAATGATTTGGCCAGGGGACCAGCTGGGAGTGATGACGTCATCGAGGTTAGTTCTGGTATTAGGGTTAGAGAATTGGGGCTCTGTTCTTGGTTAGGGTTAGGATAAGGTTTTGGGCTAGGTAGGGTCCAGGCTCAGGTGTGGGCTAGGTTTAGGGTTTGGGTTAGAGGGTTAGGGACAGGCTGAAGGTCACAGTGTAGTAATTTTGGCTATTCACAATGAATGAGCTTCAATCACTGGACAATTTGGTGTGTAGCACTCAGAACTTACGACTCCAGACTAGGGAAATATTTAGAAATGTGCTTCACACAATAGGAATACATATTCCAATAGACTGAATATCTGAACAGCACAATTTTGTCAATGGGAAATCTTGTTCAAACAGTTGGGAAGCGTGTGTGACACTGTTTACATTTATTTTTCCCATCAAAAGGAGTTGGCGTTTTTGGAAAAGGTTTTGGTGAAACACTGAAAAACTCATTTTCTAGAGCTATCGAACAGTATGAAAGTATTGAGAACACTATGAAATAAAAATGTTAGTTAGGCTAGGGTTCCAAGTAATGTTTTACTGTGCCTTTAAAAAGCCGGTATGACACCCGTGTTAAAATGAAAAGTCTCATTGCTCAAAACAACAGACCAGGGGAATGGCAGAGTGTCTCTAGAACTCCTGAAATACGTTTTAGAACCCGAACATCTCTACTGAATTTTGAAATACTGAGAATTTGTATTCAAAGCGCTGTGAAAGGTAGGATAGACGTTCAAGTGGTAATAATGTTGAAAGTGCTGGTATATTTGTAAAAAAGGTTGTTTTACCAAATTAGAATTCACAATGAAAAAGGTTGAGACACTGGAAGAGAGAGACTCCAACTCGGGAAATTCACAATGATAACCTAGGTTAATATCTAAGAAAGTGCTTCAAACACTAGGAATACGTGAATAAAGGGCCTTAATATCTGTAACACATTGTTTCCTGACAAGGAAATCGTGTTCAAAGAACATAGAACCGAGTTGGATACTGGTTACATTTTTTATTCCTGGAAAATGAGTTGGCGATTTTGAAAGAAGCCTGGTTAGGCCATTAAACCGGATGTGATGACATCACCAAGGGGGAGGGGCCACGTGGGCAGGCTTAATTGATCCCAGGTGATAATGATTTGGCCAGGGGACCAGCTGGGAGTGATGACGTCATCGAGGTTAGTTCTGGTATTAGGGTTAGAGAATTGGGGCTCTGTTCTTGGTTAGGGTTAGGATAAGGTTTTGGGCTAGGTAGGGTCCAGGCTCAGGTGTGGGCTAGGTTTATGGTTTGGGTTAGAGGGTTAGGGACAGGCTGAAGGTCACAGTGTAGTAATTTTGGCTATTCACAATGAATGAGCTTCAATCACTGGACAATTTGGTGTGTAGCACTCAGAACTTACGACTCCAGACTAGGGAAATATTTAGAAATGTGCTTCACACAATAGGAATACATATTCCAATAGACTGAATATCTGAACAGCACTATTTTTTCACTGGGAAATCTTGTTCAAACAGCGGAGAAGCGAGTGTGACACTGTTTACATTTATTTTTCCCGTCAAAAGGAGTTGGCGTTTTCGGGAAAAGGTTTTGGTGAAACACTGAAAAACTCATTTTCTAGAGCTATCAAACAGTATGAAAGTATTGAGAACACTATGAAATAAAAATGTTAGTTAGGCTAGGGTTCCAAGTAATGTTTTACTGTGCCTTTAAAAAGCCGGTTTGACACCCATGTTAAAATGAAAAGTCTCATTGCTCAAAAGAACAGACCAGGGGAATGGCAGAGTGTCTCTAGAACTCCTGGAATACGTTTTAGAACCCGAACATCTCTACTGATTTTTGAAATACTGAGAATTTGTATCCAAAGTGCTGTGAAAGGTAGGATAGCCTGTCAAGTGGTAATAATGTTGAAATTGCTGGTATATTTGTAAAAAAGGTTGTTTTACCAAATTAGAATTCACAATGAAAAAGCTTGAGACACTGGAAGAGAGAGACTCCAACTCGGGAAATTCACAATGATAACCTAGGTTAATATCTAAGAAAGTGCTTCAAACACTAGGAATACGTGAATAAAGGGCCTTAATATCTGTAACACATTGTTTCCTGACAAGGAAATCGTGTTCAAAGAACATAGAACCGAGTTGGATACTGGTTACATTTTTTATTCCTGGAAAATGAGTTGGCGATTTTGAAAGAAGCCTGGTTAGGCCATTAAACCGGAGGTGATGACGTCACCAAGGGGGAGGGGCCACGTGGGCAGGCTTAATTGATCCCAGGTGATAATGCTTTGGCCAGGGGACCAGCTGGGAGTGATGACATCATCGAGGTTAGTTCTGGTATTAGGGTTAGAGAATTGGGGCTCTGTTCATGGTTAGGGTTAGGATAAGGTTTTGGGCTAGGTAGGGTCCAGGCTCAGGTGTGGGCTAGGTTTAGGGTATGGGTTAGAGGGTTAGGGACAGGCTGACGGTCACAGTGTAGTAATGTTGGCTATTCACAATGAATGAGCTTCAATCACTGGACAATTTGGTGTGTAGCACTCAGAACTTACGACTCCAGACTAGGGAAATATTTAGAAATGTGCTTCACACAATAGGAATACATATTCCAATAGACTGAATATCTGAACAGCACAATTTTGTCAATGGGAAATCTTGTTCAAACAGCTGAGAAGCGAGTGTGACACTCTTTACATTTATTTTTCCCGTCAAAAGGAGTTGGCGTTTTCGGGAAAAGGTTTCGGTGAAACACTGAAAAAGTCATTTTCCTAGAGCAATCGAACAGTATGAAAGTATTGAGAAATCTATGAAATAAAAATGTTAGTTAGGCTAGGGTTCCAAGTAATGTTTTACAATGCCTTTAAAAAGCCGGTATGACACCCGTGTTAAAATGAAAAATCTCATTGCTCAAAACAACAGACCAGGGGAATGGCAGAGTGTCTCTAGAATTCCTGGAATACGTTTCAGAACCCGAACATCTCTACTGAATTTTAAAATACTGAGAATTTGTATCCAAAGCGCTGTGAAAGGTAGGATAGACTGTCAAGTGGTAATAATGTTGAAAGTGCTGGTATATTTGTAAAAAAGGTTGTTTTACCAAATTAGAATTCACAATGAAAAAGCTTGAGACACTGGAAGAGAGAGACTCCAACTCGGGAAATTCACAATGATAACCTAGGTTAATATCTAAGAAAGTGCTTCAAACACTAGGAATACGTGAATAAAGGGCCTTGATATCTGTAACACATTGTTTCCTGACAAGGAAATCGTGTTCAAAGAACATAGAACCGAATTGGATACTGCTTACATTTATTATTCCGGGACCATGAGTTGGCGAATTTGAAAGAAGCCTGGTTAGGCCATTAAACCGGATGTGATGACGTCACCAAGGGGGAGGGGCCACGTGGGCAGGCTTAATTGATCCCAGGTGATAATGATTTGGCCAGGGGACGAGCTGGGATTGATGGCGTCATTGAGATTAGTTCTGGTATTAGGGTTAGAGAATTGGGGCTCTGTTCATGGTTAGGGTTAGGATAAGGTTTTGGGCTAGGTAGGGTCCAGGCTCAGGTGTGGGCTAGGTTTAGGGTTTGGGTTAGAGGGTTAGGGACAGGCTGACGGTCACAGTGTAGTAATGTTGGCTATTCACAATGAATGAGCTTCAATCACTGGACAATTTGGTGTGTAGCACTCAGAACTTACGACTCCAGACTAGGGAAATATTTCGAAATGTGCTTCACACAATAGGAATACATATTCCAATAGACTGAATATCTGAACAGCACAATTTTGTCAATGGGAAATCTTGTTCAAACAGCTGAGAAGCGAGTGTGACACTCTTTACATTTATTTTTCCCGTCAAAAGGAGTTGGCGTTTTCGGGAAAAGGTTTCGGTGAAACACTGAAAAACTCATTTTCCTAGAGCAATCGAACAGTATGAAAGTATTGAGAAATCTATGAAATAAAAATGTTAGTTAGGCTAGGGTTCCAAGTAATGTTTTACAATGCCTTTAAAAAGCCGGTATGACACCCGTGTTAAAATGAAAAATCTCATTGCTCAAAACAACAGACCAGGGGAATGGCAGAGTGTCTCTAGAACTCCTGGAATACGTTTCAGAACCCGAACATCTCTACTGAATTTTAAAATACTGAGAATTTGTATCCAAAGCGCTGTGAAAGGTAGGATAGACTGTCAAGTGGTAATAATGTTGAAAGTGCTGGTATATTTGTAAAAAAGGTTGTTTTACCAAATTAGAATTCACAATGAAAAAGCTTGAGACACTGGAAGAGAGAGACTCCAACTCGGGAAATTCACAATGATAACCTAGGTTAATATCTAAGAAAGTGCTTCAAACACTAGGAATACGTGAATAAAGGGCCTTGATATCTGTAACACATTGTTTCCTGACAAGGAAATCGTGTTCAAAGAACATAGAACCGAATTGGATACTGCTTACATTTATTATTCCGGGACCATGAGTTGGCGAATTTGAAAGAAGCCTGGTTAGGCCATTAAACCGGATGTGATGACGTCACCAAGGGGGAGGGGCCACGTGGGCAGGCTTAATTGATCCCAGGTGATAATGATTTGGCCAGGGGACCAGCTGGGAGTGATGACGTCATCGAGGTTAGTTCTGGTATTAGGGTTAGAGAATTGGGGCTCTGTTCTTGGTTAGGGTTAGGATAAGGTTTTGGGCTAGGTAGGGTCCAGGCTCAGGTGTGGGCTAGGTTTAGGGTTTGGGTTAGAGGGTTAGGGACAGGCTGAAGGTCACAGTGTAGTAATTTTGGCTATTCACAATGAATGAGCTTCAATCACTGGACAATTTGGTGTGTAGCACTCAGAACTTACGACTCCAGACTAGGGAAATATTTAGAAATGTGCTTCACACAATAGGAATACATATTCCAATAGACTGAATATCTGAACAGCACTATTTTTTCACTGGGAAATCTTGTTCAAACAGCGGAGAAGCGAGTGTGACACTGTTTACATTTATTTTTCCCGTCAAAAGGAGTTGGCGTTTTCGGGAAAAGGTTTTGGTGAAACACTGAAAAACTCATTTTCTAGAGCTATCGAACAGTATGAAAGTATTGAGAACACTATGAAATAAAAATGTTAGTTAGGCTAGGGTTCCAAGTAATGTTTTACTGTGCCTTTAAAAAGCCGGTATGACACCCATGTTAAAATGAAAAGTCTCATTGCTCAAAAGAACAGACCAGGGGAATGGCAGAGTGTCTCTAGAACTCCTGGAATACGTTTTAGAACCCGAACATCTCTACTGATTTTTGAAATACTGAGAATTTGTATCCAAAGCGCTGTGAAAGGTAGGATAGACTGTCAAGTGGTAATAATGTTGAAATTGCTGGTATAATTGTAAAAAAGGTTGTTTTACCAAATTAGAATTCACAATGAAAAAGCTTTAGACACTGGAAGAGAGAGACTCCAACTCGGGAAATTCACAATGATAACCTAGGTTAATATCTAAGAAAGTGCTTCAAACACTAGGAATACGTGAATAAAGGGCCTTAATATCTGTAACACATTGTTTCCTGACAAGGAAATCGTGTTCAAAGAACATAGAACCGAGTTGGATACTGGTTACATTTTTTATTCCTGGAAAATGAGTTGGCTATTTTGAAAGAAGCCTGGTTAGGCCATTAAACCGGAGGTGATGACGTCACCAAGGGGGAGGGGCCACGTGGGCAGGCTTAATTGATCCCAGGTGATAATGCTTTGGCCAGGGGACCAGCTGGGAGTGATGACATCATCGAGGTTAGTTCTGGTATTAGGGTTAGAGAATTGGGGCTCTGTTCATGGTTAGGGTTAGGATAAGGTTTTGGGCTAGGTAGGGTCCAGGCTCAGGTGTGGGCTAGGTTTAGGGTATGGGTTAGAGGGTTAGGGACAGGCTGACGGTCACAGTGTAGTAATGTTGGCTATTCACAATGAATGAGCTTCAATCACTGGACAATTTGGTGTGTAGCACTCAGAACTTACGACTCCAGACTAGGGAAATATTTAGAAATGTGCTTCACACAATAGGAATACATATTCCAATAGACTGAATATCTGAACAGCACAATTTTGTCAATGGGAAATCTTGTTCAAACAGCTGAGAAGCGAGTGTGACACTCTTTACATTTATTTTTCCCGTCAAAAGGAGTTGGCGTTTTCGGGAAAAGGTTTCGGTGAAACACTGAAAAAGTCATTTTCCTAGAGCAATCGAACAGTATGAAAGTATTGAGAAATCTATGAAATAAAAATGTTAGTTAGGCTAGGGTTCCAAGTAATGTTTTACAATGCCTTTAAAAAGCCGGTATGACACCCGTGTTAAAATGAAAAATCTCATTGCTCAAAACAACAGACCAGGGGAATGGCAGAGTGTCTCTAGAACTCCTGGAATACGTTTCAGAACCCGAACATCTCTACTGAATTTTAAAATACTGAGAATTTGTATCCAAAGCGCTGTGAAAGGTAGGATAGACTGTCAAGTGGTAATAATGTTGAAAGTGCTGGTATATTTGTAAAAAAGGTTGTTTTACCAAATTAGAATTCACAATGAAAAAGCTTGAGACACTGGAAGAGAGAGACTCCAACTCGGGAAATTCACAATGATAACCTAGGTTAATATCTAAGAAAGTGCTTCAAACACTAGGAATACGTGAATAAAGGGCCTTGATATCTGTAACACATTGTTTCCTGACAAGGAAATCGTGTTCAAAGAACATAGAACCGAATTGGATACTGCTTACATTTATTATTCCGGGACCATGAGTTGGCGAATTTGAAAGAAGCCTGGTTAGGCCATTAAACCGGATGTGATGACGTCACCAAGGGGGAGGGGCCACGTGGGCAGGCTTAATTGATCCCAGGTGATAATGATTTGGCCAGGGGACCAGCTGGGATTGATGGCGTCATTGAGATTAGTTCTGGTATTAGGGTTAGAGAATTGGGGCTCTGTTCATGGTTAGGGTTAGGATAAGGTTTTGGGCTAGGTAGGGTCCAGGCTCAGGTGTGGGCTAGGTTTAGGGTTTGGGTTAGAGGGTTAGGGACAGGCTGACGGTCACAGTGTAGTAATGTTGGCTATTCACAATGAATGAGCTTCAATCACTGGACAATTTGGTGTGTAGCACTCAGAACTTACGACTCCAGACTAGGGAAATATTTCGAAATGTGCTTCACACAATAGGAATACATATTCCAATAGACTGAATATCTGAACAGCACAATTTTGTCAATGGGAAATCTTGTTCAAACAGCTGAGAAGCGAGTGTGACACTCTTTACATTTATTTTTCCCGTCAAAAGGAGTTGGCGTTTTCGGGAAAAGGTTTCGGTGAAACACTGAAAAACTCATTTTCCTAGAGCAATCGAACAGTATGAAAGTATTGAGAAATCTATGAAATAAAAATGTTAGTTAGGCTAGGGTTCCAAGTAATGTTTTACAATGCCTTTAAAAAGCCGGTATGACACCCGTGTTAAAATGAAAAATCTCATTGCTCAAAACAACAGACCAGGGGAATGGCAGAGTGTCTCTAGAACTCCTGGAATACGTTTCAGAACCCGAACATCTCTACTGAATTTTAAAATACTGAGAATTTGTATCCAAAGCGCTGTGAAAGGTAGGATAGACTGTCAAGTGGTAATAATGTTGAAAGTGCTGGTATATTTGTAAAAAAGGTTGTTTTACCAAATTAGAATTCACAATGAAAAAGCTTGAGACACTGGAAGAGAGAGACTCCAACTCGGGAAATTCACAATGATAACCTAGGTTAATATCTAAGAAAGTGCTTCAAACACTAGGAATACGTGAATAAAGGGCCTTGATATCTGTAACACATTGTTTCCTGACAAGGAAATCGTGTTCAAAGAACATAGAACCGAATTGGATACTGCTTACATTTATTATTCCGGGACCATGAGTTGGCGAATTTGAAAGAAGCCTGGTTAGGCCATTAAACCGGATGTGATGACGTCACCAAGGGGGAGGGGCCACGTGGGCAGGCTTAATTGATCCCAGGTGATAATGATTTGGCCAGGGGACCAGCTGGGAGTGATGACGTCATCGAGGTTAGTTCTGGTATTAGGGTTAGAGAATTGGGGCTCTGTTCTTGGTTAGGGTTAGGATAAGGTTTTGGGCTAGGTAGGGTCCAGGCTCAGGTGTGGGCTAGGTTTAGGGTTTGGGTTAGAGGGTTAGGGACAGGCTGAAGGTCACAGTGTAGTAATTTTGGCTATTCACAATGAATGAGCTTCAATCACTGGACAATTTGGTGTGTAGCACTCAGAACTTACGACTCCAGACTAGGGAAATATTTAGAAATGTGCTTCACACAATAGGAATACATATTCCAATAGACTGAATATCTGAACAGCACTATTTTTTCACTGGGAAATCTTGTTCAAACAGCGGAGAAGCGAGTGTGACACTGTTTACATTTATTTTTCCCGTCAAAAGGAGTTGGCGTTTTCGGGAAAAGGTTTTGGTGAAACACTGAAAAACTCATTTTCTAGAGCTATCGAACAGTATGAAAGTATTGAGAACACTATGAAATAAAAATGTTAGTTAGGCTAGGGTTCCAAGTAATGTTTTACTGTGCCTTTAAAAAGCCGGTATGACACCCATGTTAAAATGAAAAGTCTCATTGCTCAAAAGAACAGACCAGGGGAATGGCAGAGTGTCTCTAGAACTCCTGGAATACGTTTTAGAACCCGAACATCTCTACTGATTTTTGAAATACTGAGAATTTGTATCCAAAGCGCTGTGAAAGGTAGGATAGACTGTCAAGTGGTAATAATGTTGAAATTGCTGGTATAATTGTAAAAAAGGTTGTTTTACCAAATTAGAATTCACAATGAAAAAGCTTGAGACACTGGAAGAGAGAGACTCCAACTCGGGAAATTCACAATGATAACCTAGGTTAATATCTAAGAAAGTGCTTCAAACACTAGGAATACGTGAATAAAGGGCCTTAATATCTGTAACACATTGTTTCCTGACAAGGAAATCGTGTTCAAAGAACATAGAACCGAGTTGGATACTGGTTACATTTTTTATTCCTGGAAAATGAGTTGGCGATTTTGAAAGAAGCCTGGTTAGGCCATTAAACCGGAGGTGATGACGTCACCAAGGGGGAGGGGCCACGTGGGCAGGCTTAATTGATCCCAGGTGATAATGCTTTGGCCAGGGGACCAGCTGGGAGTGATGACATCATCGAGGTTAGTTCTGGTATTAGGGTTAGAGAATTGGGGCTCTGTTCATGGTTAGGGTTAGGATAAGGTTTGGGCTAGGTAGGGTCCAGGCTCAGGTGTGGGCTAGGTTTAGGGTTTGGGTTAGAGGGTTAGGGACAGGCTGACGGTCACAGTGTAGTAATGTTGGCTATTCACAATGAATGAGCTTCAATCACTGGACAATTTGGTGTGTAGCACTCAGAACTTACGACTCCAGACTAGGGAAATATTTAGAAATGTGCTTCACACAATAGGAATACATATTCCAATAGACTGATTATCTGAACAGCACAATTTTGTCAATGGGAAATCTTGTTCAAACAGCTGAGAAGCGAGTGTGACACTGTTTACATTTATTTTTCCCGTCAAAAGGAGTTGGCGTTTTCGGGAAAAGGTTTCGGTGAAACACTGAAAAACTCATTTTCCTAGAGCAATCGAACAGTATGAAAGTATTGAGAAATCTATGAAATAAAAATGTTAGTTAGGCTAGGGTTCCAAGTAATGTTTTACAATGCCTTTAAAAAGCCGGTATGACACCCGTGTTAAAATGAAAAATCTCATTGCTCAAAACAACAGACCAGGGGAATGGCAGAGTGTCTCTAGAACTCCTGGAATACGTTTTAGAACCCGAACATCTCTACTGAATTTTAAAATACTGAGAATTTGTATCCAAAGCGCTGTGAAAGGTAGGATAGACTGTCAAGTGGTAATAATGTTGAAAGTGCAGGTATATTTGTAAAAAAGGTTGTTTTACCAAATTAGAATTCACAATGAAAAAGCTTGAGACACTGGAAGAGAGAGACTCCAACTCGGGAAATTCACAATGATAACCTAGGTTAATATCTAAGAAAGTGCTTCAAACACTAGGAATACGTGAATAAAGGGCCTTGATATCTGTAACACATTGTTTCCTGACAAGGAAATCGTGTTCAAAGAACATAGAACCGATTTGGATACTGCTTACATTTATTATTCCGGGACCATGAGTTGGCGAATTTGAAAGAAGCCTGGTTAGGCCATTAAACCGGATGTGATGACGTCACCAAGGGGGAGGGGCCACGTGGGCAGGCTTAATTGATCCCAGGTGATAATGATTTGGCCAGGGGACCAGCTGGGAGTGATGACGTCATTGAGATTAGTTCTGGTATTAGGGTTAGAGAATTGGGGCTCTGTTCATGGTTAGGGTTAGGATAAGGTTTTGGGCTAGGTAGGGTCCAGGCTCAGGTGTGGGCTAGGTGTAGGGTTTGGGTTAGAGGGTTAGGGACAGGCTGACGGTCACAGTGTAGTAATGTTGGCTATTCACAATGAATGAGCTTCAATCACTGGACAATTTGGTGTGTAGCACTCAGAACTTACGACTCCAGACTAGGGAAATATTTAGAAATGTGCTTCACACAATAGGAATACATATTCCAATAGACTGAATATCTGAACAGCACAATTTTGTCAATGGGAAATCTTGTTCAAACAGCTGGGAAGCGTGTGTGACACTGTTTACATTTATTTTTCCCATCAAAAGGAGTTGGCGTTTTTGGGAAAAGGTTTTGGTGAAACACTGAAAAACTCATTTTCTAGAGCTATCGTACAGTATGAAAGTATTGAGAACACTATGAAATAAAAATGTTAGTTAGGCTAGGGTTCCAAGTAATGTTTTACTGTGCCTTTAAAAAGCCGGTATGACACCCGTGTTAAAATGAAAAGTCTCATTGCTCAAAACAACAGACCAGGGGAATGGCAGAGTGTCTCTAGAACTCCTGAAATACGTTTTAGAACCCGAACATCTCTACTGAATTTTGAAATACTGAGAATTTGTATTCAAAGCGCTGTGAAAGGTAGGATAGACGTTCAAGTGGTAATAATGTTGAAAGTGCTGGTATATTTGTAAAAAAGGTTGTTTTACCAAATTAGAATTCACAATGAAAAAGGTTGAGACACTGGAAGAGAGAGACTCCAACTCGGGAAATTCACAATGATAACCTAGGTTAATATCTAAGAAAGTGCTTCAAACACTAGGAATACGTGAATAAAGGGCCTTGATATCTGTAACACATTGTTTCCTGACAAGGAAATCGTGTTCAAAGAACATAGAACCGAGTTGGATACTGGTTACATTTTTTATTCCTGGAAAATGAGTTGGCGATTTTGAAAGAAGCCTGGTTAGGCCATTAAACCGGAGGTGATGACGTCACCAAGGGGGAGGGGCCACGTGGGCAGGCTTAATTGATCCCAGGTGATAATGCTTTGGCCAGGGGACCAGCTGGGAGTGATGACATCATCGAGGTTAGTTCTGGTATTAGGGTTAGAGAATTGGGGCTCTGTTCATGGTTAGGGTTAGGATAAGGTTTTGGGCTAGGTAGGGTCCAGGCTCAGGTGTGGGCTAGGTTTAGGGTATGGGTTAGAGGGTTAGGGACAGGCTGACGGTCACAGTGTAGTAATGTTGGCTATTCACAATGAATGAGCTTCAATCACTGGACAATTTGGTGTGTAGCACTCAGAACTTACGACTCCAGACTAGGGAAATATTTAGAAATGTGCTTCACACAATAGGAATACATATTCCAATAGACTGAATATCTGAACAGCACAATTTTGTCAATGGGAAATCTTGTTCAAACAGCTGAGAAGCGAGTGTGACACTCTTTACATTTATTTTTCCCGTCAAAAGGAGTTGGTGTTTTCGGGAAAAGGTTTCGGTGAAACACTGAAAAAGTCATTTTCCTAGAGCAATCGAACAGTATGAAAGTATTGAGAAATCTATGAAATAAAAATGTTAGTTAGGCTAGGGTTCCAAGTAATGTTTTACAATGCCTTTAAAAAGCCGGTATGACACCCGTGTTAAAATGAAAAATCTCATTGCTCAAAACAACAGACCAGGGGAATGGCAGAGTGTCTCTAGAACTCCTGGAATACGTTTCAGAACCCGAACATCTCTACTGAATTTTAAAATACTGAGAATTTGTATCCAAAGCGCTGTGAAAGGTAGGATAGACTGTCAAGTGGTAATAATGTTGAAAGTGCTGGTATATTTGTAAAAAAGGTTGTTTTACCAAATTAGAATTCACAATGAAAAAGCTTGAGACACTGGAAGAGAGAGACTCCAACTCGGGAAATTCACAATGATAACCTAGGTTAATATCTAAGAAAGTGCTTCAAACACTAGGAATACGTGAATAAAGGGCCTTGATATCTGTAACACATTGTTTCCTGACAAGGAAATCGTGTTCAAAGAACATAGAACCGAATTGGATACTGCTTACATTTATTATTCCGGGACCATGAGTTGGCGAATTTGAAAGAAGCCTGGTTAGGCCATTAAACCGGATGTGATGACGTCAAGAAGGGGGAGGGGCCACGTGGGCAGGCTTAATTGATCCCAGGTGATAATGATTTGGCCAGGGGACCAGCTGGGAGTGATGACGTCATTGAGATTAGTTCTGGTATTAGGGTTAGAGAATTGGGGCTCTGTTCATGGTTAGGGTTAGGATAACGTTTTGGGCTAGGTAGGGTCCAGGCTCAGGTGTGGGCTAGGTTTAGGGTTTGGGTTAGAGGGTTAGGGACAGGCTGACGGTCACAGTGTAGTAATGTTGGCTATTCACAATGAATGAGCTTCAATCACTGGACAATTTGGTGTGTAGCACTCAGAACTTACGACTCCAGACTAGGGAAATATTTCGAAATGTGCTTCACACAATAGGGATACATATTCCAATAGACTGAATATCTGAACAGCACAATTTTGTCAATGGGAAATCTTGTTCAAACAGCTGAGAAGCGAGTGTGACACTGTTTACATTGATTTTTCCCGTCAAAAGGAGTTGGCGTTTTCGGGAAAAGGTTTCGGTGAAACACTGAAAAACTCATTTTCCTAGAGCAATCGAACAGTATGAAAGTATTGAGAACACTATGAAATAAAAATGTTAGTTAGGCTAGGGTTCCAAGTAATGTTTTACTGTGCCTTTAAAAAGCCGGTATGACACCCGTGTTAAAATGAAAAGTCTCATTGCTCAAAACAACAGACCAGGGGAATGGCAGAGTGTCTCTAGAACTCCTGAAATACGTTTTAGAACCCGAACATCTCTACTGAATTTTGAAATACTGAGAATTTGTATTCAAAGCGCTGTGAAAGGTAGGATAGACGTTCAAGTGGTAATAATGTTGAAAGTGCTGGTATATTTGTAAAAAAGGTTGTTTTACCAAATTAGAATTCACAATGAAAAAGGTTGAGACACTGGAAGAGAGAGACTCCAACTCGGGAAATTCACAATGATAACCTAGGTTAATATCTAAGAAAGTGCTTCAAACACTAGGAATACGTGAATAAAGGGCCTTAATATCTGTAACACATTGTTTCCTGACAAGGAAATCGTGTTCAAAGAACATAGAACCGAGTTGGATACTGGTTACATTTTTTATTCCTGGAAAATGAGTTGGCGATTTTGAAAGAAGCCTGGTTAGGCCATTAAACCGGATGTGATGACGTCACCAAGGGGGAGGGGCCACGTGGGCAGGCTTAATTGATCCCAGGTGATAATGATTTGGCCAGGGGACCAGCTGGGAGTGATGACGTCATCGAGGTTAGTTCTGGTATTAGGGTTAGAGAATTGGGGCTCTGTTCTTGGTTAGGGTTAGGATAAGGTTTTGGGCTAGGTAGGGTCCAGGCTCAGGTGTGGGCTAGGTTTAGGGTTTGGGTTAGAGGGTTAGGGACAGGCTGAAGGTCACAGTGTAGTAATTTTGGCTATTCACAATGAATGAGCTTCAATCACTGGACAATTTGGTGTGTAGCACTCAGAACTTACGACTCCAGACTAGGGAAATATTTAGAAATGTGCTTCACACAATAGGAATACATATTCCAATAGACTGAATATCTGAACAGCACTATTTTTTCACTGGGAAATCTTGTTCAAACAGCGGAGAAGCGAGTGTGACACTGTTTACATTTATTTTTCCCGTCAAAAGGAGTTGGCGTTTTCGGGAAAAGGTTTTGGTGAAACACTGAAAAACTCATTTTCTAGAGCTATCGAACAGTATGAAAGTATTGAGAACACTATGAAATAAAAATGTTAGTTAGGCTAGGGTTCCAAGTAATGTTTTACTGTGCCTTTAAAAAGCCGGTTTGACACCCATGTTAAAATGAAAAGTCTCATTGCTCAAAAGAACAGACCAGGGGAATGGCAGAGTGTCTCTAGAACTCCTGGAATACGTTTTAGAACCCGAACATCTCTACTGATTTTTGAAATACTGAGAATTTGTATCCAAAGCGCTGTGAAAGGTAGGATAGCCTGTTAAGTGGTAATAATGTTGAAATTGCTGGTATATTTGTAAAAAAGGTTGTTTTACCAAATTAGAATTCACAATGAAAAAGCTTGAGACACTGGAAGAGAGAGACTCCAACTCGGGAAATTCACAATGATAACCTAGGTTAATATCTAAGAAAGTGCTTCAAACACTAGGAATACGTGAATAAAGGGCCTTGATATCTGTAACACATTGTTTCCTGACAAGGAAATCGTGTTCAAAGAACATAGAACCGAGTTGGATACTGGTTACATTTTTTATTCCTGGAAAATGAGTTGGCGATTTTGAAAGAAGCCTGGTTAGGCCATTAAACCGGAGGTGATGACGTCACCAAGGGGGAGGGGCCACGTGGGCAGGCTTAATTGATCCCAGGTGATAATGCTTTGGCCAGGGGACCAGCTGGGAGTGATGACATCATCGAGGTTAGTTCTGGTATTAGGGTTAGAGAATTGGGGCTCTGTTCATGGTTAGGGTTAGGATAAGGTTTTGGGCTAGGTAGGGTCCAGGCTCAGGTGTGGGCTAGGTTTAGGGTATGGGTTAGAGGGTTAGGGACAGGCTGACGGTCACAGTGTAGTAATGTTGGCTATTCACAATGAATGAGCTTCAATCACTGGACAATTTGGTGTGTAGCACTCAGAACTTACGACTCCAGACTAGGGAAATATTTCGAAATGTGCTTCACACAATAGGAATACATATTCCAATAGACTGAATATCTGAACAGCACAATTTTGTCAATGGGAAATCTTGTTCAAACAGCTGAGAAGCGAGTGTGACACTGTTTACATTGATTTTTCCCGTCAAAAGGAGTTGGCGTTTTCGGGAAAAGGTTTCGGTGAAACACTGAAAAACTCATTTTCCTAGAGCAATCGAACAGTATGAAAGTATTGAGAACACTATGAAATAAAAATGTTAGTTAGGCTAGGGTTCCAAGTAATGTTTTACTGTGCCTTTAAAAAGCCGGTATGACACCCGTGTTAAAATGAAAAGTCTCATTGCTCAAAACAACAGACCAGGGGAATGGCAGAGTGTCTCTAGAACTCCTGAAATACGTTTTAGAACCCGAACATCTCTACTGAATTTTGAAATACTGAGAATTTGTATTCAAAGCGCTGTGAAAGGTAGGATAGACGTTCAAGTGGTAATAATGTTGAAAGTGCTGGTATAATTGTAAAAAAGGTTGTTTTACCAAATTAGAATTCACAATGAAAAAGGTTGAGACACTGGAAGAGAGAGACTCCAACTCGGGAAATTCACAATGATAACCTAGGTTAATATCTAAGAAAGTGCTTCAAACACTAGGAATACGTGAATAAAGGGCCTTAATATCTGTAACACATTGTTTCCTGACAAGGAAATCGTGTTCAAAGAACATAGAACCGAGTTGGATACTGGTTACATTTTTTATTCCTGGAAAATGAGTTGGCGATTTTGAAAGAAGCCTGGTTAGGCCATTAAACCGGATGTGATGACGTCACCAAGGGGGAGGGGCCACGTGGGCAGGCTTAATTGATCCCAGGTGATAATGATTTGGCCAGGGGACCAGCTGGGAGTGATGACGTCATCGAGGTTAGTTCTGGTATTAGGGTTAGAGAATTGGGGCTCTGTTCTTGGTTAGGGTTAGGATAAGGTTTTGGGCTAGGTAGGGTCCAGGCTCAGGTGTGGGCTAGGTTTAGGGTTTGGGTTAGAGGGTTAGGGACAGGCTGAAGGTCACAGTGTAGTAATTTTGGCTATTCACAATGAATGAGCTTCAATCACTGGACAATTTGGTGTGTAGCACTCAGAACTTACGACTCCAGACTAGGGAAATATTTAGAAATGTGCTTCACACAATAGGAATACATATTCCAATAGACTGAATATCTGAACAGCACTATTTTTTCACTGGGAAATCTTGTTCAAACAGCGGAGAAGCGAGTGTGACACGGTTTACATTTATTTTTCCCGTCAAAAGGAGTTGGCGTTTTCAGGAAAAGGTTTTGGTGAAACACTGAAAAACTCATTTTCTAGAGCTATCGAACAGTATGAAAGTATTGAGAACACTATGAAATAAAAATGTTAGTTAGGCTAGGGTTCCAAGTAATGTTTTACTGTGCCTTTAAAAAGCCGGTTTGACACCCATGTTAAAATGAAAAGTCTCATTGCTCAAAAGAACAGACCAGGGGAATGGCAGAGTGTCTCTAGAACTCCTGGAATACGTTTTAGAACCCGAACATCTCTACTGATTTTTGAAATACTGAGAATTTGTATCCAAAGCGCTGTGAAAGGTAGGATAGCCTGTTAAGTGGTAATAATGTTGAAATTGCTGGTATATTTGTAAAAAAGGTTGTTTTACCAAATTAGAATTCACAATGAAAAAGCTTGAGACACTGGAAGAGAGAGACTCCAACTCGGGAAATTCACAATGATAACCTAGGTTAATATCTAAGAAAGTGCTTCAAACACTAGGAATACGTGAATAAAGGGCCTTAATATCAGTAACACATTGTTTCCTGACAAGGAAATCGTGTTCAAAGAACATAGAACCGAGTTGGATACTGGTTACATTTTTTATTCCTGGAAAATGAGTTGGCAATTTTGAAAGAAGCCTGGTTAGGCCATTAAACCGGAGGTGATGACGTCACCAAGGGGGAGGGGCCACGTGGGCAGGCTTAATTGATCCCAGGTGATAATGCTTTGGCCAGGGGACCAGCTGGGAGTGATGACATCATCGAGGTTAGTTCTGGTATTAGGGTTAGAGAATTGGGGCTCTGTTCATGGTTAGGGTTAGGATAAGGTTTTGGGCTAGGTAGGGTCCAGGCTAAGGTGTGGGCTAGGTTTAGGGTTTGGGTTAGAGGGTTAGGGACAGGCTGACGGTCACAGTGTAGTAATGTTGGCTATTCACAATGAATGAGCTTCAATCACTGGACAATTTGGTGTGTAGCACTCAGAACTTACGACTCCAGACTAGGGAAATATTTCGAAATGTGCTTCACACAATAGGAATACATATTCCAATAGACTGAATATCTGAACAGCACAATTTTGTCAATGGGAAATCTTGTTCAAACAGCTGAGAAGCGAGTGTGACACTGTTTACATTGATTTTTCCCGTCAAAAGGAGTTGGCGTTTTCGGGAAAAGGTTTCGGTGAAACACTGAAAAACTCATTTTCCTAGAGCAATCGAACAGTATGAAAGTATTGAGAACACTATGAAATAAAAATGTTAGTTAGGCTAGGGTTCCAAGTAATGTTTTAGTGTGCCTTTAAAAAGCCGGTATGACACCCGTGTTAAAATGAAAAGTCTCATTGCTCAAAACAACAGACCAGGGGAATGGCAGAGTGTCTCTAGAACTCCTGGAATATGTTTCAGAACCCGAACATCTCTACTGAATTTTAAAATACTGAGAATTTGTATCCAAAGCGCTGTGAAAGTTAGGATAGACTGTCAAGTGGTAATAATGTTGAAAGTGCTGGTATATTTGTAAAAAAGGTTGTTTAACCAAATTAGAATTCACAATGAAAAAGCTTGAGACACTGTAAGAGAGAGACTCCAACTCGGGAAATTCACAATGATAACCTAGGTTAATATCTAAGAAAGTGCTTCAAACACTAGGAATACGTGAATAAAGGGCCTTGATATCTGTAACACATTGTTTCCTGACAAGGAAATCGTGTTCAAAGAACCTAGAACCGAGTTGGATACTGCTTACATTTATTATTCCGGGACCATGAGTTGGCGAATTTGAAAGAAGCCTGGTTAGGCCATTAAACCGGAGGTGATGACTTCACCAAGGGGGAGGGGCCACGTGGGCAGGGTTAATTGATCCCAGGTGATAATGATTTGGCCAGGGGACCAGCTGGGAGTGATGTCCTCATCGAGGTTAGTTCTGGTATTAGGGTTAGATAATTGGGGCTCTGTTCATGGTTAGGGTTAGGATAAGGTTTTGGGCTAGGTAGGGTCCAGGCTCAGGTGTGGGCTAGGTTTAGGGTTTGGGTTAGAGGGTTAGGGACAGGCTGACGGTCACAGTGTAGTAATGTTGGCTATTCACAATGAATGAGCTTCAATCACTGGACAATTTGGTGTGTAGCACTCAGAACTTACGACTCCAGACTAGGGAAATATTTAGAAATGTGCTTCACACAATAGGAATACATATTCCAATAGACTGAATATCTGAACAGCACTATTTTTTCACTGGGAAATCTTGTTCAAACAGCGGATAAGCGAGTGTGACACTGTTTACATTTATTTTTCCCGTCAAAAGGAGTTGGCGTTTTCGGGAAAAGGTTTTGGTGAAACACTGAAAAACTCATTTTCTAGAGCTATCGAACAGTATGAAAGTATTGAGAACACTATGAAATAAAAATGTTAGTTAGGCTAGGGTTCCAAGTAATGTTTTACTGTGCCTTTAAAAAGCCGGTATGACACCCATGTTAAAATGAAAAGTCTCATTGCTCAAAAGAACAGACCAGGGGAATGGCAGAGTGTCTCTAGAACTCCTGGAATACGTTTTAGAACCCGAACATCTCTACTGAATTTTGAAATACTGAGAATTTGTATCCAAAGCGCTGTGAAAGGTAGGATAGACTGTCAAGTGGTAATAATGTTGAAATTGCTGGTATATTTGTAAAAAAGGTTGTTTTACCAAATTAGAATTCACAATGAAAAAGCTTGAGACACTGGAAGAGAGAGACTCCAACTCGGGAAATTCACAATGATAACCTAGGTTAATATCTAAGAAAGTGCTTCAAACACTAGGAATACGTGAATAAAGGGCCTTAATATCTGTAACACATTGTTTCCTGACAAGGAAATCGTGTTCAAAGAACATAGAACCGAGTTGGATACTGGTTACATTTTTTATTCCTGGAAAATGAGTTGGCGATTTTGAAAGAAGCCTGGTTAGGCCATTAAACCGGATGTGATGACGTCACCAAGGGGGAGGGGCCACGTGGGCAGGCTTAATTGATCCCAGGTGATAATGATTTGGCCAGGGGACCAGCTGGGAGTGATGACGTCATGGAGGTTAGTTCTGGTATTAGGGTTAGAGATTTGGGGCTCTGTTCATGGTTAGGGTTAGGATAAGGTTTTGGGCTAGGTAGGGTCCAGGCTCAGGTGTGGGCTAGGTTTAGGGTTTGGGTTAGAGGGTTAGGGACAGGCTGACGGTCACAGTGTAGTAATTTTGGCTATTCACAATGAATGAGCTTCAATCACTGGACAATTTGGTGTGTAGCACTCAGAACTTACGACTCCAGACTAGGGAAATATTTAGAAATGTGCTTCACACAATAGGAATACATATTCCAATAGACTGAATATCTGAACAGCACTATTTTTTCACTGGGAAATCTTCTTCAATCAGCGGAGAAGCGAGTGTGACACTGTTTACATTTATTTTTCCCGTCAAAAGGAGTTGGCGTTTTCGGGAAAAGGTTTTGGTGAAACACTGAAAAACTCATTTTCTAGAGCTATCGAACAGTATGAAAGTATTGAGAACACTATGAAATAAAAATGTTAGTTAGGCTAGGGTTCCAAGTAATGTTTTACTGTGCCTTTAAAAAGCCGGTATGACACCCGTGTTAAAATGAAAAATCTCATTGCTCAAAACAACAGACCAGGGGAATGGCAGAGTGTCTCTAGAACTCCTGGAATACGTTTCAGAACCCGAACATCTCTACTGAATTTTAAAATACTGAGAATTTGTATCCAAAGCGCTTTGAAAGGTAGGATAGACTGTCAAGTGGTAATAATGTTGAAATTGCTGGTATATTTGTAAAAAAGGTTGTTTTACCAAATTAGAATTCACAATGAAAAAGCTTGAGACACTGGAAGAGAGAGACTCCAACTCGGGAAATTCACAATGATAACCTAGGTTAATATCTAAGAAAGTGCTTCAAACACTAGGAATACGTGAATAAAGGGCCTTAATATCTGTAACACATTGTTTCCTGACAAGGAAATCGTGTTCAAAGAACATAGAACCGAGTTGGATACTGGTTTCATTTTTTATTCCTGGAAAATGAGTTGGCGATTTTGAAAGAAGCCTGGTTAGGCCATTAAACCGGATGTGATGACGTCACCAAGGGGGAGGGGCCACGTGGGCAGGCTTAATTGATCCCAGGTGATAATGATTTGGCCAGGGGACCAGCTGGGAGTGATGACGTCATCGAGGTTAGTTCTGGTATTAGGGTTAGAGAATTGGGGCTCTGTTCTTGGTTAGGGTTAGGATAAGGTTTTGGACTAGGTAGGGTTCAGGCTCAGGTGTGGGCTAGGTTTAGGGTTTGGGTTAGAGGGTTAGGGACAGGGTTAAGGTCACAGTGTAGTAATGTTGGCTATTCACAATGAATGAGCTTCAATCACTGGACAATTTGGTGTGTAGCACTCAGAACTTACGACTCCAGACTAGGGAAATATTTAGAAATGTGCTTCACACAATAGGAATACATATTCCAATAGACTGAATATCTGAACAGCACTATTTTTTCACTGGGAAATCTTGTTCAAACAGCGGAGAAGCGAGTGTGACACTGTTAATATTTATTTTTCCCGTCAAAAGGAGTTGGCGTTTTCGGGAAAAGGTTTCGGTGAAACACTGAAAAACTCATTTTCCTAGAGCAATCGAACAGTATGAATGTATTGAGAACACTATGAAATAAAAATGTTAGTTAGGCTAGGGTTCCAAGTAATGTTTTAGTGTGCCTTTAAAAAGCAGGTATGACACCCGTGTTAAAATGAAAAGTCTCATTGCTCAAAACAACAGACCAGGGGAATGGCAGAGTGTCTCTAGAACTCCTGGAATATGTTTCAGAACCCGAACATCTCTACTGAATTTTAAAATACTGAGAATTTGTATCCAAAGCGCTGTGAAAGGTAGGATAGACTGTCAAGTGGTAATAATGTTGAAAGTGCTGGTATATTTGTAAAAAAGGTTGTTTAACCAAATTAGAATTCACAATGAAAAAGCTTGAGACACTGGAAGAGAGAGACTCCAACTCGGGAAATTCACAATGATAACCTAGGTTAATATCTAAGAAAGTGCTTCAAACACTAGGAATACGTGAATAAAGGGCCTTGATATCTGTAACACATTGTTTCCTGACAAGGAAATCGTGTTCAAAGAACATAGAACCGAATTGGATACTGGTTACATTTATTATTCCGGGACCATGAGTTGGCGAATTTGAAAGAAGCCTGGTTAGGCCATTAAAACGGATGTGATGACGTCACCAAGGGGGAGGGGCCACGTGGGCAGGCTTAATTGATCCCAGGTGATAATGATTTGGCCAGGGGACCAGCTGGGAGTGATGACGTCATCGAGGTTAGTTCTGGTATTAGGGTTAGAGAATTGGGGCTCTGTTCATGGTTAGGGTTAGGATAAGGTTTTGGGCTAGGTAGGGTCCAGGCTCAGGTGTGGGCTAGGTTTAGGGTTTAGGTTAGAGGGTTAGGGACAGGCTGACGGTCACAGTGTAGTAATGTTGGCTATTCACAATGAATGAGCTTCAATCACTGGACAATTTGGTGTGTAGCACTCAGAACTTACGACTCCAGACTAGGGAAATATTTAGAAATGTGCTTCACACAATAGGAATACATATTCCAATAGACTGAATATCTGAACAGCACAATTTTGTCAATGGGAAATCTTGTTCAAACAGCTGAGAAGCGAGTGTGACACTGTTTACATTTATTTTTCCCATCAAAAGGAGTTGGCGTTTTCGGGAAAAGGTTTCGGTGAAACACTGAAAAACTCATTTTCCTAGAGCAATCGAACAGTATGAAAGTATTGAGAAATCTATGAAATAAAAATGTTAGTTAGGCTGGGGTTCCAAGTAATGTTTTACAGTGCCTTTAAAAAGCCGGTATGACACCCGTGTTAAAATGAAAAATCTCATTGCTCAAAACAACAGACCAGGGGAATGGCAGAGTGTCTCTAGAACTCCTGGAAGACGTTTCAGAACCCGAACATCTCTACTGAATTTTGAAATACTGAGAATTTGTATCCAAAGCGCTGTGAAATGTAGGATAGACGTTCAAGTGGTAATAATGTTGAAAGTGCTGGTATATTTGTAAAAAAAGGTTGTTTTACCAAATTAGAATTCACAATGAAAAAGCTTGAGACACTGGAAGAGAGAGACTCCAACTCGGGAAATTCACAATGATAACCTAGGTTAATATCTAAGAAAGTGCTTCAAACACTAGGAATACGTGAACAAAGGGCCTTAATATCTGTAACACATTGTTTCTTGACAAGGAAATCGTGTTCAAAGAACATAGAACCGAGTTGGATACTGGTTACATTTATTATTCCGGGACAATGAGTTGGCGATTTTGAAAGAAGCCTGGTTAGGCCATTAAACTGGATGTGATGACGTCACCAAGGGGGAGGGGCCACGTGGGCAGGCTTAATTGATCCCTGGTGATAATGATTTGCCCAGGGGACCAGCTGGGAGTGATGATGTCATCGAGAATAGTTCTGGTATTAGGGTTAGAGAATTGGGGCTCTGTTCATGGTTAGGGTTAGGATAAGGTTTTGGGCTAGGTAGCTTTCAGGCTCAGGTGTGGGCTAGGTTTAGGGTTTGGGTTAGAGGGTTAGGGACAGGGTTAAGGTCACAGTTTAGTAATGTTGGCTATTCACAATGAATGAGCTTCAATCACTGGACAATTTGGTGTGTAGCACTCAGAACTTACGACTCCAGACTAGGGAAATATTTAGAAATGTGCTTCACACAATAGGAATACATATTCCAATAGACTGAATTTCTGAACAGCACTATTTTGTCACTGGGAAATCCTGTTCAAACAGCTGAGAAGCGAGTGTGACACCATTTACATTTATTTTTCCCGTCAAAAGGAGTTGGCGTTTTCGGGAAAAGGTTTTGGTGAAACACTGAAAAACTCATTTTCCTAGAGCTATCGAACAGTATGAAAGTATTGAGAACACTATGAAATAAAAATGTTAGTTAGGCTAGGGTTCCAAATAATGTTTTAGTGTGCCTTTAAAAAGCCGGTATGACACACCTGTTAAAATGAAAAGTCTCATTGCTCAAAACAAAAGACCAGGGGAATGGCAGAGTGTCTCTAGAACTCCTGCAATACGTTTTAGATCCCGACATCTCTACTGAATTTTGAAATACTGAGAATTTGTATCCAAAGCGCTGTGAAACGTAGGATAGACTTTCAAGTGGAAATAATGTTGAAAGTGCTGGTATATTTGTAAAAAAGTTTGTTTTACCAAATTAGAATTCACAATGAAAAAGCTTGAGACACTGGAAGAGAGAGACTCCAACTCGGGAAATGCACAATGATAACCTAGGTTAATATCTAAGAAAGTGCTTCAAACACTAGGAATACGTGAACAAAGGGCCTTAATATCTGTAACACATAGTTTCCTTACAAGGAAATCGTGTTCAAAGAACATAGAACCGAGTTGGATACTGGTTACATTTATTATTCCTGGACAATGAGTTGGCGATTTTGAAAGAAGCCTGGTTAGGCCATTAAACTGGATGTGATGACGTCACCAAGGGGGAGGGGCCACGTGGGCAGGCTTAATTGATCCCAGGTGATAATGATTTGCCCAGGGGACCAGCTGGGAGTGATGATGTCATCGAGATTAGTTCTGGTATTAGGGTTAGAGAATTGGGGCTCTGTTCATGGTTAGGGTTAGGATAAGGTTTTGGGCTAGGTAGCTTTCAGGCTCAGGTGTGGGCTAGGTTTAGGGTTTGGGTTAGAGGGTTAGGGACAGGGTTACGGTCACAGTTTAGTAATGTTGGCTATTCACAATGAATGAGCTTCAATCACTGGACAATTTGGTGTGTAGCACTCAGAACTTACGACTCCAGACTAGGGAAATATTTAGAAATGTGCTTCACACAATAGGAATACATATTCCAATAGACTGAATATCTGAACAGCACAATTTTGTCACTGGGAAATCTTGTTCAAACAGCTGAGAAGCGAGTGTGACACTGTTTACATTTATTTTTCCCGTCAAAAGGAGTTGGCGTTTTCGGGAAAAGGTTTTGGTGAAACACTGAAAAACTCATTTTCCTAGAGCTATCGAAGAGTATGAAAGTATTGAGAACACTATGAAATAAAAATGTTAATTAGGCTAGGGTTCCAAGTAATGTTTTAGTGTGCCTTTAAAAAGCCGGTATGACACCCGTGTTAAAATGAAAAGTCTCATTGCTCAAAACAACAGACCAGGGGAATGGCAGAGTGTCTCTAGAACTCCTGGAATACGTTTCAGAACCCGAACATCTCTACTTAATTTTGAAACGGAGAATTTGTATCCAAAGCGCTGTGAAAGGTAGGATAGACTGTCAAGTGGTAATAATGTTGAAAGTGCTGGTATATTTGTAAAAAAGGTTGTTTTACCAAATTAGAATTCACAATGAAAAAGCTTGAGACACTGGAAGAGAGAGACTCCAACTCGGGAAGTTCACAATGATAATCTAGGTTAATATCTAAGAAAGTGCTTCAAACACTAGGAATCTTACCTTATAATAGAGAAACATGCAAATTGACCGCACCTCCGCTATGCCCATGATTGGGCCAGCGGAGGCTGAGGGCGGGACTCCGGGTGGCCTGTCGACCGTTGATAAAATCAAGATGGCGGTGCCCAGTGGCCACGCCCGAGCCGCTGCTCCCCGGGGTGCCTGGGGTGATCGGCACCCCGGGGGGCGTGGCCGCGCCCGTGACCGCTCCCTGGGGGTGCCTGGGGTGATCGGCACCCCGGGGGGGCGTGGCCGCGCCCCTGCTGCTGCTCCCCGGGGGTGCCTGGGGTGATCGGCACCCCGGGGGGGCGTGGCCGCGCCCGTGCTGCCGCTCCCCGGGGGTGCCTGGGGTGATAGGCACCCGGGGGGGCGTGGCCACGCCCGTGCAGCTGCTCCCCGGTGGTGCCTGGGGTGATCGGCACCCCGGGGGGGCGTGGCCACGCCCGTGCAGCTGCTCCCCGGAGGTGCCTGGGGTGATCGTCACCCCGGGGGGCGTGGCCGCGCCTCTGCTGCCGCTCCCCGGGGGTGCCTGGGGTGATCGGCACCCCGTGGGGGGCGTGTTCGCGCCCGTGCCGCTGCTCCCCGGGGGTGCCTGGGGCGATCGGCACCCCGGGGGGGGCGTGGCCGTGCCCGTGCCCGCTCCCTGGGGGTGCCTGGGGTGATCGGCACCCCGGGGGGCGTAGCCCTGCCCATGCTGCCGCTCCCCGGGGGTGCCTGGGGCGATCGGCACCCCGGGGGGCGTAGCCCTGCCCATGCTGCCGCTCCCCAGGGGTGCCTGGGGCGATGGGCACCCCCGGGGGGGCGTGGCATGGGGGCGTGGCCGCTCCCCGGGGGTGCCTGGGGCGATCGGCACCCCGGGGGGGCTGTGGCATGGGGGCGTGGCCGCTCCCCGGGGGTGCCTGGGGCGATCGGCACCCCGGGGGGGCGTGGCCGCGCCCGTGCCTGCTCCCCGGGGGTGCCTGGGGTGATCGGCACCCCGGGGGGCATGGCCGCGCCCATGCCCGCTCCCCGGGGGTGCCTGGGGTGATCGTCACCCCGGGGGGCGTGGCCGCGCCTCTGCTGCCGCTCCCCGGGGGTGCCTGGGGCGATCGGCACCCCGTGGGGGGCGTGTTCGCGCCCGTGCCGCTGCTCCCCGGGGGTGCCTGGGGCGATCGGCACCCCGGGGGGGGCGTGGCCGTGCCTGTGCCCGCTCCTTGGGGGTGCCTGGGGTGATCGGCACCCCGGGGGGCGTAGCCCTGCCCATGCTGCCGCTCCACGGGGGTGCCTGGGGCAATCGGCACCCTGTGGGGCGTGGCATGGGGCGTGGCCGCTCCCCAGGGGTGCCTGGGGCGATGGGCACCCCCGGGGGGGCGTGGCATAGGGGCGTGGCCGCTCCCCAGGGGTGCCTGGGGCGATCGGCACCCCGGGGGGCGTAGCCCTGCCCATGCTGCCGCTCCCCGGGGGTGCCTGGGGCGATCGGCACCCTGGGGGGCGTGGCATGGGGGCGTGGCCGCTCCCCAGGGGTGCCTGGGGCGATCGGCACCCCGGGGGGGGCGTGGCCGTGCCCATGCCCGCTCCCTGGGGGTGCCTGGGGTGATCGGCACCCCGGGGGGCGTAGCCCTGCCCATGCTGCCGCTCCCCGGGGGTGCCTGGGGCGATCGGCACCCCGGGGTGCGTGGCCGGGCCCCTGCTGCCGCTCCCCGGGGGTGCCTGGGCGATCGGCACCCCGGGGGGGCGTGGCCGCGCCCGTGCCGCTGCTCCCCAGGGGTGCCTGGGGCCATCGGCACCCTGGGGGGGGCGTGGCCGCGCCCGTGCCCGCTCCCTGGGGGTGCCTGGGGTGATCGGCACCCCGGAGGGCGTGGCCGCGCCCATGCTGCCGCTCCCCGGGGGTGCCTGGGGCAATCGGCACCCTGGGGGGCGTGGCATGGGGGCGTGGCCGCTCCCTGGGGTGCCTGGGGCGATCCGTGTGAGAGGGATGTCCAACTGCAGGTTTAGGCCCGATTCCACAGGGATCGGGCCTAAACCTGCAGTTGGACATCCCCCGAGGGGTCCCATATTAGAGAGGGTGCAAGCTGGGCTGAGGGACACCCTCCCCAGTGCACGAATTTCGTGCACCGGGCCTCTAGTACGTGAATAAAGGGCCTTAATATCTGTAACACATTGTTTCCTGACAAGGAAATCGTGTTCAAAGAACATAGAAACGAGTTGGATGCTGGTTACATTTATTATTCCTGGGCAATGAGTTGGCGATTTTGAAAGAAGCCAGTTTAGGCCATTAAACCGGATGTGATGAGGTCACCCAGGGGGAGGGGCCACGTGGGCAGGCTTAATTGATCCCAGGTGATAATGATTTGGCCAGGGGACCAGCTGGGAGTGATGACGTCATCGAGGTTAGTTCTGGTATCAGGGTTAGAGAATTGGGGCTCTGTTCATGGTTAGGGTTAGGATAAGGTTTAGGGCTAGGTAGGGTTCAGGCTCAGGTGTGGGCTAGGTTTAGGGTTTGGGTTAGAGGGTTAGGGACAGGGTTAAGGTCACAGTGTAGTAATGTTGGCTATTCACAATGAATGAGCTTCAATCACTGGACAATTTGGTGTGTAGCACTCAGAACTTACGACTCCAGACTAGGGAAATATTTAGAAATGTGCTTCACACAATAGGAATACATATTCCAATAGACTGAATATCTGAACAGCACTATTTTTTCACTGGGAAATCTTGTTCAAACAGCGGAGAAGCGAGTGTGACACTGTTAACATTTATTTTTCCCGTCAAAAGGAGTTGGCGTTTTCGGGAAAAGGTTTCGGTGAAACACTGAAAAACTCATTTTCCTAGAGCAATCGAACAGTATGAATGTATTGAGAACACTATGAAATAAAAATGTTAGTTAGGCTAGGGTTCCAAGTAATGTTTTAGTGTGCCTTTAAAAAGCAGGTATGACACCCGTGTTAAAATGAAAAGTCTCATTGCTCAAAACAACAGACCAGGGGAATGGCAGAGTGTCTCTAGAACTCCTGGAATATGTTTCAGAACCCGAACATCTCTACTGAATTTTAAAATACTGAGAATTTGTATCCAAAGCGCTGTGAAAGGTAGGATAGACTGTCAAGTGGTAATAATGTTGAAAGTGCTGGTATATTTGTAAAAAAGGTTGTTTAACCAAATTAGAATTCACAATGAAAAAGCTTGAGACACTGGAAGAGAGAGACTCCAACTCGGGAAATTCACAATGATAACCTAGGTTAATATCTAAGAAAGTGCTTCAAACACTAGGAATACGTGAATAAAGGGCCTTGATATCTGTAACACATTGTTTCCTGACAAGGAAATCGTGTTCAAAGAACATAGAACCGAATTGGATACTGGTTACATTTATTATTCCGGGACCATGAGTTGGCGAATTTGAAAGAAGCCTGGTTAGGCCATTAAAACGGATGTGATGACGTCACCAAGGGGGAGGGGCCACGTGGGCAGGCTTAATTGATCCCAGGTGATAATGATTTGGCCAGGGGACCAGCTGGGAGTGATGACGTCATCGAGGTTAGTTCTGGTATTAGGGTTAGAGAATTGGGGCTCTGTTCATGGTTAGGGTTAGGATAAGGTTTTGGGCTAGGTAGGGTCCAGGCTCAGGTGTGGGCTAGGTTTAGGGTTTGGGTTAGAGGGTTAGGGACAGGCTGACGGTCACAGTGTAGTAATGTTGGCTATTCACAATGAATGAGCTTCAATCACTGGACAATTTGGTGTGTAGCACTCAGAACTTACGACTCCAGACTAGGGAAATATTTAGAAATGTGCTTCACACAATAGGAATACATATTCCAATAGACTGAATATCTGAACAGCACAATTTTGTCAATGGGAAATCTTGTTCAAACAGCTGAGAAGCGAGTGTGACACTGTTTACATTTATTTTTCCCATCAAAAGGAGTTGGCGTTTTCGGGAAAAGGTTTCGGTGAAACACTGAAAAACTCATTTTCCTAGAGCAATCGAACAGTATGAAAGTATTGAGAAATCTATGAAATAAAAATGTTAGTTAGGCTGGGGTTCCAAGTAATGTTTTACAGTGCCTTTAAAAAGCCGGTATGACACCCGTGTTAAAATGAAAAATCTCATTGCTCAAAACAACAGACCAGGGGAATGGCAGAGTGTCTCTAGAACTCCTGGAAGACGTTTCAGAACCCGAACATCTCTACTGAATTTTGAAATACTGAGAATTTGTATCCAAAGCGCTGTGAAATGTAGGATAGACGTTCAAGTGGTAATAATGTTGAAAGTGCTGGTATATTTGTAAAAAAGGTTGTTTTACCAAATTAGAATTCACAATGAAAAAGCTTGAGACACTGGAAGAGAGAGACTCCAACTCGGGAAATTCACAATGATAACCTAGGTTAATATCTAAGAAAGTGCTTCAAACACTAGGAATACGTGAACAAAGGGCCTTAATATCTGTAACACATTGTTTCTTGACAAGGAAATCGTGTTCAAAGAACATAGAACCGAGTTGGATACTGGTTACATTTATTATTCCGGGACAATGAGTTGGCGATTTTGAAAGAAGCCTGGTTAGGCCATTAAACTGGATGTGATGACGTCACCAAGGGGGAGGGGCCACGTGGGCAGGCTTAATTGATCCCTGGTGATAATGATTTGCCCAGGGGACCAGCTGGGAGTGATGATGTCATCGAGAATAGTTCTGGTATTAGGGTTAGAGAATTGGGGCTCTGTTCATGGTTAGGGTTAGGATAAGGTTTTGGGCTAGGTAGCTTTCAGGCTCAGGTGTGGGCTAGGTTTAGGGTTTGGGTTAGAGGGTTAGGGACAGGGTTAAGGTCACAGTTTAGTAATGTTGGCTATTCACAATGAATGAGCTTCAATCACTGGACAATTTGGTGTGTAGCACTCAGAACTTACGACTCCAGACTAGGGAAATATTTAGAAATGTGCTTCACACAATAGGAATACATATTCCAATAGACTGAATTTCTGAACAGCACTATTTTGTCACTGGGAAATCCTGTTCAAACAGCTGAGAAGCGAGTGTGACACCATTTACATTTATTTTTCCCGTCAAAAGGAGTTGGCGTTTTCGGGAAAAGGTTTTGGTGAAACACTGAAAAACTCATTTTCCTAGAGCTATCGAACAGTATGAAAGTATTGAGAACACTATGAAATAAAAATGTTAGTTAGGCTAGGGTTCCAAATAATGTTTTAGTGTGCCTTTAAAAAGCCGGTATGACACACCTGTTAAAATGAAAAGTCTCATTGCTCAAAACAAAAGACCAGGGGAATGGCAGAGTGTCTCTAGAACTCCTGCAATACGTTTTAGATCCCGACATCTCTACTGAATTTTGAAATACTGAGAATTTGTATCCAAAGCGCTGTGAAACGTAGGATAGACTTTCAAGTGGAAATAATGTTGAAAGTGCTGGTATATTTGTAAAAAAGTTTGTTTTACCAAATTAGAATTCACAATGAAAAAGCTTGAGACACTGGAAGAGAGAGACTCCAACTCGGGAAATGCACAATGATAACCTAGGTTAATATCTAAGAAAGTGCTTCAAACACTAGGAATACGTGAACAAAGGGCCTTAATATCTGTAACACATAGTTTCCTTACAAGGAAATCGTGTTCAAAGAACATAGAACCGAGTTGGATACTGGTTACATTTATTATTCCTGGACAATGAGTTGGCGATTTTGAAAGAAGCCTGGTTAGGCCATTAAACTGGATGTGATGACGTCACCAAGGGGGAGGGGCCACGTGGGCAGGCTTAATTGATCCCAGGTGATAATGATTTGCCCAGGGGACCAGCTGGGAGTGATGATGTCATCGAGATTAGTTCTGGTATTAGGGTTAGAGAATTGGGGCTCTGTTCATGGTTAGGGTTAGGATAAGGTTTTGGGCTAGGTAGCTTTCAGGCTCAGGTGTGGGCTAGGTTTAGGGTTTGGGTTAGAGGGTTAGGGACAGGGTTACGGTCACAGTTTAGTAATGTTGGCTATTCACAATGAATGAGCTTCAATCACTGGACAATTTGGTGTGTAGCACTCAGAACTTACGACTCCAGACTAGGGAAATATTTAGAAATGTGCTTCACACAATAGGAATACATATTCCAATAGACTGAATATCTGAACAGCACAATTTTGTCACTGGGAAATCTTGTTCAAACAGCTGAGAAGCGAGTGTGACACTGTTTACATTTATTTTTCCCGTCAAAAGGAGTTGGCGTTTTCGGGAAAAGGTTTTGGTGAAACACTGAAAAACTCATTTTCCTAGAGCTATCGAAGAGTATGAAAGTATTGAGAACACTATGAAATAAAAATGTTAATTAGGCTAGGGTTCCAAGTAATGTTTTAGTGTGCCTTTAAAAAGCCGGTATGACACCCGTGTTAAAATGAAAAGTCTCATTGCTCAAAACAACAGACCAGGGGAATGGCAGAGTGTCTCTAGAACTCCTGGAATACGTTTCAGAACCCGAACATCTCTACTTAATTTTGAAACGGAGAATTTGTATCCAAAGCGCTGTGAAAGGTAGGATAGACTGTCAAGTGGTAATAATGTTGAAAGTGCTGGTATATTTGTAAAAAAGGTTGTTTTACCAAATTAGAATTCACAATGAAAAAGCTTGAGACACTGGAAGAGAGAGACTCCAACTCGGGAAGTTCACAATGATAATCTAGGTTAATATCTAAGAAAGTGCTTCAAACACTAGGAATCTTACCTTATAATAGAGAAACATGCAAATTGACCGCACCTCCGCTATGCCCATGATTGGGCCAGCGGAGGCTGAGGGCGGGACTCCGGGTGGCCTGTCGACCGTTGATAAAATCAAGATGGCGGTGCCCAGTGGCCACGCCCGAGCCGCTGCTCCCCGGGGTGCCTGGGGTGATCGGCACCCCGGGGGGGCGTGGCCGCGCCCCTGCTGCTGCTCCCCGGGGGTGCCTGGGGTGATCGGCACCCCGGGGGGGCGTGGCCGCGCCCGTGCTGCCGCTCCCTGGGGGTGCCTGGGGTGATAGGCACCCGGGGGGGCGTGGCCACGCCCGTGCAGCTGCTCCCCGGTGGTGCCTGGGGTGATCGGCACCCCGGGGGGGCGTGGCCACGCCCGTGCAGCTGCTCCCCGGAGGTGCCTGGGGTGATCGTCACCCCGGGGGGCGTGGCCGCGCCTCTGCTGCCGCTCCCCGGGGGTGCCTGGGGTGATCGGCACCCCGTGGGGGGCGTGTTCGCGCCCGTGCCGCTGCTCCCCGGGGGTGCCTGGGGCGATCGGCACCCCGGGGGGGGCGTGGCCGTGCCCGTGCCCGCTCCCTGGGGGTGCCTGGGGTGATCGGCACCCCGGGGGGCGTAGCCCTGCCCATGCTGCCGCTCCCCGGGGGTGCCTGGGGCGATCGGCACCCCGGGGGGCGTAGCCCTGCCCATGCTGCCGCTCCCCAGGGGTGCCTGGGGCGATGGGCACCCCCGGGGGGGCGTGGCATGGGGGCGTGGCCGCTCCCCGGGGGTGCCTGGGGCGATCGGCACCCCGGGGGGGCTGTGGCATGGGGGCGTGGCCGCTCCCCGGGGTGCCTGGGGCGATCGGCACCCCGGGGGGGCGTGGCCGCGCCCGTGCCTGCTCCCCGGGGGTGCCTGGGGTGATCGGCACCCCGGGGGGGCTGTGGCATGGGGGCGTGGCCGCTCCCCGGGGGTGCCTGGGGCGATCGGCACCCCGGGGGGGCGTGGCCGCGCCCGTGCCTGCTCCCCGGGGGTGCCTGGGGCGATCGGCACCCCGGGGGGGCTGTGGCATGGGGGCGTGGCCGCTCCCCGGGGGTGCCTGGGGCGATCGGCACCCCGGGGGGGCGTGGCCGCGCCCGTGCCTGCTCCCCGGGGGTGCCTGGGGTGATCGGCACCCCGGGGGGCGTGGCCGCGCCCATGCCCGCTCCCCGGGGGTGCCTGGGGTGATCGTCACCCCGGGGGGCGTGGCCGCGCCTCTGCTGCCGCTCCCCGGGGGTGCCTGGGGCGATCGGCACCCCGTGGGGGGCGTGTTCGCGCCCGTGCCGCTGCTCCCCGGGGGTGCCTGGGGCGATCGGCACCCCGGGGGGGGCGTGGCCGTGCCTGTGCCCGCTCCTTGGTGGTGCCTGGGGTGATCGGCACCCCGGGGGGCGTAGCCCTGCCCATGCTGCCGCTCCACGGGGGTGCCTGGGGCAATCGGCACCCTGTGGGGCGTGGCATGGGGCGTGGCCGCTCCCCAGGGGTGCCTGGGGCGATGGGCACCCCCGGGGGGGCGTGGCATAGGGGCGTGGCCGCTCCCCAGGGGTGCCTGGGGCGATCGGCACCCCGGGGGGCGTAGCCCTGCCCATGCTGCCGCTCCCCGGGGGTGCCTGGGGCGATCGGCACCCTGGGGGGCGTGGCATGGGGGCGTGGCCGCTCCCCAGGGGTGCCTGGGGCGATCGGCACCCCGGGGGGGGCGTGGCCGTGCCCATGCCCGCTCCCTGGGGGTGCCTGGGGTGATCGGCACCCCGGGGGGCGTAGCCCTGCCCATGCTGCCGCTCCCCGGGGGTGCCTGGGGCGATCGGCACCCCGGGGTGCGTGGCCGGGCCCCTGCTGCCGCTCCCCGGGGGTGCCTGGGCGATCGGCACCCCGGGGGGGCGTGGCCGCGCCCGTGCCGCTGCTCCCCAGGGGTGCCTGGGGCCATCGGCACCCTGGGGGGGGCGTGGCCGCGCCCGTGCCCGCTCCCTGGGGGTGCCTGGGGTGATCGGCACCCCGGAGGGCGTGGCCGCGCCCATGCTGCCGCTCCCCGGGGGTGCCTGGGGCAATCGGCACCCTGGGGGGCGTGGCATGGGGGCGTGGCCGCTCCCTGGGGTGCCTGGGGCGATCCGTGTGAGAGGGATGTCCAACTGCAGGTTTAGGCCCGATTCCACAGGGATCGGGCCTAAACCTGCAGTTGGACATCCCCCGAGGGGTCCCATATTAGAGAGGGTGCAAGCTGGGCTGAGGGACACCCTCCCCAGTGCACGAATTTCGTGCACCGGGCCTCTAGTACGTGAATAAAGGGCCTTAATATCTGTAACACATTGTTTCCTGACAAGGAAATCGTGTTCAAAGAACATAGAAACGAGTTGGATGCTGGTTACATTTATTATTCCTGGGCAATGAGTTGGCGATTTTGAAAGAAGCCAGTTTAGGCCATTAAACCGGATGTGATGAGGTCACCCAGGGGGAGGGGCCACGTGGGCAGGCTTAATTGATCCCAGGTGATAATGATTTGGCCAGGGGACCAGCTGGGAGTGATGACGTCATCGAGATTAGTTCTGGTATTAGGGTTAGAATATTGGGGCTCTGTTCATGGTTAGGGTTAGGATAAGGTTTTGGGCTAGGTAGCATTCAGGCTCAGGTGTGGGCTAGGTTTAGGGTTTGGGTTAGAGTGATAGGGACAGGGTTACGGTCACAGTGTAGTAATGTTGGCTATTCACAATGAATGAGCTTCAAACACTCGACAATTTGGTGTGTAGCACTCAGAACTTACGACTCCAGACTACGGAAATATTTAGAAATGTGCTGCACACAATAGGAATACATATTCCAATAGACTGAATATCTGAACAGCACAATTTTGTCACTGGGAAATCTTGTTCAAACAGCTGAGAAGCGAGTGTGACTCTGTTTACATTTATTTTTCCCGTCAAAAGGAGTTGGCGTTTTCGGGAAAAGGTTTTGGTGAAACACTGAAAACTCATTTTCCTAGAGCTATCGAACAGTATGAAAGTATTGAGAACACTATGAAATAAAAATGTTAGTTAGGCTAGGGTTCCAAGTAATGTTTTACTGTGCCTTTAAAAAGCCGGTATGACACCCGTGTTAAAATGAAAAGTCTCATTGCTCAAAACTTCAGACCAGGGGAATGGCAGAGTGTCTCTAGAACTCCTGGAATACATTTTAGAACCCGAACATCTCTACTGAATTTTTAAATACTGAAAATTTGTATCCAAAGCGCTGTGAAAGGTAGGATAGACTGTCAAGTGCTAATAATGTTGAAAGTGCTGGTATATTTGTAAAAAAGGTTGTTTTACCAAATTAGAATTCACAATGAAAAAGCTTGAGACACTGGAAGAGAGAGACTCCAACTTCGGAAATTCACAATGATAACCTAGGTTAATATCTAAAAAATGCTTCAAACACTAGGAATACGTGAATAAAGGGCCTTAATATCTGTAACACATTGTTTCCTGACAAGGAAATCGTGTTCGAAGAACATAGAACCGAGTTGGATACTGGTTACATTTATTTTTCCGGGACAATGAGTTGGTGATTTTGAAAGAAGCCTGGTTAGACCATTAAACCGGATGTGATGACGTCACCAAGGGGAGGGGCCACGTGGGCAGGCTTAATTGATCCCAGGTGATAATGATTTGGCCAGGGGACCAGCTGGGAGTCATGACGTCATCGAGGTTAGTTCTGGTATTAGGGTTAGAGAATTGGGGCTCTGTTCATGGTTAGGGTTAGGATAAGGTTTTGGTCTAGGTAGGGTTCAGGCTCAGGTGTGGGCTAGGTTTAGGGTTTGGGCTAGAGGGTTAGGGACAGGGTTACGGTCACAGTGTAGTAATGTTGGCTATTCACAATGAATGAGCTTCTATCACTGGACAATTTGGTGTTTAGCACTCAGAACTTACGACTCCAGACTAGGGAAATATTTAGAAATGTGCTTCACACAATAGGAATACATATTCCAATAGACTGAATATCTGACCAGCACAATTTTGTCACTGGGAAATCTTGTTCAAACAGCTGAGAAGCGAGTGTGACACTCTTTACATTTATTTTTCCCGTCAAAAGGAGTTGGCATTTTCGGGAAAAGGTTTTGGTGAAACACTGAGAAACTCATTTTCCTAGAGCTATCGAACAGTATGAAAGTATTGAGAACACTATGAAATAAAAATGTTAGTTAGGCTAGGGTTCCAAGTAATGTTTTACTGTGCCTTTAAAAAGCCGGTATGATACCCGTGTTAAAATGAAAGTTCTCATTGCTCAAAACAATAGACCAGGGGAATGGGAGTGTGTCTCTAGAACTCCTGGAATACGTTTTAGAACCCGAACATCTCTATTGAATTTTGAAATACTGAGAATTTGTATCCAAAGCGCTTTGAAAGGTAGGATAGAAAAACAAGTGGTAATAATGTTGAAAGTGCTGGTATATTTGTAAAAAAGGTTGTTTTACCAAATTAGAATTCACAATGAAAAAGCTTGAGACACTGGAAGAGAGAGACTCGAACTAGGGAAATTCACAATGATAACCTAGGTTAATATCTAAGAAAGTGCTTCAAACACTAGGAATACGTGAATAAAGGGCCTTAATATCTGTAACACATTGTTTCCTACAAGGAAATCATGTTCAAAGAACATAGAACCCAGTTGGATACTGGTTACATTTATTATTCCGGGACAATGAGTTGGCGATTTTGAAAGAAGCCTGGTTAGGCCATTAAACCGGATGTGATGACGTCACCAATGGGGAGGGGCCATGTGGGCAGGCTTAATTGATCCCAGGTGATAATGATTTGGCCAGGGGACCAGCTGAGAGTGATGACGTCATCAAGATTAGTTCTGGTATTAGGGTTAGAGAATTGGGGCTCTGTTCATGGTTAGGGTTAGGATAAGGTTTTGGGCTAGGTAGGGTCCAGGCTCAGGTGTGGGCTAGGTTTAGGGTTTGGGTTAGAGGGTTAGGGACAGGATTACGGTCACAGTGTAGTAATGCTGGCTATTCACAATGAATGAGCTTCAATCACTGGACAATTTGGTGTGTAGCACTCAGAACTTACAACTCCAGACTAGGGAAATATTTAGAAATGTGCTTCACACAATAGGAATACATATTCCAATAGACTGAATATCTGAACACCACAATTTTGTCACTGGGAAATCTTTTTCAAACAGCTGAGAACCGAGTGTGACACTGTTTACATTTATTTTTCCCGTCAAAAGGAGTTGGCGTTTTCAGGAAAAGGTTTTGGTGAAACACTGAAAAACTCATTTTCCTAGAGCTATCGAACAGTATGAAAGTATTGAGAACACTATGAAATAAAAATGTTAGTTAGGCTAGGGTTCCAAGTAATGTTTTACTGTGCCTTTAAAAAGCCGGTATGACACCCGTGTTAAAATGAAAAGTCTCATTGCTCAAAACAACAAACCAGGGGAATGGCAGAGTGTCTCTAGAACTCCTGGAATACGTTTTAGAACCCGAACATCTCTACTGAATTTTGAAATACTGAGAATTTGTATCCAAAGCGCTGTGAAAGGTAGGATAGACTGTCAAGTGGTAATAATGTAAAATTGCTGGTATATTTGTAAAAAAGGTTGTTTTACCAAATTAGAATTCACAATGAAAAAGCTTGAGACACTGGAAGAGAGAGACTCCAACACGGGAAATTCACAATGATAACCTAGGTTAATATCTAAGAAAGTGCTTCAAACACTAGGAATACGTGAATAAAGGGCCTTCATATCTGTAACACATTGTTTCCTGACAAGGAAATCGTGTTCAAAGAACATAGAACCGAGTTGGATACTGGTTACATTTATTATTCCAGGACAATGAGTTGGAGATTTTGAAAGAAGCCTGGTTAGGCCATTAAACCGGATGTGATGACGTCACCAAGGGGGAGGGGCCACGTGGGCAGGTTTAATTGATCCCAGGTGATAATGATTTGGCCAGGGGACCAGCTGGGAGTGATGACGTCATCGAGATTAGTTCTGGTATTAGGGTTAGAGAATTGGGGCTCTGTTCATGGTTAGGGTTAGGATAAGGTTTTGGGCTAGGTAGGGTCCAGGCTCAGGTGTGGGCTAGGTTTAGGGTTTGGGTTAGAGGGTTAGGGACAGGGTTACGGTCACAGTGTAGTAATGTTGGCTATTCACAATGAATGAGCTTCAATCACTGGACAATTTGGTGTGTAGCACTCAGAACTTACGACTCCAGACTAGGGAAATATTTAAAAATGTGCTTCACACAATAGGAATACATATTCCAATAGACTGAATATCTGAACAGCACAATTTTGCCACTGGGAAATCTTGTTCAAACAGCTGAGAAGCGAGTGTGACTCTGTTTACATTTATTTTTCCCGTCAAAAGGAGTTGGCGTGTTCGGGAAAATGTTTCGGTGAAACACTGAAAAACTCATTTTCCTCGAGATATCGAACAGTATGAAAGTATTGAGAACACTATGAAATAAAAATGTTAGTTAGGCTAGGGTTCCAAGTAATGTTTTACTGTGCCTTTAAAAAGCCGGTATGACACCAGTGGTAAAATGAAAAGTCTCATTGCTCAAAACAACAGACCAGGGGAATGGCAGAGTGTCTCTAGAACTCCTGGAATACGTTTTAGAACCCGAACATGTCTATTGAATTTTGAAATACTGAGAATTTGTATCCAAAGCGCTGTGAAAGGTAGGATAGACTGTCAAGTGGTAATAATGTTGAAAGTGCTGGTATATTTGTAAAAAAGGTTGTTTTACCAAATTAGAATTCACAATGAAAAAGCTTTAGACACTGGAAGAGAGAGACTCCAACTCGGGAAATTCACTATGATAACCTAGGTTAATATCTAAGAAAGTGCTTCAAACACTAGGAATACGTGAATAAAGGGCCTAAATATCTGTAACACATTGTTTCCTGACAAGGAAATCGAGTTCCAAGAACATAGAACCGAGTTGGATACTGGTTACATTTATTATTCCGGGGCAATGAGTTGGAGATTTTGAAAGAAGCCTGGTTAGGCCATTAAACCGGATGTGATGACGTCACCAAGGGGGAGGGGCCACATAGGCAGGCTTAATTGATCCCAGGTAATAATGATTTGGCCAGGGGACCAGCTGGGAGTGATGACGTCATCGAGATTAGTTCTGGTATTAGGGTTAGAGAATTGGGGCTCTGTTCATGGTTAGGGTTAGGATAAGGTTTTGGGCTAGGTAGGGTTCAGGCGCAGGTGTGGGCTAGGTTTAGGGTTTGGGTTAGAGGGTTAGGGACAGGGTTAAGGTCACAGTGTAGTAATGTTGGCTATTCACAATGAATGAGCTTCAATCACTGGACAATTTGGTGTGTAACACTCAGAACTTACGACTCCAGACTAGGGAAATATTTAGAAATGTGCTTCACACAATAGGAATACATATTCCAATAGACTGAATATCTGAACAGCACTATTTTGTCACTGGGAAATCTTGTTCAAACAGCTGAGAAGCGAGTGTGACTCTGTTTACATTTATTTTTCCCGTCAAATGGAGTTGGCGTTTTCGGGAAAAGGTTTTGGTGAAACACTGAAAAACTCATTTTCCTAGAGCTATCGAACAGTATGAAAGTATTGAGAACACTATGAAATGAAAATGTTAGTTAGGCTAGGGTTCCAAGTAATGTTTTACTGTGCCTTTAAAAAGCCGGTATGACACCCGTGTTAAAATGAAAGTTCTCATTGCTCAAAACAATAGACCAGGGGAATGGGAGTGTGTCTCTAGAACTCCTGGAATACGTTTTAGAACCCGAACATCTCTATTGAATTTTGAAATACTGAGAATTTGTATCCAAAGCGCTTTGAAAGGTAGGATAGAAAAACAAGTGGTAATAATGTTGAAAGTGCTGGTATATTTGTAAAAAAGGTTGTTTTACCAAATTAGAATTCACAATGAAAAAGCTTGAGACACTGGAAGAGAGAGACTCGAACTAGGGAAATTCACAATGATAACCTAGGTTAATATCTAAGAAAGTGCTTCAAACACTAGGAATACGTGAATAAAGGGCCTTAATATCTGTAACACATTATTTCCTGACAAGGAAATCATGTTCAAAGAACATAGAACCCAGTTGGATACTGGTTACATTTATTATTCCGGGACAATGAGTTGGCGATTTTGAAAGAAGCCTGGTTAGGCCATTAAACCGGATGTGATGACGTCACCAATGGGGAGGGGCCATGTGGGCAGGCTTAATTTATCCCAGGTGATAATGATTTGGCCAGGGGACCAGCTGGGAGTGATGACGTCATCAAGATTAGTTCTGGTATTAGGGTTAGAGAATTGGGGCTCTGTTCATGGTTAGGGTTAGGATAAGGTTTTGGGCTAGGTAGGTCCAGGCTCAGGTGTGGGCTAGGTTTAGGGTTTGGGTTAGAGGGTTAGGGACAGGATTACGGTCACAGTGTAGTAATGCTGGCTATTCACAATGAATGAGCTTCAATCACTGGACAATTTGGTGTGTAGCACTCAGAACTTACAACTCCAGACTAGGGAAATATTTAGAAATGTGCTTCACACAATAGGAATACATATTCCAATAGACTGAATATCTGAACAGCACAATTTTGTCACTGGGAAATCTTGTTCAAACAGCTGAGAACCGAGTGTGACACTGTTTACATTTATTTTTCCCGTCAAAAGGAGTTGGCATTTTCAGGAAAAGGTTTTGGTGAAACACTGAAAAACTCATTTTCCTAGAGCTATTGAACAGTATGAAAGTATTGAGAACACTATGAAATAAAAATGTTAGTTAGGCTAGGGTTCCAAGTAATGTTTTACTGTGCCTTTAAAAAGCCGGTATGACACCAGTGGTAAAATGAAAAGTCTCATTGCTCAAAACAACAGACCAGGGGAATGGCAGAGTGTCTCTAGAACTACTGGAATACGTTTTAGTACCCGAACATCTCTACTGAATTTTGAAATACTGAGAATTTGTATCCAAAGCGCTGTGAAAGATAGGATAGACTGTCAAGTGGTAATAATGTTGAAAGTGCTGGTATATTTGTAAAAAAGGTTGTTTTACCAAATTAGAATTCACAATGAAAAAGCTTGAGACACTGGAAGACAGACACTCCAACTCGGGAAATTCACAATGATAACCTAGGTTAATATCTAAGACAGTTTCCAGTTGTTCTAACACAATTCTATGATATTTATTAGTATTTGCTCTGAATTACTATGCTTTATTGCAGTGTCCTTTAATGGGCCTTCTGCTCCACTTGTGGGACTTAACCACTTGTAGAAACATCTTTATACATTCTTCTCTGAACTTGAGAAGCTATATACACTTGTTTCCCAACTGTTTTACAGTTGAATACTACTTTTCAGTGAATTCTGGTGGTTTCAAACACTGGTTTCATGTGATCTAACTCTATTTCAAGGATTTCCGCAGTGTACAACATCCTTTCTAGACTAGACACTTACATTTTGATGGTTTTCTACTTGTTCTCACACAATTCCATGATATTCATTAATATTTGCTTTGTGTTACTACAGATTTCTAGCTGTGTCCTATAATGGCCTTTCTGCTCTACTTGTGGGACTTCACAACATGTAAAAACAACTTCATACACTCTTCTCTGAATTTGACAAGCTATACACACTTGTCTCTCAACTCTTGTACTGTTGAATGCTACTTTTCAGTGAATTCTATTGGGTTTAAACACTGGTTTCTTGTGAACTAACTCTATTTCAAGGATTTCTGCAGTGTACAACATCCTTTCTAGACTAGACACTTACATTTTGATGTCTTTTCCACTTGGTCTCTCACAATTCTGTGATAGTCATTAGTATTTGCTCTGAATTACTACTGCTTTCTTGCAGTGTCCTATAATAGCCCTTCTGCTCTACTTGTGGGACTTCACCACATGTAGAAACAACTTCATATACTCTTCTCTGAACCAGAGAAGCTATATATACTTGTCTTTCAAGTGTTTTACAGTTGAATACTACTTTTCAGTGACTTCTGGTGATTTCAAAAACTGGTTTCATGTGAAGTACCTCTATTTCAAGGATTTCTGCAGTGTACAACATCCCTTCTAGACTAGACACTTACATTTTGATGGTTTTCCACTTGTTCTCACACAAGTCTATGATATTCATTAGTATTTGCTCTGAATTACTATTGATTTCTAGCTGTGTCCTATAATGGGACTTGTTCTCTACTTGTTGGGCTTCAACACATGTAAAAACAACTTCATACACTCTTATCTGAACTTGAGAAGGTATATACACTTGTCTTTCAACAGGTTTACAGTTGAATGCTAATTTTCATTATATTCTAGGGCTTTCAAACACTGGTTACATGTAAACTAACTCTATTTCCAATATTTCTGCAGTGTACAACATCCTTTCTAGACTAGACACGTACATTTTGATGTCTTTTCCACTTGGTCTCTCACAATTCTGTGATACTCATTAGTATTTGCTCTGAATTACTACTGCTTTCTTGCAGTGTCCTATAATAGCCCATCTGCTCTACTTGTGGGACTTCACCACATGTAGAAACAACTTCATACACTCTTCTCTGAACTTGAGATGCTATATACACTTGTCTTTCAACAGTTTTACAGTTGAATGCTAATTTTAATTGTATTCTAGGGGTTTCAAACACTGCTTTCATGTAAACTAACTCTATTTGCACGATTTCTACTGTGTACAACATCCTTTCCAGACTAGACACTTACATTTTGATGTCTTTTTCACCTGGTCTCTCACAATTCTGTGATACTCATTAGTATTTGCTCTGAATTAATACTGCTTTCATGCAGTGTCCTATAATAGCCCTTCTGCTCTACTTGTGGGACTTCACCACATGTAGAAACAACTTCATATACTCTTCTCTGAACCTGAGAAGCTGTATATACTTGTCTTTCAAGTGTTTTACAGTTGAATGCTACTTTTCAGTGAATTCTGGTGGTTTCAAACACTGGTTTCATGTGAACTAACTCTATTTCAAGGATTTCCGCAGTGTACAACATCCTTTCTACACTAGACACTTACATTTTGATGGTTTTCTACTTGTTCTCACACAATTCCATGCTATTCATTAATATATGCTCTGTATTACTACAGATTTCTAGCTGTGTCCTGTAATGAGCCATCTGCTCTACTTGTAGGACTTCACCACATGTACAAACAACTTCATACACTCTTCTCTGACCTTGAGAAGGTATATACACTTGTCTTTCAACAGTTTTACAGTTGAATGCTAATTTTCATTGTATTCTAGGGGTTTCAAACACTGGTTTCATGTGAACTATCTATATTTCCAGGATTTCTGCAGTGTACAACATCCTTTCTAGACTAGACGCTTACATTTTGATGTCTTTTCCACCTGGTCTCTCACAATTCTGTGATACTCATTAGTATTTGCTCTGAATTACTACTGCTTTCTTGCAGTGTCCTATACTGGAACTTCTGCTCTACTTGTGGGACTTCACCACTTGTAGAAACAACTTTATACATTCTTATTTGAATTAGAGAAGCTATATACACTTGTCCTTCAACGGTTTTCCTGTTGAATACTACTTTTCAGTGAATTCTGATGGATTCAAACACTGGTTTCATGTGAACTAACTCTATTTCAACGATTTCTGCAGTGTACAACATCCTTTCTAGACTAGACACTTACATTTTGATGTCTTTTCCACCTGGTCTCTCACAATTCTGTGATACTCATTAGTATTTGCTCTGAATTACTACTGCTTTCATGCAGTGTCCTATAATAGCGCTTCTACTCTACTTGTGGGACTTCACCACATGTAGAAACAACTTCATACACTCTTCTCTGAACTTGAGAAGCTATATACACTTGTCTTTCAACTGTTTTACAGTTGAAAACTACTTTTCAGTTACTTCTGGTGGTTTCAAACACTGGTTTCATGTAAACTAACTCTATTTCAAGGATTTCTGCAGTGTACAACATCCCTTGTAGACTAGATACTTACATTTTGATGGTTTTCCACTTGTTCTCACACAATTCTATGATATTCATTAGTATTTGCTCTGAATTACTACTGATTTCTAGCTGTGTCGTATAATTGGACTTCTGCTGTACATGTGGGACTTCAGCACATGTAAAAACAACTTCATACACTCTTATCTGAACTTGAGAAGCAATATATACTTGTGTTTCAACAGCTTTACAGTTGAATGCTAATTTTCATTGTATTCTCGGGGTTTCAAACACTGGTTTCATGTAAACTAACTCTACTTCCATGATTTCTGCAGTGTCCCCCATCCTTTCTAGACTAGACACTTACATTTTGATGTCTTTTCCACTTGGTCTCTCACAATTCTGTGATACTCATTTGTATTTGTTCTGAATTACTGTTGCTTTCTTGCAGTGTCGTATAATGGGCCTTCTGCTCTACTTGTTGGACTTCTCCACAAGTACAAACAACATTATACACTCTTCTCTGAGCTTAAGAATCTATATACACTTGTCTTTCAAATGTTTTACAGTTGAATACTATTATTCAGTGAATTCTGGTTGTTTCAAAGACTGGTTTCATGTGCACTAACTCTATTTCAAGGATTTCTGCATTGTACAACATCCTTTCTAGACTAGACACTTATATTTTGATGGTTTTCTACTCATTCTCACAATTCCATGCTATTCATTAATATTTGCTCTGAATTACTACAGATTTCTAGCAGTGTCCTATAATATCCCTTGTGCTCTACTTGTAGGACGTCACCACATGTGAAAACAACTTCATACACTCTTCTCTGAACTTGAGAAGCTATATACACTTGTCTTTCAAGAGTTTTACACTTGAATGCTAATTTTCATTGTATTCTATGGGTTTCAAACACTGTTTTCATGAGAACTAACTCTATTTCCAGGATTTCTGCAGGGTACAACATCCCTACTAGACTAGACACTTACATTTTGATTTTTTCCCACTCCCACTTATTCTCACACAATTCTATGATATTCATTAGTATTTGCTCTGAATTACTACTGATTTCTAGCTGTGTCCTCTAATGGGCCTTCTGCTCTACTTGTGGGACTTCGCCACATATAGAAACAACTTTATACACTCTTCTCTGAACTTGAGAAGCTATATACACCTGTCTTTCAACTGTTTTACAGTTGAATACTACTTTTCAGTGAATTCTGTTGGTTTCACACACCGCTTTCATGTGATCTAACTCTATTTCCAGGATTTCTGCAGTGTACAACATCCTTTCTAGACTAGACACTTACATTTTGATGGTTTTCCACTTGTTCTCACACAATTCTATGATATTCATTAATATTTGCTCTGAAATACTACTGATTTCTAGCTGTGTCTTATAATAGGCCTTCTGCTCTATTTGTGGGACTTCACCATATGTAGAAACAACTTCATACATTCTTCTCTGAACTTGAGAAGCTATATACACTTGTCTTTCAACAGTTTTACAGTTGAATGCTAATTTTCATTGTATTCTAGGGGTTTCAAACACTGGTTTCATGTGAACTAACTCTATTTCAAGGATTTCTGTAGTGTACAACATCCTTTCTAGACTAGACACTTACATTTTGATGTCTTTTCCACTTGGTCTCTCACAATTCTGTGATATTCATTAGTATTTGCTCTGAATTACTACTGCTTTCTTGCAGTGTCCTATAATAGCTCTTCTGCTCTACTTGTGGGACTTCACCACATGTAGAAACAACTTCATACACTCTTCTCTGAACTTGAGAAGCTATATACACTTGTCTTTCAACTGTTTTACAGTTGGAAACTACTTTTCAGTGACTTCTGGTGGTTCCAAACACTGGTTTCATGTGAACTAACTCTATTTCAAGGATTTCTGCAGTGTACAACATCCCTTCTAGACTAGACACTTACATTTTGATGGTTTTCCACTTGTTCTCACACAATTCTATCATATTCATTAGTATTTGCTCTGAATTACTACTGATTTCTAGCTGTGTCCTATAATGGGACTTCTGCTCTACTTGTGGGACTTCACCACATGTAAAAACAACTTCATACACTCTTCTCTGAACTTGAGAAGCAATATATACTTGTCTTTCAACAGTTTTACAGTTGAATGCTAATTTTCATTGTATTCTAGGGGTTTCAAACACTGGTTTCATGTAAAATAACTCTATTTCCACGAATTTTGCAGTGTACAACATCCTTTCTAGACCAGACACTTACATTTTGATGTCTTTTCCACTTGGTCTCTCACAATTCTGTGATACTCATTATTTGCTCTGAATTACTACTGCTTTCTTGCAGTGTCGTATAATGGCCTTCTGCTCTACTTGTTGGACTTCTCCACAAGTACAAACAACATTATACACTCTTCTCTGAGCTTGAGAATCTATATACACTTGTCTTTCAACTGTTTTACAGTTGAATACTATTATTCAGTGAATTCTGGTTGTTTCAAACACTGGTTTCATGTGTACTAACTCTATTTCAAGGATTTCTGCAGTGTACAACATCCTTTCTAAACAAGACACTTACATTTTGATGGTTTTCTACTTATTCTCACACAATTCTTTGATACTCATTAGTATTTGCTCTGAATTACTACAGCTTTCTTGCAGTGTCCTATAATGGACCTTTTGCTCTACTTGTGGGACGTCACCACATGTGAAAACAACTTCATAAACTCTTCTCTGAACTTGAGAAGCTATATACACTTGTCCTTCAACAGTTTTACAGTTGAATGCTAATTTTCATTGTATTCTAGGGGTTTCAAACACTGTTTTCATGTGAACTAACTCTATTTCCAGGATTTCTGCAGTGTACAACATCCCTTCAAGACTAGACACTTACATTTTGATGGTGTTCCACTTGTTCTCACACAATTCTATGATATTCATTAATATTTTCTCTGAAATACTACTGATTTCTAGCTGTGTCTTATAATAGGCCTTCTGCTCTATTTGTGGGACTTCAACACATGTAAAAACAACTTCATACATTCTTCTCTGAACTTGAGAAGCTATATACACTTGTCTTTCAACAGTTTTACAGTTGAATGCTAATTTTCATTGTATTCTAGGGGTTTCAAACACTGTTTTCATGTGAACTAACTCTATTTCCAGGATTTCTGCAGTGTACAACATCCCTTCTAGACTAGACACTTACATTTTGATGTCTTTTCCACTTGGTCTCTCACAATTCTGTGATACTCATTAGTATTTGCTCTGAATTACTACTGCTTTCATGCAGTGCCCTATAATAGCCCTTCTGCTCTACTTGTGGGACTTCACCACATGTAAAAACAACTTCATACACTCTTATCTGAACTTGAGAAGCTATATACACTTGTCTTTCAACTGTTTTACAGTTGAATACTACTTTTCAGTGACTTCTGGTGGTTTCAAACACTGGTTTCATGTGAAAAAACTCTATTTCAAGGATTTCTGCAGTGTACAACATCCCTTCTAGACTAGACACTTACATTTTGATGGTTTTCCACTTGTTCTCACACAATTCTATGATATTCATTAGAATTTGCTCTGAATTACTACTGCTTTCTAGCTGTGTCTTATAATGGGACTTCTGCTCTACTTGTGGGACTTCACCACATGTAAAAACAACTTCATACACGCTTATCTGAACTTGAGAAACTATATACACTTGTCTTTCAAAAGTTTTACAGTTGTATGCGAATTTTCATTGTATTCTACGGGTTTCAAACACTGTTTTCATGTGAACTAACTCTATTTCCAGGATTTCTGCAGTGTACTACATCCTTTCTAGACTAGACACTTACATTTTGATGTCTTTTCCACTTGGTCTCTCACAATTCTGTGATACTCATTAGTATTTGCTCTGAATTACTACTGCTTTCATGCAGTGCCCTATAATAGCCCTTCTGCTCTACTTGTGGGACTTCACCACATGTAGAAACTACTTCATACACTCTTCTCTGAACTTGAGAAGCTATATGCACTTGTCCTTCAACAGTTTTACAGTTGAATGCTCATTTTCATTGTATTCTAGGGGTTTCAAACACTGTTTTCATGTGAACTAACTCTATTTCCAGGATTTCTGCAGTGTACAACATCCCTTCAAGACTAGACACTTACATTTTGATGTTTTTCCACTTGCTCTCAGACAATTCTATGATATTCATTAGTATTTGCTCTGAATTACTACTGATTTCTAGCTGTGTCCTCTAATCGGCCTTCTGCTCTCCTTGTGGGACTTCACCACATGTAGAAATAACTTTATACACTCTTCTCTGAACTTGAGAAGCTATATACATCTGTCTTTCAACTGTTTTACAGTTGAATACTACTTTTCAGTGAATTCTGTTGGTTTCAAACACTGGTTTCATGTGATCTAACTCTATTTCCAGGATTTCTGCAGTGTACAACATCCTTTCTAGACTAGACACTTACATTTTGATGGTTTTCCACTTGTTCTCACACAATTCTATGATATTCATTAATATTTGCTCTGAAATACTACTGATTTCTAGCTGTGTCTTATAATAGGCCTTCTGCTCTATTTGTGGGACTTCACCACATGTAAAAACAACTTCATACATTCTTCTCTGAACTTGAGAAGCTATATACACTTGTCTTTCAACAGTTTTACAGTTGAATGCTAATTTTCATTGTATTCTAGGGGTTTCAAACACTGTTTTCATGTGAACTAACTCTATTTCCAGGATTTCTGCAGTGTACAACATACCTTCTAGACTAGACACTTACATTTTGATGTCTTTTCCACTTGGTCTCTCACAATTCTGTGATACTCATTAGTATTTGCTCTGAATTACTACTGCTTTCATGCAGTGCCCTATAATAGCCCTTCTGCTCTACTTGTGGGACTTCACCACATGTAGAAACTACTTCATACACTCTTCTCTGAACTTGAGACGCTATATACACTTGTCTTTCAACAGTTTTACAGTTGAATGCTAATTTTCATTGTATTCTAGGGGTTTCAAACACTGTTTTCATGTGAACTAACTCTATTTCCAGGATTTCTGCAGTGTACAACATCCTTTCTAGACTAGACACTTACATTTTGATGTCTTTTCCACTTGGTCTCTCACAATTCTGTGATACTCATTAGTATTTGCTCTGCATTACCACTGCTTTCTTGCAGTGTCCTATAATAACCCTTCTGCTCTACTTGTGGGACTTCACCAATTGTAGAAACAACTTTATACATTCTTATCTGAATTAGAGAAGCTATATACACTTGTCCTTCAACTGTGTTCCTGTTGAATACTACTTTTCTGTGAATTCTGATGGTTTCAAACACTGGTTTCATGTGAACTAACTCTATTTCAAGGATTTCTGCAGTGTACAACATCCTTTCTAGACTAGACACTTACATTTTGATGTCTTTTCCACTTGGTCTCTCACAATTCTGTGATACTCATTAGTATTTGCTCTGAATTACTACTGCTTTCATGCAGTGCCCTATAATAGCCCTTCTTCTCTACTTGTTGGACTTCACCACATGTAGAAACTACTTCATACACTCTTATCTGAACTTGAGAAGCTATATACACTTGTCTCTCAACTGTTTTACAGTTGAATGCTACTTTTCAGTGGATTCTTGTCAGTTAATACACTGGTTTCTTGTGAACTAACTCTATTTCAAGGATTTCAGCAGTGTACAACATGCTTTCTAGACTAGAGACGTACATTTTGATGTCTTTTACACTTGTTCTCTCACTATTCTCTGATATTCATTAGTATTTTTTCTGAATTACTACTGATTTTTGGCTGTGTCCTCTAATGGGCCTTCTGCTCTACTTGTGGGACTTCAGCACATGTAGAAACAACTTTATACACTCTTCTCTGAACTTGAGAAGCTATATACACTTCTCTTTCTACTGTTTTACAGTTGAATACTACTTTTCAGTGAATTCTGTTGTTTTCAAACACTGGTTTCATGTGAACTAACTCTATTTCAAGGATTTCCGCAGTGTACAACATCATTTATAAACTAGACACTTACATTTTGATGGTTTTCCACTTGTTCTCACACAATTCTATGATACTCATTAGTATTTGCTCTGAAATACTACTGCTTTCTAGCTGTATCTTATAATCGGCCTTCTGCTCTATATGTGGGACTTCAACACATATAAAAACAACTTTATATACTGTTCTCTGAACTTGAGAAGCTATATACTCTTGTTTCCCAACTGTTTTACAGTTGAATACTACTTTTCAGTGACTTCTGGTGGTTTCAAACACTGGTTTCATGTGAACTAACTCGATTTCAAGGATTTCCGCAGTGTACAACATCCTTTCTACACTAGACACTTACATTTTGATGGTTTTCTACTTGTTCTCTAAAAAAATTCCCTGCCATTCATTAATATTTGCTCTGAATTACTACAGATTTCTAGCTGTGTCCTATAATGAGCCCTTCTGCTCTACTTGTGGGACTTCACCACATGTAGAAACAACTTCATAGACTCTTCTCTGAACTTGAGAAGCTATATGCACTTGTCTTTCAACAGTTTTACAGTTGTATGCGAATTTTCATTGTATTCTAGGGGTTTCAAATACTGTTTTCATGTGAACTAACTCTATTTCCAGGATTTCTGCAGTGTACTACATCCTTTCTAGACTAGACACTTACATTTTGATGTCTTTTCCACCTGGTCTCTCACAATTCTGTGATACTCATTAGTATTTGCTCTGAATTACTACTGCTTTCTTGCAGTGTCCTATAATGGACCTTCTGCTCTACTTGTGGGACTTCACCACTTGTAGAAACAATTTTATACATTCTTCTCTGAATTATAGAAGCTATATACACTTGTATTTCAACTGTTTTACTGTTGAATACTACTTTTCAGTGAATTCTGATGGTTTCAAACACTGGTTTCATGTGAACTAACTCTATTTCAAGGATTTCTGCAGTGTACAACATCCTTTCTAGACTAGACACATTTTGATTTTTTTCCACTTGTTCTCACACAATTCTATGATATTCATTAGTATTTGCTCTGAATTACTACTGATTTCTAGCTGTGTCCTCTAATGGGCCTTCTGCTCTACCTGTAGGACTTCACCACATATAGAAACAACTTTATACACTCTTCTCTGAACTTGAGAAGCTATATACACTTGTCTTTCTACTGTTTTACAGTTGAATACTACTTTTCAGTGAATTCTGTTGTTTTCAAACACTGGTTTCATGTGAACTAACTCTATTTCAATGATTTCTGCAGTATACAACATCCTTTCTAGACTAGACACTTACATTTTGATGTCTTTTTTACTTGGTCTCTCACAATACTGTGATACTCATTAGTATTTGCTCTGAATTACTACTGCTTTCATGCAGTGCCCTATAATAGCCCTTCCGCTCTACTTGTGGGACTTCACCACATGTAAAAACAACTTCATGCACTCTTATCTGAAATTGAGAAGCTATATACACTTGTCTTTCAACTGTTTTACAGTTGAATACTACTTTTCAGTGACTTCTGGTGGTTTCAAACACTGGTTTCATGTGAACTAACTCTATTTCAAGGATTTCTGCAGTGTACAACATCCTTTCTAGACTAGACACATTTTGATTTTTTTCCACTTGTTCTCACACAATTCTATGATATTTATTAGTATTTGCTCTGAATTACTACTGATTTCTAGCTGTGTCCTCTAATGGGCCTTCTGCTCTACTTGTGGGACTTCACCACATGTAGAAACAACTTTATACACTCTTATCTGAACTTGAAAAGCTATATACACTTGTCTTTCAACAGTTTTACAGTTGTATGCAAATTTTCATTGTATTCTAGGGGTTTCAAACACTGTTTTCATGTGAACTAACTCTATTTCCAGGATTTCTGCAGTGTACTACATCCTTTCTAGACTAGACACTTACATTTTGATGTCTTTTCCACCTGGTCTCTCACAATTCTGTGATACTCATTAGTGTTTGCTCTGAATTACTACTGCTTTCTTGCAGTGTCCTATAATGGACCTTCTGCTCTACTTGTGGGACTTCACCACTGTAGAAACAACTTTATACATTCTTATCTGAATTAGAGAAGCTATATACACTTGTCCTTCAACTGTTTTCCTGTTGAATACTACTTTTCTGTGAATTCAGATGGTTTCAAACACTGGTTTCATGTGAACTAACTCTATTTCAAGGATTTCTGCAGTGTACAACATCCTTTCTAGAATGGACACTTACATTTTGATGTCTTTTCCACTTGGTCTCTCACAATTCTGTGATACTCATTAGTATTTGCTCTGAATTACTACTGCTTTCATGCAGTGCCCTATAATAGCCCTTCTGCTCTACTTGTGGGACTTCACCACATGTAGAAACTACTTCACACACTCTTCTCTGAACTTGAGAAGCTATATACACTTGTCTTTCAACAGTTTTACAGTTGAATGCTATTTTTTTTGTATTCTAGGGGTTTCAGACACTGGTTTCATGTGAACTAACTCTATTTCCAAGATTTCTGCAGTGTATAACATCCTTTATAGACTAGACACTTACATTTTGATGTCTTTTCCACCTGGTCTCTCACAATTCTGTGATACTCATTAGTATTTGCTCTGAATTACTACTGCTTTCTTGCAGTGTCCTTTAATGGGCCTTCTGCTCTACATGTGGGACTTCACCACTTGTAAAAACAACTTTATACATTCTTCTCTGAATTATAGAAGCTATATACACTTGTCTTTCAACTGCTTTACTGTTGAATACTACTTTTCAGTCAATTGTGATGGTTTCAAACACTGGTTTCATGTGAACTAACTCTATTTCAAGGATTTCTGCAGTGTACAACATCCTTTCTAGACTAGACACATTTTTATTTTTTTCCACTTGTTCTCACACAATTCTATGACATTCATTAGTATTTGCTCTGAATTACTACTGATTTCTAGCTGTGTACTCTAATGGGCCTTCTGCTCTACTTGTGGGACTTCACCACATGTAGAAACAACTTTATACACTCTTCTCTGAACTTGAGAAGCTATATACACTTGTTTCCCAACTGTTTTACAGTTGAATACTACATTTTAGTTAATTCTGGTGGTTTCAAACACTGGTTTCATGTGAACTAACTCTATTTCAAGGATTTCTGCAGTGTCAACATCCCTACTAGACTAGACACTTACATTTTGATGGTTTTCCACTTGTTCTCACACAATTCTATGATATTCATTAGTATTTGCTCTGAATTACTACAGCTTTCTAGCTGTGTCCTATAATGGGACTTCTGCTCTACTTGTGGGACTTCACCTCATGTGAAAACAACTTCATACACTCTTATCTGAACTTGAGAAGCTATATACACTTGTCTTTCAACAGTTTTACAGTTGTATGCGAATTTTCATTGTATTCTAGGGGTTTCAAACACTGTTTTCATGTGAACTAACTCTATTTCCAGGATTTCTGCAGTGTACTACATCCTTTCTAGACTGGACACTTACATTTTGATGTCTTTTCCACTTGGTCTCTCACAATTCTGTGATACTCATTAGTATTTGCTCTGACTTACTACTGCTTTCATGCAGTGCCCTATAATAGCCCTTCTGCTCTACTTGTGGGACTTCACCACATGTAGAAACTACTTCACACACTCTTCTCTGAACTTGAGAAGCTATATACACTTGTCTTTCAACAGTTTTACAGTTGAATGCTATTTTTTTTTGTATTCTAGGGGTTTCAGACACTGGTTTCATGTGAACTAACTCTATTTCCAAGAGTTCTGCAGTGTATAACATCCTTTATAGACTAGACACTTACATTTTGATGTCTTTTCCCCCTGGTCTCTCACAATTCTGTGATACTCATTAGTATTTGCTCTGAATTACTACTGCTTTCTTGCAGTGTCCTTTAATGGGCCTTCTGCTCTACATGTGGGACTTCACCACTTGTAAAACAACTTTATACATTCTTCTCTGATTTATAGAAGCTATATACACTTGTCTTTCAACTGCTTTACTGTTGAATACTACTTTTCAGTGAATTCTGATGGTTTCAAACACTGGTTTCATGTGAACTAACTCTATTTCAAGGATTTCTGCAGTGTACAACATCCCTACTAGACTAGACACTTACATTTTGATGGTTTTCCACTTGTTCTCACACAATTCTTTGACATTCATTAGTATTTGCTCTGAATTACTACTGATTTCTAGCTGTGTACTCTAATGGGCCTTCTGCTCTACTTGTGGGACTTCACCACATGTAGAAACAACTATATACACTACTCTCTGAACTTGAGAAGCTATATACACTTGTTTCCCAACTGTTTTACAGTTGAATACTACGTTTTAGTTAATTCTAGTGGTTTCAAACACTGGTTTCATGTGACCTAACTCTATTTCAAGGATTTTTGCAGTGTACAACATCCTTTCTAGACTAGACACTTACATTTTGATGTCTTTTCCACTTGGTCTCTCCCAATTCTGTGATACTCATTAGTATTTTCTCTGAATTACTACTGCTTTCTTGCAGTGTCCTATGATAGCCCTTCTGCTCTACTTGTGGGACTTCACCACATGTAGAAACAACTTTAAACACTCTTCTCTGAACTTGAGAAGCTATATACACTTGTCTTTCAACTGTTTTACAGTTGAATACTACTTTTCAGTGACTTCTGGTGGTTTCAAACACTGGTTTCATGTGAAGTAACTCTATTTCAAGGATTTCTGCAGTGTACAACATCCCTTCTAGACTAGACACTTACATTTCTATGGTTTTCCACTTGTTCTCACACAATTCTATGATATTCATGAGTATTTGCTCTGAATTACTACTGATTTCTAGCTGTGTCCTAAAATGGGCCTTCTGCTCTATATGTGGGACTTCACCACATGTACAAACAACTTTATACACTGTTCTCTGAACTTGAGAAGCTATATACATTTGTCTTTCAACTGTTTTACAGTTGAAAACTACTTTTCAGTGACTTCTGGTGGTTTCAAACACTGGTTTCATGTGAACTAACTCTATTTCAAGGATTTCCGCAGTGTACAACATCCTTTCTACACTAGACTCTTACATTTTGATGGTTTTCTAGTTGTTCTCTAAAAAATTCCCTGCCATTCATTAATATTTGCTCTGAATTACTACATATTTCTAGCTGTGTCCTGTAATGAGTCCTCTGCTCTACTTGTGGGACTTCACCACATGTAGAAACAACTTCATACACTCTTCTCTGAACTTGAGAAGCTATATACACTTGTCATTCAACAGTTTTACAGTTGTATGCGAATTTTCATTGTATTCTAGGGGTTTCAAACACTGTTTTCATGTGAACTAACTCTATTTCCAGGATTTCTGCAGTGTACTACATCCTTTCTAGACTAGACACTTACATTTTGTTGTCTTTTCCACCTGGTCTCTCACAATTCTGTGATACTCATTAGTATTTGCTCTGAATTACTACTGCTTTCTTGCAGTGTCCTATAATGGACCTTCTGCTCTACTTGTGGGACTTCACCACTTGTAGAAACAACTTTATACATTCTTCTCTGAATTAGAGAAGCTATATACACTTGTCTTTCAACTGTTTTACTGTTGAATAGTACTTTTCAGTGAATTCTGATGGTTTCAAACACTGGTTTCATGTGAACTAACTCTATTTCAAGGATTTCTGCAGTGTACAACATCCTTTCTAGACTGGACACTTACATTTTGATGTCTTTTCCACTTGGTCTCTCACAATTCTGTGATACTCATTAGTATTTGCTCTGACTTACTACTGCTTTCATGCAGTGCCCTATAATAGCCCTTCTGCTCTACTTGTGGGACTTCACCACATGTAGAAACTACTTCACACACTCTTCTCTGAACTTGAGAAGCTATATACACTTGTCTTTCAACAGTTTTACAGTTGAATGCTATTTTTTTTTTTTGTATTCTACGGGTTTCAGACACTGGTTTCATGTGAACTAACTCTATTTCCAAGAGTTCTGCAGTGTATAACATCCTTTATAGACTAGACACTTACATTTTGATGTCTTTTCCACCTTGTCTCTCACAATTCTGTGATACTCATTAGTATTTGCTCTGAATTACTACTGCTTTCTTGCAGTGTCCTTTATTGGGCCTTCTGCTCTACATGTGGGACTTCACCACTTGTAAAACAACTTTATACATTCTTCTCTGAATTATAGAAGCTATATACACTTGTCTTTCAACTGCTTTACTGTTGAATACTACTTTTCAGTGAATTCTGATGGTTTCAAACACTGGTTTCATGTGAACTAACTCTATTTCAAGGATTTCTGCAGTGTACAACATCCTTTCTAGACTAGACACATATTGATTTTTTTCCACTTGTTCTCACACAATTCTATGACATTCATTAGTATTTGCTCTGAATTACTACTGATTTCTAGCTGTGTACTCTAATGGGCCTTCTGCTCTACTTGTGGGACTTCACCACATGTAGAAACAACTTTATACACTCTTCTCTGAACTTGAGAAGCTATATACACTTGTTTCCCAACTGTTTTACAGTTGAATACTACGTTTTAGTTAATTCTAGTGGTTTCAAACACTGGTTTCATGTGAACTAACTCTATTTCAAGGATTTTTGCAGTGTACAACATCCTTTCTAGACTAGACACTTACATTTTGATGTCTTTTCCACTTGGTCTCTCCCAATTCTGTGATACTCATTAGTATTTTCTCTGAATTACTACTGCTTTCTTGCAGTGTCCTATGATAGCCCTTCTGCTCTACTTGTGGGACTTCACCACATGTAGAAACAACTTTAAACACTCTTCTCTGAACTTGAGAAGCTATATACACTTGTCTTTCAACTGTTTTACAGTTGAATACTACTTTTCAGTGACTTCTGGTGGTTTCAAACACTGGTTTCATGTGAAGTAACTCTATTTCAAGGATTTCTGCAGTGTACAACATCCCTTCTAGACTAGACACTTACATTTCTATGGTTTTCCACTTGTTCTCACACAATTCTATGATATTCATGAGTATTTGCTCTGAATTACTACTGATTTCTAGCTGTGTCCTAAAATGGGCCTTCTGCTCTATATGTGGGACTTCACCACATGTACAAACAACTTTATACACTGTTCTCTGAACTTGAGAAGCTATATACATTTGTCTTTCAACTGTTTTACAGTTGAAAACTACTTTTCAGTTACTTCTGGTGGTTTCAAACACTGGTTTCATGTGAACTAACTCTATTTCAAGGATTTCCGCAGTGTACAACATCCTTTCTACACTAGACTCTTACATTTTGATGGTTTTCTAGTTGTTCTCTAAAAAATTCCCTGCCATTCATTAATATTTGCTCTGAATTACTACAGATTTCTAGCTGTGTCCTGTAATGAGTCCTCTGCTCTACTTGTGGGACTTCACCACATGTAGAAACAACTTCATACACTCTTCTCTGAACTTGAGAAGCTATATACACTTGTCATTCAACAGTTTTACAGTTGTATGCGAATTTTCATTGTATTCTAGGGGTTTCAAACACTGTTTTCATGTGAACTAACTCTATTTCCAGGATTTCTGCAGTGTACTACATCCTTTCTAGACTAGACACTTACATTTTGTTGTCTTTTCCACCTGGTCTCTCACAATTCTGTGATACTCATTAGTATTTGCTCTGAATTACTACTGCTTTCTTGCAGTGTCCTATAATGGACCTTCTGCTCTACTTGTGGGACTTCACCACTTGTAGAAACAACTTTATACATTCTTCTCTGAATTAGAGAAGCTATATACACTTGTCTTTCAACTGTTTTACTGTTGAATAGTACTTTTCAGTGAATTCTGATGGTTTCAAACACTGGTTTCATGTGAACTAACTCTATTTCAAGGATTTCTGCAGTGTACAACATCCTTTCTAGACTAGACACATTTTTATTTTTTTCCACTTGTTCTCACACAATTCTATGACATTCATTAGTATTTGCTCTGACTTACTACTGCTTTCATGCAGTGCCCTATAATAGCCCTTCTGCTCTACTTGTGGGACTTCACCACATGTAGAAACTACTTCACACACTCTTCTCTGAACTTGAGAAGCTATATACACTTGTTTCCCAACTGTTTTACAGTTGAATACTACTTTTTAGTTAATTCTGGTGGTTTCAAACACTGGTTTCATGTGAACTAACTCTATTTCAAGGATTTCTGCTGTGTACAACATCCTTTCTAGACTAGACACTTACATTTTGATGTCTTTTTTACTTGGTCTCTCACAATTCTGTGATACTCATTAGTATTTGCTCTGAATTACTACTGCTTTCATGCAGTGCCCTATAATAGCCCTTCTGCTCTACTTGTGGGACTTCACCACATGTAGATACAACTTCATACACTCTTCTCTGAACTTGAGAAGCTATATACATTTGTCTTTCTACTGTTTTACAGTTGAAAACTACTTTTCAGTGACTTCTGGTGATTTCAAACACTGGTTTCATGTGAACTAACTCTATTTGAAGGATTTCTGCAGTGTACAACATCCCTTCTAGACTAGACACTTACATTTTGATGTCTTTTTTACTTGGTCTCTCACAATTCTGTGATACTCATTAGTATTTGCTCTGAATTACTACTGCTTTCATGCAGTGCCCTATAATAGCCCTTCTGCTCTACTTGTGGGACTTCAGCACATGTAGAAACAACTTCATACACTCTTCTCTGAACTTGAGAAGCTATATACATTTGTCTTTCAACTGTTTTACAGTCGAAAACTACTTTTCAGTGACTTCTGGTGATTTCAAACACTGGTTTCATGTGAACTAACTCTATTTCAAGGATTTCTGCAGTGTACAACATCCTTTCTAGACTAGACACATTTTGATTATTTTCCACTGGTTCTCACACAATTCTATGATATTCATTAGTATTTGCTCTGAATTACTACTGATTTCTAGCTGTGTCCTATTTTGGGATTTCTACTCTACTTGTTGATCTTCTCCACAAGTACAAACTATATTATACACTCTTCTCTGAGCTGGAGAATCTATATACACTTGTCTTTCAACTGTTTTACAGTTGAATACTATTATTCAGTGACTTCTGGTTCTTTCAAACACTGGTTTCATGTGAACTACCTCTATTTCAGGGATTTCTGCAGTTTTCCAACATACTTTCTAGACTAGACACTTACATTTTATGGTTTTCCACTTGTTCTCAAACAATTCTATGATATTCATTAGTATTTGCTCTGAATTACTACTGCTTTCTTGCAGTGTCCTATAATAGCCCTTCTGCTCTACTTGTGGGACTTCACCACATGTAGAAACAACTTTATACACTCTTCTCTGAACTTGTGTAGCTATATAAACTTGTCTTTCAACTGTTTTACAGTAGAATACTACTTTTCATTGAATTCTGTTGTTTTCAAACACTGGTTTCATGTGAACTAACTCTATTTCAAGGATTTCCGCAGTATACAACATCCTTTATGAACTAGACACTTACATTTTTATGGTTTCCACTTGTTCTCACACAATTCTATGATATTCATTAGTATTTGCTCTGAATTACTACTGATTTCTAGCTGTGTCCTCTAATGGGCCTTCTGCTCTACTTGCGGGACTTCACCACATGTAGAAACAACTTTATACACTCTTCTCTGAACTTGAGAAGCTATATACACCTGTCTTTCAAATGTTTTACAGTTGAATACTACTTTTCAGTGAATTCTGTTGGTTTCAAACACTGGTTTCATGTGAACTAACTCTATTCCCAGGATTTCTGCAGTGTACAACATCCTTTCTAGACTAGACACACTTACATTTTGATGGTTTTCCACTTGTTCTCACACAATTCTATGATATTCATTAGTATTTGCTCTCAATTACTGCTAATTTCTATCTGTGTCGTATAATGGGCCTTCTGCTCTACTTGTCGGACTTCTCCACAAGTACAAACAACATTATACACTCTTCTCTGAACTTGAGAAGCTATATAGACTTGTCTTTCAACTGTTTTACAGTTGAAAACTTTCTTTTCTGTGACTTCTGGTGGTTTTAAACACTGGTTTCATGTGAACTAACTCTATTTCAAGGATTTCTGCAGTGTACAACATCCCTTCTAGATTAGACACTTACATTTTGATGGTTTTCCACTTGTTCTCACACAATTCTCTGATACTCATTAGTATTTGCTCTGAATTAATACTGCTTTCTTTTTTTTAAAAAATTCTTTATTGATTAAGGTGTCACATATTTGTCCTCATCCCCCCATTCCCATCCCACACCCCTCCCCATGGATGCCCCAACCCCCTGTTGAACTTAACCATTGGTTAGGCTCATATGCATGCACACAAGACCTTTGGTTGATCTCTCCCCCCTCCCCCCACCCTCCCCTATCCTCCCTCTGAGGCCCAATAGTCCGATTGATGCCTCCTTGTTTCTGGTTCTTTTCTTGTTCATCAGTCTATGTTGTTCATCGTTTCCCCTAGATGAGCGAAATCATGTGTCACTAGAGATATACTTATAAGAATTGAATGTGAGATGAGCAATAATAATTATGCTGACAGGCAAATGAATCAGTCTGTAGTGAGTTTCTTTCTGAACCAATAGTTCTTTTGAGACCCAATATCAATGTCCACCAGTTCCTTATGAGTACATGTCGGCACTGACCCCTCAGCTCTGGATGGTGGAGAAATGGTGGTAATGCAGGTCCGACTCCCTCTGGTTTGGTCTCGGCCGGACCCAGGGGCATGGCTTCACCCGGATCCAGGGGCCCACGGACTCACCAGGACCCGGGACCCAGTCTCACCCGGATCCAGGGGCACACGGCCTCGCCCAGACCCAGGATTCAGCTTCACCCGGACCCAGGGGCACATGGCCTCACCCGGACCCAGGGGCGCGTGGCTTCTCCCCGGCCCGGGACTCAGCCTCACCCGGATCCAGGGGCACACGGCCTCGCCCGGACCCGGGATCTAGCTTCCCCCGGACCCAGGGGCACCTGGCCTCACCCGGACCCAGGGGGCGTGGCCTCTCCCAGACCCAGGGTCGAGTGACCTCACCCGGATCCAGGGGCCCACGGCCTCACGCGGACCTGGGACCCAGGCTCACCCGGATGCAGGGGCCCACGGCTTCACCCGGACCCGGGACCCAGCCTCACCCGGATCCAGGGGCACACGGCCTCGCCCAGATCCAGGATTCAGCTTTACCTGAACCCAGGGGCACATGGCCTCACCCGGACCCAGGGGTGCGTGGCATCTCCTGGCCCTGGGACCCAGCCTCACCCGGATCCAGGGGCACACGGCCTCGCCCAGACCCAGGATTCAGTTTAAACTAGGTTAATATCTAAGAAAGTCTTTCAAACACTAGAAATACGTGAAAAAAGGGCCTTAATATCTGTCACACATTGTTTCCTGACAAGCAAATCGTGTTCAAAGAACATAGAACCGAGTAGGATGTTGTTTACATTTATAATTAAGAGACAATGAGTTGGCGTTTTTGAAAGAGGCCTGGTTAGGCCATTAAACAGGAAGTGATGACGTCACCAAGGGGGAGGGGCCACGAGGGCAGGTTTAGTTGATACCAGGAGATAATGATTTAGCAGGGGGCCCAGCTGGGTGTGATGACGACATTCAAGTTAGTTCTGGTGTTACGGTTAGAGAATTGAGGTTCTGTCTAGGGTTAGGGTTAGGATAAGGGTTCGGGCTAGGTAGGGTTCAGGCTCAGGATAGGGCAAGGTTTAGGCTTAGGGTTAGAGGGTTAGGGACAGGGTTATGGTCACAGTGTAGTAAGGTTGGGTATTCACGATGAATGAGCTTCAACCACTGGACAAATTGGAGTGTAGCACTGAGAATTTACAACTCCACACTAGGGAAATATTTAGAAATGTGCTTCACACACTAAGAATACATATTCCAATAGACTGAAAATCTGAACAGCACAATTTTGTCAATGGGAAATCTTGTTCAAACCGCTGAGAACCGAGTGTGACACTGTTTACATTTATTTTTCCCGTCAAAAGGAGTTGGCGTTTTCGGGAAAAGGAGTTGGTGAAACACTGAAAAATTCATTTTCCTAGAGCTATAGAATAGTATGAAAGTATTGAGAACACTATGAAATCAAAATGTTAGTTAGGCTAGGGTTCCAAGTAGTGTTTTAAAGTACCTTTTAAAAGCCGTTATGACACCCGTGTTAAAATGAAAACTCTCAGAGCTCAAAACAACAGAACAGGGGGATGTCTCAGAGTGTCTCTAGAACTCTTGGAATACGTTTTAGAACATGAACATCTCTACTGAATTTTGAAATACTAAGAATTTGTATCCAAAGCGCTGTGAAAAGTAGGGTAGACTTTCAAGTGGTAATAATGGTTAAAGTATGGTATATATGTAAAAAATGCTGTTTCACCAATTTGGAATTCACAATGAAGGAGCTTGAGACACTGGAAGAGAGAGACTCCAACTCGGGCAATTCACAATGATAACTTAGGTTAATATCTAAGAAAGTGTTTCAAACACTAGAAATACGTGAATAAAGGGCCTTAATATCTGTCACACATTGATTCCTGACAAGCAAATCATGTGCAAAGAACATAGAACCGAGTTGGATGCTGTTTACCTTTATAATTAAGAGACAATGAGTTGGCGTTTTTGAAAGAGGCCTGGTTTGGCCATTAATCAGGAAATGGTGACGTCACCAAGGGGGAAGGGCCACGAGGGAAGGTTTAATTGAACCAGGAGATAATGATTTAGCCGGGGGCCCAGCTGGGTGTGATGACTTCATTGAGGTTAGTTCTGGTGTTAGGGTTAGATAATTGGGGTTCTGGCTAGGGTTAGGGTTAGGATACGGGTTCGGGCTAGGTAGGGTTCAGGCTCAGGTTAGGGCTCGGTTTAGGCTTAGGGTTAGAGGGTTAGGGACAGGGTTATGGTCACAGTGTAGTAAGGTTGGGTATTCACGATGAATGAGCTTCAACCACTGGACAAATTGGAGTGTAGCACTAAGAATTTACAACTCCAGACTAGGGTAATATTTAGAAATGTGCTTCACACACTAGGAATACATATTCCAATAGACTGAATATCTGAACAGCACAATTTTGTCACTGGAAAATCTTGTTCAAACAGCTGAGAACCGAGAGTGACACTGTTTACATTTATTTTTCCCGTCAAAAGGAGTTTGCGTTTTCGGTAAAAGGAGTTGGTGAAACACTGAAAAATTCATTTTCCTAGAACTATAGAATACTATGAAAGTATTGAGAACACTATGAAATCAAAATGTTAGTTAGGCTAGGGTTCCAAGTAGTGGTTTTAAGTACCTTTAAAAAGCCGGTATGACACCCGTGTTAAAATGAAAACTCTCAGAGCTCAAAACAACAGAACAGGGGGATGTCTCAGAGTGTCTCTAGAACTCTTGGAATACGTTTTAGAACACGAACATCTCTACTGAATTTTGAAATACTGAGAATTTGTATCCAAAGCGCTGTGAAAAGTAGGGTAGACTTTCAAGTGGTAATAATGGTTAAAGTATGGTATATTTGTAAAAAACGCTGTTTCAGCAAATTGGAACTTACAATGAAGGAGCTTGAGACACTGGAAGAGAGAGACTCCAACTCGGGCAATTCACAATGAAAACCTAGGTTAATATCTAAGACAGTGTTTCAAACACTAGAAATACGTGAATAAAGGGCCTTAATATCTGTCACACATTGTTTCCTGACAAGCAAATCCTGTTCAAAGAAGATAGAACCGAGTTGGAAGCTATTTATATTTATAATTATGAGACAATAAGTTGGCGTTTTTGAAAGAGGCCTGGTTAGGCCATTAAACAGGAAGTGATGACGTCACCAAGGGGGAGGGGCCACGAGGGCAGGTTTAATTGATACCAGGAGATAATGATTTAGCCTGGGGCCCAGCTGGGAGTGATGATGTCATCGAGGTTAGTTCTGGTGTTAGGGTTAGAGAATTGGGGTCTGGACAGGATTAGGGATAGGATAAGGGTTCGGGCTAGGTAGGGTTCAGGCTCAGGTTAGGGCTAGGTTTAGGGTTATGGTTAGAGGGTTAGGGACAGGGTTAAGGTCACGGTGCTGTAAGGTTGGGTATTCACAATGAATGAGCTTCATCCACTGGACAAATTGGAGTGTAGCACTGAGAATTTACAACTCCAGACTAGGGAAATATTTAGAAATGTGCTTCACGCACTTGGAATACATATTCCAATAGACTGTATATCTGAACAGCACAATTTTGTCACTGGGAAATCTTGTTCAAACCGCTGAGAACCGAGTGTGACACTGTTTACATTTATTTTTCCCGTCAAAAGGAGTTGGCGTTTTCGGGAAAAGGAGTTGGTGAAACACTGAAAAATTCATTTTCCTAGAACTATAGAATAGTATGAAAGTATTGAGAACACTATGAAATCAAAATGTTAGTTAGGCTAGGGTTCCAAGTAGTGTTTTAAAGTACCTTTAAAAGCCGGTATGACACCAGTGTTAAAATGAAAACTCTCAGAGCTCAAAACAACAGAACAGGGGGATGTCTCAGAGTGTCTCTAGAACTCTTGGAATACGTTTTAGAAAACGAACATCTCTACTGAATTTTGAAATACTGAGAATTTGTATCCAAAGCGCTGTGAAAAGTAGGGTAGACTTTCAAGTGGTAATAATGGTTAAAGTATGGTATATTTGTAAAAAACGCTGTTTCAGCAAATTGGAACTCACAATGAAGGAGCTTGAGACACTGGAAGAGAGAGACTCCAACTCGGGCAATTCACAATGAAAACCTAGGTTAATATCTAAGACAGTGTTTCAAACACTAGAAATACGTGAATAAAGGGCCTTAATATCTGTCACACATTGTTTCCTGACAAGCAAATCGTGTTCAAAGAACATAGAACCGAGTTGGATGCTATTTACATTGGTAATTAAGAGACAATTAGTTGGCGTTTTGAAACAGGCCTGGTTAGGCCATTAAACAGGAAGTGATTATGTCACCAAGGGGGAGGGGCCACGAGGGCAGGTTTAGTTGATCCCAGGAGATAATGATTTAGCAGGGGGCCCAGCTAGGAGTGATGACATCATCGAGGTTAGTTCTGGTGTTAGGGTTAGAGAATTGGGGTTCAGGCTCAGGTTAGGGCTAGGTTTAGCGTTAGGGTTAGAGGGTTAGGGACAGGGTTAAGGTCACGGTGCTGTAAGGTTGGGTATTCACAATGAATGAGCTTCAACCACTGGACAAATTGGAGTGTAACACTGTTATAGTAATAGTGATAAGAATAATATAGAATAAGTATCAAAATGTGGAATTACAGTGTGATATTAAAATATGATGTTAAAAAATATTGAATGTAATGTAAACAGGTTGATTAAACACCCGTGCGTGGCCTGTATGTAGAAAAAAAAAAAGTAAAGTGATCTGTTCCACATATGTAAAACCAGATATGCAAGGCTCCTGGGACCCGCTGATAAGACACACTGAAGACGCCCATCTAGGCACATAAAAAGAGGAAGCACCAGAGGAAGATTAGAGAGGCCTGCTCTGCTCCTCCACAGACGGTCACTCTCTACCCCCCTTTCTGCATCTGCCCAAGCTCTGCCGTGGACCGTGAGTCCAAACAGTGAGCCGGAAAGTGAGGCCTCAAGCAAGACGCCGAGCCGCAGCTGCAATTTCCAAAGTCCAGTGTGTGTGTCTGTTGGCGCGGATCCCCGGGTGGCCTGCCGAGGTCTGGAAACCACCAGGACTCTGGTAAATAAACCGTGTGTGATTCGTGCATTGCATGTCTGTCTCCTGTGTAATTTATGCTCGGTCAATATTAAGTAAGTACCTTGGGTTGTACGTGTCAGTTTAGAGACTGGCTGAGGCACCCTTGGTCACCTGTGCTTATGTCCTTGAAGGAGAAATTGGGACAATTGGCGTAGTCGGCAGTTGCTAAATTAAAATTGGACATTAAGGGGGTAAGTGAAACCAAATTTCCTAAATTAATTTTTCTAAATTGCTCCGGGCACAGCGGAGATCAATTTGAATAAGAGAGAAAAGGGGAAGCTTCTAGCCAAATCTGACGTCAAGTGTTGGGCCTGCTAAGAGCAGATAATGTCGTCCACCCAAACCCGAAAGTAATCAGGCATAGAGAACCGATCGGTGTCACTTCTGAAAAACCTTGAGCTTGCTTCAAACTAAAAGTTGTCCACCGTAAGGGCACGCCCAGGAGAGGCTGACTCCCAAAGGCAAACGCCGGAGGGTCCTAGCAGTTTCTCTGCCCAAGCGGAGCCTTGCAGAAGGGTTATATATGCCAACCGTTTACGCAAGCAAGGGGCTGTGGAGGCAGCCAAGAGGAAGGACACGCGAAAGGGGAAACTAGGCTTGAGAAATCGGTGGAGGGACCTAAGTTGGCGGATTATACCAACCGACAGCTTACGTAGGCAGCACAACCGTGGCATAAACGGGACGGAGGAATTATGGCTGGAAGGAATAATTCTCTCATTGCAAATTACGGAAAGAAAGAGGAATATATATATATATATAAATATAGATTTTATAAATGAATGGCAGAGCATAAATTACAAAACAGGATCCTGAATTTCTTAAGAAAGGCTCACAATTATCTCTTTCTTTGCAATATATACCTGACTGAAGTCCAGAGGGAAACTTCCCCTTGTGCCATCTATCCCTTTGGGAGAGCAGGTCCTAAAATAATAATTTGTCCGGACTGCCTTCAAGATAGGAAGGGAGATTAAAATGGAATAACTCAGAAGCTTCTAGCAGAAACTAAGGAGGAATAAAGAACGACTAGCTAACATACCGGCCGAAAGTAAATGGTGCACCCTAGAGGACAGCCTCAGGGAGAAATGCAAGGTCAGATACACTCCCAGGTTGGGAGAGAAAGTAATCAATAACCCTGATACATTAATACCAGTAATTCAAAGGGCTTCACCTGAAGAGGTGATCCCAATACTTCTACATACAATTCATAATCTTCAGGAAGATAATGATAAAGGCAAAAGATTAGCACAAAAGGTGATAGGACAATATTCTAGCAAGCCAGCCATAGTAAGAAAAAAGGTGGTGAGGAAGGAAGGAACAGAAGGTGAAGGAGAGACAGTAGAATTTTCCTCCTTCACCACACAAGAAATGAATTAACTTAGAGGCCTATTAATAAAGGGAGAACTGACAGACATTGATTGGTTGCTACATCTGTATAAGAAGAGAGGCCACACCGTTATGATCAGTGCAGATGAATTATCACAAGTAATTGATGCAATAGAACACCCAAAACTAAGAGAACAACTACTAAAAGACATAGAACAGCAAGGAAGACAGGCACTGGCGTCTATATGGCACTGGGTGTCTAAGGCTTGGAAAAAGTCTTTTCCCCATATAGATTTCTCCTCATCACAATTTTCAAAACCATGGAATAATATAGGCCAGCTCCAACATCAATTGAGGAAATTAACTATCCTTAATGGAATATACCATGGAGATAATCCCTGGGAAGCCACTAATGTGGATGGCATCATAAGCTGTCTAATTAAAAATGCACCCGAGGGATATAAAATACAAATGCAAAATTTATTAGCAGGGTCAAGAACCCCAAATGAGATTAAGGAAAAAATCACCCTCCATCAGGACATGATTACAGATAAAAAATTCACCTTTGTAGCAAAGGAGGAGAGAACACAAAATTACTCTTTAAAAAATAAATAAATAAATAAATAAATAAATAAATAAATAAATAAATAATAAAATAAAATAAAATAAAATAAGGAAGGAAATAAGGGGACCCCAGAATATGTATAGAAATAATAATAATTTCCAGAACAAGGGAAGAAATTGGACACAACCAAAGCCATGCCTAGCACAGCAAAAACCTTACTGGAAGGTGAATAACCCTTTCTTTAAAAGGGGACCCCCACAAAACCCATTTACAAAAAATCAATCTGGAAATTCATTCAATAAAACCCAATCCAGAAACCCCTTCCCCACTTACCAATCTAAGAATAACCCATTTCAACAACAACCCAGAAATAATCCATTCAGACAACAGGGAAACTACCAAGGCCCCCGCCCCCAATGGAAGGGCAACCAAGGGGGCATAAGAAGAAACTAACCTCTCTTGCTCTAGCAGACGAGTTTTATAGGGAAAATGATAAGAGGCCATATATTACTTTGAATATAAAACCCCAAGATGATTTAATCTTACCTAAAACATTTTTAATATACACTGGATCCCAAATCACTTTAATGGCCATAGATAATATACCCACAAAATCCTGTGAAAACACAGGATTTCTATTGAAAGAATCACAGGAAATATTATTAAGGCAAATCCAATACACTGTAAAATACTGTACAGAAATAGACAGATTAAAGAATACATTGGGATTCTACAGGAAGAACATTACCAAATAAGGTCATCAATAAATTAGACTCACTTAAAAGCCCCACATCAAAAAAGGAAGCACAACAAGTTGTGGGATTATTTATGTTTTGGAAACAACACATACCATATCTGTCAGACATAGCAAAACCTATATACAAAGTAACTAGAAAAGCAGTAAACTTCCAATGGAATAAAGAACAGAAAGAAGCTTTCCAACAATTAAAACACTACATCCACCTCTTTTCTCAACTACAAAATATACAACCAGGTGACAAGGTAGTTCTAGATATTGCTTTTATATCAGAACATGGTAATTGGGGACTATATAAAAAAGGGAAAGATGACCATAAGCTAATGCCAGTAGGATTCTGGTCCAAGAAATTTCCATACTCTCATTTTAAATACTCATATTTTGAGAAATTGATTTGGACTTTATATGCAGCACTGCTACACACAGAACCTCTGACAGGACAACAGCCAATAACAGTCAGGAGCACCCTGCCTCTTAAGGCATGGTTAAATATGTCAGCGGAAGAGTTGGCAGGTAACCAAATTGAAGAAAAGGTACTCGCGTGGAAGTGGTACATAAACACGCGTTGTATCAGCGGCTCCGGAGAACCAGCCCTCCTCACCGAGGAGGTAAACAAACTTGAGGTGGAGCCACCCACCTGTGCCAACAAGTTTGAACCTATAGAGACATCTATAGGTGTACAGGGGCCAAAATACACCCCTGTCTTTAAAAATGCCTGGTTTACAGACGGATCAGCCCCCGTATCCGGTGACCGCAACACTTGGAGGGCAGCAGTCTTCATTCCCGCGACACAACAAGCTCTGACTGTGTCTGGTGAGTCCAATTCTGCACAACATGCAGAACTTATAGCCGCATATATGGCTACACAGGAAGCAGTGCGGACACAAAAACAAAATATATATATTTACAGACTCTTGGGCAGTATATAATGGCATTATATTATGGTCAGGAAAATGGAAACAAACTAATTGGCAAATTAATGGCAAAGATTTATGGTCTAGAGAATATTGGGAAGAGATATATATTTTATCACAAAAGATAAAAATATATGTAACACATGTCAATGCACATGCTAGTGACAGCTCTAAAACAACACTATACAACAAAATAGTAGATCAACTAGCAAAAGGACTAACACCAGGAAATAACCTCACTATCACTGACAAATCTAAATCTTTAGCAATAACATTAGCATTAAAAAAGGAAGATAACAATTCTTACTCCTTGCCACCAATTCCATCAATTAAATTAAAAAAGGAAGATGGAAAATACAAAATACAACCTCCAGAATTAGAAATGAAATTGACCATACCATTTATCACACAAATACATCAAACATTAGGACACATAGGACAATCAGCACTTATAAACTGGTTTCTAAAAAGAAACATAAAAGCCCCAATCAGAGACATTAAATCAGCCATAAATGCATGCACTGTTTGCAAAGGAACACACATGTTCCGCACACTTCAGCCACCTAGAATGAATAAACCATATATACCCAACCAACTCTTACAGATAGATTTTATTGGACCTTTAAAAGTACCATATTCACAAAAATATGCATGCACATTAGTGGATGTAAATACAGGAATCCTTGCTGCCACAGCATCGTCACATCCAGATGCAAATACAACATTACGCTCCCTAAATACCTGGATGATGCATTTTGGCCCGCCACAAATCATAGATCAAGGATCACACTTTACTGCCACATCTGTACAAAAGTTGGCAGCAGAATATGACATAGATTGGAACTTTCACTTATCATACAACCCAACAGCAGCAGGAACAATTGAAAGGCACAATGGACTCCTCAAACATAAAATGCAAACATTATTGATGGATAATAAATATCCATCTTTACAAGTTCTTTTAAATAAAGCATGCCTTTTATTGAATTCTAGACCTAGACAGAACAGACCCTCCCCCCTAGAACAACTATATCTTCCACACATTGAAAATATCAATGAATACCAATTCATCCCTCCACCTAGAACAAATAGGAAAATTCTTTACAAAATCTTAACAAAAAACTCTAAAGATAACTCCTTGTCCTTGCAGGAAATCATAGCTGACAGCGGAGCCTCACTTTACTGGACAGTAAATGATAAGGGAGAACTACAACAAACCAAAATCCAAAACACACAACCAAGATTTTAAATGAACATTATATTATTTATTTATTGTCTTATCTCAGCCATAATCACTCTTACACTCCTCCTGCCACTCATATCATACATTGAACAGAATGTACACAAGAATATTTGCCAGGAGAAACAGCTGTACGTTTTCATGCTCTACTCAGAGACTATATTGCCATAGGAGAACAAGCAATCTATTCTGCTTACAGATACCCAAGCTCACTTCCACCATTAACAACCCCAAATGAATTATTCAATATAATTTGCATATGAGACTTAAATGCAGAATATTTGACACCACCTTGGAACTATATCCCTGCAATCTCTCAGAGAGAACTTGAAGACAGAGAAAGATGGGAACATATGATGGAACTAGATGGCCCAGAGGAATTTTCCACTGGACATTGATTTTACTCTTTACTAATATTCTTGTTAATGATGTTATTTCTAGTGCTTCTAGCACTACAACTACTTTTAGTACTTCTACTAATGCTGATATTACTCCTGAAGTGCCTGCTACTGCTTTACCTATTACTACTTTTCCTACTACCATTACTACTACTAATACTGGCAAGCCAGATACCATAAAACCAGCTATAGCCCATAAATTATCCATACAACTAACTAAACCAAACAAACATTATGTTTTCCACCACCCAGTCACACTTACAGCAAATAACTCAATCTTTTCACTAACTATAGGTGATTTTTCTTTCAATACTTCTTTACAATATTACTCCACATACAAGATGTGTCCATCATATTACCACCCAGATTTTTGCCAACTTAAAATATTGAATTATGTACAAAATTCTATGAGAACATATGGTCACACTCAATTGAAAGAATGCATTTCCCAACAATGGTTTCAGGACTCTCTGTCTCTGAGATCAGTTTCCATTATAGATGTCCAATCAAGAGATCCTCCCACAACAACTTATCATATAACTACTGATACCCTTATAACTATCAATTCCAAATTTATAAACATAGTTCAAAATGTAGATCCATATTTAAATATAGAAAATAATTCATGCATTCAGAGAGCACTAATTAATGTAGTTCCATTTCAAGAACATCTCATGCATTTTTGGTATACAGGAGAACTAGGAGATGAATTTGAGGATTATGATGAATATGATAAATATGAGGAGATGATGAACACAACAGAGGCATCCATACCTACACTCACAACAGAAACACCCATATCAACCTATTTTAACAGACAACCATTCTTTTCACCACCCACCACAAACCCAACCCTACCAGAAGGCTTTCCTATCTCACCATATTATAACATGACACACATTGTAAAAGAAAATGACATAACTTATTATCAATATTATTTAACAGGCTTTCCAAATTTTCCAACATTTGGCAACTTTTGTGTAGGCATTAAATGTCACATGTCAAAGTCTGAATATGGCCCTGTGATGATAACCTTTTTAACTGATGCCATCACACCAGAAGAATATTTAGCTCATGATAACAACTACTGGCCATTTAGACACATACCTCAGATGATGATAGACCTCATTAGTCCTGTCAATTTTGACTCTGGTGAAACTATGCATAAACTTTGGAATTCACCTATGTTTGGCACCATATATCAAATTTGCTTTCCAGCAGCTATATCTAATAATTCCCTTCATATTAATACCACTGGGACAAACTTTACTCATTTTTATACCAAACTAGAACCAGCTATATATTGTGTTGACCCCAACAAGAAATTGGCCAAATCTGTTCTAAATCTATTACAAAGACTAACCCCCAATATGCTATATCCAAATTCTTACAAACTAAGATCACAGCAATTTCTAGGATTCTGGAATATAAATTATACCACCCTTTACTACCCAGATATAATTACACATACCTTTACAGAAATCCCACAAGGAGAACAATTTGTCATGAATTCAACCCACATTTGTTCTAATACCATAGCCATTGGTAAAATTAACCCATCAATTATGCCCTCCTATAACTGCTCTATATTATCCACAAAAAATGACAATGTCTATAACGGATTGGTTGCAGTCTAAAAGATACATACTAGAACACGCTAATTCCTTAGCAAATTTAACTATGTTTTTCTCTAACTACACACAGAAATTTTTTCCTTTATTCATGTTTAATTCCTCTACAACATCATATCTATTAGATTGCTCCCCAAGTGTCACAGAAATGCTCACCTATGCAATTATTCCTAAACATGATCAACAAGCACGACAACCTACATTTTTAAACCGCCCATACTCATATGGACCATTCCCCATTATAAGCTATAGAAATTTTACATTTAGCTACACCTCTACAAACATTCTTTCAAATCTTACCACAGGCCAACAACACCAAACAACCTATACAGTTCTTTATCCCAACTCAACATTAAGACCTACGCCTATACCACTAAATCACTCACATTTTGCTTGCAGAGGATATGACCCACTCATTAGTTTACATTATAATATTTCTTATGGACTAAAACCTACTTCTTGGTTTACAACCTTTGGAGCCTATATTAATCCCTCAAAAGCAAAACGTATAGCTGGATCCTTCACTACTGGTTTTCAATCATATATGCTACATTACTTAGACGGCGGATGGAAAAAATTATTCCTCCACCACCATTCACCCATGACTAATCATTCTCTTCTACTCTTCACTGATTTCTACTATATACCTAATATTGCTGATAAATGTTATAATAACCTATTAGAACCATGCAAAGAGGTTGCTACAATTCTACGACATGCTTAAGAACCTTACATTTCTCACCTGTCCATTCTTATGGCATTACAAAACCTGCACCTAAACTTCTTGAGGCCCAATCAGTAATTACACAAATCAATAACCCAGGTAGACTAATTTTCCAACCACAGATTCAGAGAACTACCATATACTTCTCACCAGATGATTTTCTAGCCTCCTCATTAGTCAAAGCTTGTGCAGATGTAGAACCCCCAATTCCAATCAGAAATGCACCATTCCCTCAAAAATTTAGACAACATTCAGGAAGGAAACTCTTACAACTAGACGCAGCTTCCTTTGCATTGGCATCAATCGCAGCATCTGTATCTATAGCAAATTCAGTTAAAATTAATCAATTAACTAATGCTTTAAATAAATACTTCCACCATACAACCGAATTTGAAACTAAAACATTAGAACGCATCTCTAAATCATTTTACAGTGCCTATCAACTGGCAGCACAAACCCATCAGCAAGTTATGCTCTTATCAGACATAGTTAAGGAACAGGATCACTATATGCACACATTACATCAAGACATAGAGGACATTAATCAAAGATTCCAAAAATACCAATTTAGACAACAATGTCAACTTATACAAAATTCCCTAACACAAGCCCAACGAGACCTTTTGTCTCTCATTGTCAGGGGACAAGGACTGAACCCATTGTGGAATGATGCAATAGCTGCAATTGACTTTACAAAACCTATAGGATGCTCCTACTCAGACTGTGAACTTTCAATACTCACAGCAGTAGGAGGAGAAAACTTAGTGGCATATCCTACATTGAATATACCAATACACATGAACAATAATGAATATGCAATGCCTAATGGAGACATGCTATATGTGGAACCTTATTTCTTCTTAAAATCTTCACTAATACAATTCACTCCAAATATCTTCATTGCATTCCAACCACTATCTGTAGATACATTTCCTGTATCACTTCTTCCACATGACCCAAGACCACTCATGTATAATATAGGCAGACACAACTTTGTCGCCTGCTTTACAAATATCTCTGTATATGATCACACAATAAGGAAGAACGTGAACAACTCCTTCCCTAATTCTTGTCACTTAATCACTAATGCTATGAACATCACCTTTAATAATAAAATATATTATTCATTCTTTGACACCAAAACCTCTCTATACTTCTCACCCTCTTTACCCTTATACCAACGCTTGCAAGAAAAACATTATACTGCACCTCCTACTCTTAATGAATCTTTTAACAAGCTTAGCTCTTTAGAACCCATTGTAAAAGATACTATGAAGACCTTGAAGTCACAAGCTGAACAATTACATCACTTAGCCTACATCCCAAACGCCGAAACCATCACACGATGGAAGACTTGAAAAAACTACACCGTAATTGCAAGACAGCGGACACTCTCCTATCCTTATGGAGGACCGTCCCCTGCACTCCTGATTGGAATTTCATCAACCCCATCGCATGGATTCAGCATGGACTCTCTTCATTTGAAGCTACATGGACTTTAATTAAGGAGATATTATTTGCATTGGCTATTATTTTCCTCTTTTGTTTATTTGTTAAGATTGCTAAAATCATTATATGCCTTATCCCCAATAAAATAAAAAATAATTGATTCCCTTGGGGTAAACCCTTCAGGAATCACTGGGTGGAATGTTATAGTAATAGTGATAAGAATAATATAGAATAAGTATCAAAATGTGGAATTACAGTGTGATATTAAAATATGATGTTAAAAAGTATTGAATGTAATGAAAACAGGTTGATTAAACACCCCTGAGTGGCCTGTATGTAGAAAAAAAAGTAAAGTGATCTGTTCCCCATATGTAAAACCAGATATGCAAGGCTCCTGGCACCCGCTGATAAGACAAACACTGAAGAAGCCCATCTAGGCACATAAAAAGAGGAAGCACCAGAGTAAGATCAGAGAGGCCTGCTCTGCTCCTCCACAGACGGTCACTCTCCACCCCCCTTTCTGCATCTGCCCAAGCTCTGCGGTGGACCATGAGTCCAAACAATGAGCCGGAAAGTGAGGCCTCAAGCAAGACTCTGAGCCGCAGCTGCAACGTCCAACATCCAGTGTGTGTGTCTGTCGGCGCGGATCCCCGGGTGGCCTGCCGAGGTCTGGAAACCACCAGGAATCTGGTAAATAAACCATGTGTGATTCGTGCATTGCATGTCTGTCTCCTGTGTAATTTATGCTCGGTCAATATTAAGTAAGTACCTTGGGTCGTACATGTCAGTTTAGAGACTGGCTGAGGCACCCTTGTTCACGTGTGCTTACATCCCTGAAGGAGAAATTGGGACAAGCACTGAAAATTTACAACTCCAGACTAGGGAAATATTTAGAAATGTGCTTCACACACTAGGAATACATATTCCAATAGACTGAATATCTGAACAGCACAATTTTGTCACTGGGAAATCTTGCTCAAACCGCTGAGAACCGAGTGTGACACTGTTTACATTTATTTTTCCCATCAAAAGGACTTGGCGTTTTCGGGAAAAGGAGTTGGTGAAACACTGAAAAATTCATTTTCCAAGAACTATAAAATAGTATGAAAGTATTGAGAACACTATGAAATCAAAATGTTAGTTAGGCTAGGGTTCCAAGTAGTGTTTTAAAGTACCTTTAAAAAGCCGGTATGACACCCCTGTTAAAATGAAAACTCTCAGAGCTCAAAACAACAGAACAGGGGGATGTCTCAGAGTGTCTCTAGAACTCTTGGAATACGTTTTAGAACACGAACATCTCTACTGAATTTTGAAATCAAAAGCGCTGTGAAAAGTAGGGTAGACTTTCAAGTGGTAATAATGTTTAAACTACTGGTATATTTGTAAAAAACTCAGTTTCAGCAAATTGGAATTCACAATAAAGGAGCTTGAGACACTGGAAGAGAGAGACTCCAACTCGGGCAATTCAAAATGAAAACCTAGGTTAATATCTAAGAAAGTGTTTCAAACACTAGAAATACGTGAATAAAGGGCCTTAATATCTGTCACACACTGTTTCCTGACAAGTAAATCGTGTTCAAAGAACATAGAACCGAGTTGGATGCTATTTACATTGATAATTAAGAGACAATGAGTTGGCATTTTTGAAAGAGGCCTAGTTAGGCCATTATCAGGAGGTGATGATGTCACCAAGAGGGAGGGGCCACGTGGGCAGGTTTAATTGATATCAGGAGATAATGATTTAGCCTGGGGCCCAGCTGTGAGTGACGACATCATCGAGGTTAGTTTTGGTGTTAGGGTTAGAGAATTGGGGTTCTGGCTAGGGTTAGGGATAGGATAAGGGTTCGGGCTAGGTAGGGTTCAGGCTCAGGTTAGGCCTAGGTTTAGGGTTAGGGTTAGAGGGTTAGGGACAGGGTTAAGGTCACAGTGCTGTAACGTTGGGTATTCACAATGAATGAGCTTCAACCACTGGACAAATTGGAGTGTAGCACTGAGAATTTACAACTCCAGACTAGGGAAATATTTAGAAATGTGCTTCACACACTAGGAATACATATTCCAATAGACTGTATATCTGAACAGCACAATTTTGTCACTGGGAAATCTTGTTCAAACCGCTGAGAACCGAGTGTGACACTGTTTACATTTATTTTTCCCGTCAAAAGGAGTTGGCGTTTTCAGGAAAAGGAGTTGGTAAAACACTGAAAAATTCATTTTCCTAGAACTATAAAATAGTATGAAAGTATTGAGAACACTATGAAATCAAAATGTTAGTTAGGCTAGGGTTCCAAGTAGTGTTTTAAAGTACCTTTAAAAAGCCGGCATGACACCCTTGTTAAAATGAAAACTCTCAGAGCTCAAAACAACAGAACAGGGGGATGTCTCAGAGTGTCTCTAGAACTCTTGAAATACGTTTTAGAAAACGAACATCTCTACTGAATTTTGTAATACTGAGAATTTGTATCCAAAGCGCTGTGAAAAGTAGGGTAGACTATCAAGTGGTAATAATGGTTAAAGTACTGGTATATTTGTAAAAAACGCTGTTTCAGCAAATTGGAACTCACAATGAAGGAGCTTGAGTCACTGGAAGAGAGAGACTCCAACTCCGGCAATTCACACTGAAAACCTAGGTTAATATCTAACACAGTGTTTCAAACACTAGAAATACGTGAATAAAGGGCCTTAATATCTTTCACACATTGTTTCCTGACCAGCAAATCCTGTTCAAAGAAGATAGAACCAAGTTGGAAGCAGTTTACATTTATAATTAAGAGACAATGAGTTGGCATTTTTGAAAGAGGCCTGGTAAGGCCATTAAAGAGGAAGTGATGATGTCACCAAGGGGGAGGGGCCAAGAGGGCAGGTTTAATTGATACCAGGAGATAATGATTTAGCCTGGGGCCCAGCTGGGAGTGATGACTTCATTGAGGTTAGTTCTGGTGTTAGGGTTAGAGAATTGGGATTCTGGCTAGGGTTAGGGATAAGATAAGGGTTCGGGCTAGATAGGGTTCAGGCTCAGGTTAGGGCTAGATTTATGGTTAGGGTTAGAGGGTTAGGGACAGGGTTTCGGTCACAGTGCTGTAAGGTTGGGTATTCACAATGAATGAGCTTCAACCACTGGACAAATTGGAGTGTAGCACTGAGAATTTACAACTCCAGACTAGGGAAATATTTAGAAATGTGCTTCACACACTAGGAATACATATTCCAATAGACTGAATATCTGAACAGCACAATTTTGTCACTGGGAAATCTTGTTCAAACCGCTGAGAACCTAGTGTGACACTGTTTACATTTATTTTTCCCGTCAAAAGAGCTGGCGTTTTCCGCAAAAGGAGTTGGTGAAACACTGAAAAATTCATTTTCCTAGAACTATAGAATAGTATGAAAGTATTGAGAACACTATGAAATCAAAATGTTAGTTAGGCTAGGGTTCCAAGTAGTGTTTTAAAGTACCTTTAAAAAGCCGGTATGACACCCGTGTTAAAATGAAAACTCTCAGAGCTCAAAACAACAGAACAGGGGGATGTCTCAGAGTGTCTCTAGAACTCTTGGAATACGTTTTAGAAAACGAACATCTGTACTGAATTTTGAAATACTGAGAATTTGTATCCAAAGCGCTGTGAAAAGTAGGGTAGACTATCAAGTGGTAATAATGGTTAAAGTACTGGTATATTTGTAAAAATCGCTGTTTCAGCAAATTGGAACTCACAATGAAGGAGCTTGAGACACTGGAAGAGAGAGACTCCAACTCGGGCAATTCACACTGAAAACCTAGGTTAATATCTAAGACAGTGTTTCAAACACTAGAAATACATGAATAAAGGGCCTTAATATCTGGCACACATTGTTTCCTGACAAGCAAATCGTGTTCAAAGAACATAGAACAGAGTTGGAAGCTGTTTACATTTATAATTAAGAGACAATGTGTTGGCCTTTTTGAAAGAGGCCTGGTTAGGCCATTAAACAGGAAGTGATGATGTCACCAAGGGGGAGGGGCCACGAGGGCAGGTTTAGTTGATACCAGGAGATAATGATTTAGCCTGGGGCCCAGCTGGGAGTGATGATGTCATTGAGGTTAGTTCTGGTGTTAGGGTTAGAGAATAGGGGTCTGGATAGGGTTAGGGATAGGATAAGGGTTCGGGTTAGGTAGGGTTCAGGCTCAGGTTAGGGCTACGTTTAGGGTTAGGGTTAGAGGGTTAGGGACAGGGTTTCGGTCACAGTGCTGTAAGGTTGGGTATTCACAATGAATGAGCTTCAAACACTGGACAAATTGGAGTGTAGCACTGAGAATTTACAACTCCAGACTAGGGAAATATTTAGAAATGTGCTTCACACACTAGGAATACATATTCCAATAGACTGAATATCTGAACAGCACAATTTTGTCACTGGGAAATCTTGTTCAAACCGCTGAGAACCGAGTGTGACACTGTTTACATTTATTTTTCCCGTCAAGAGGAGTTGGCGTTTTCCGGAAAAGGAGTTGGTGAAACACTGAAAAATTCATTTTCCTAGAACTATAGAATAGTATGAAAGTATTGAGAACACTATGAAATCAAAATGTTAGTTAGGCTAGGGTTCCAAGTAGTGTTTTAAAGTACCTTTAAAAAGCCGGTATGACACCCGTGTTAAAATGAAAACTCTCAGAGCTCAAAACAACAGAACAGAGGGATGTCTCAGAGTGTCTCTAGAACTCTTGGAATACGTTTTAGAACACGAACATCTCTACTGAATTTTGAAATACTGAGAATTTGTATCCAAAGCGCTGTGAAAAGTGGGGTAGACTTTCAAGTGGTAAAAATGTTTAAAGTACTGGTATATTTGTAAAAAACGCTGTTTCACCAAATTGGAACTCACAATGAAGGAGCTTGAGACACTGGAAGAGAGAGACTCAAACTCGGGCAATTCACACTGAAAACCTAGGTTAATATCTAACACACTGTTTCAAACACTAGAAATACGTGAATAAAGGGCCTTAATATCTGTCACACATTGTTTACTGACAAGAAAATCCTGTTCAAAGAAGATAGAACCAAGTTGGAAGCTGTTTACATTTATAATTAAGAGACAATGAGTTGGCGTTTTTGAAAGAGGCCTGGTAAGGCCATTAAACAGGAAGTGATGACGTCACCAAGGGGGAGGGGCCAAGAGGGCAGGTTTAATTGATACCAGGAGATACTGATTTAGCCTGGGGCCCAGCTGGGAGTGATGATGTCATTGAGGTTAGTTCTGGTGTTAGGGTTAGAGAATTGGGGTTCTGGCTAGGGCTAGGGATAAGGGTTCGGGATAGATAGGGTTCAGGATCAGGTTAGGGCTAGGTTTAGGGTTAGGGTTAGAGGGTTAGGGACAGTGTTTCGGTCACAGTGCTGTAAGGTTGGGTATTCACAATGAATGAGCTTCAAACACTGGACAAATTGGAGTGTAGCACTGAGAATTTACAACTCCAGACTAGGGAAATATTTAGAAATGTGCTTCACACACAAGGAATACATATTCCAATAGACTGTATATCTGAACAGCACAATTTTGTCACTGGGAAATCTTGTTCAAACCGCTGAGAACCGAGTGTGACACTGTTTACATTTATTTTTCCCATCAAAAGGAGTTGGCGTTTTCCGGAAAAGGAGTTGGTAAAACACTGAAAAATTCATTTTCCTAGAACTATAAAATAGTATGAAAGTATTGAGAACACTATGAAATCAAAATGTTAGTTAGGCTAGGGTTCCAAGTAGTGTTTTAAAGTACCTTTAAAAAGCCGGCATGACACCCTTGTTAAAATGAAAACTCTCAGAGCTCAAAACAACAGAACAGGGGGATGTCTCAGAGTGTCTCTAGAACTCTTGGAATACGTTTTAGAAAACGAACATCTCTACTGAATTTTGAAATACTGAGAATTTGTATCCAAAGCGCTGTGAAAAGTAGGGTAGACTATCAAGTGGTAATAATGGTTAAAGTACTGGTATATTTGTAAAAAACGCTGTTTCAGCAAATTGGAACTCACAATGAAGGAGCTTGAGACACTGGAAGAGAGAGACTCCAACTCCGGCAATTCACACTGAAAACCTAGGTTAATATCTAACACAGTGTTTCAAACACTAGAAATACGTGAATAAAGGGCCTTAATATCTTTCACACATTGTTTCCTGACAAGCAAATCCTGTTCAAAGAAGATAGAACCAAGTTGGAAGCAGTTTACATTTATAATTAAGAGACAATGAGTTGGCATTTTTGAAAGAGGCCTGGTAAGGCCATTAAAGAGGAAGTGATGATGTCACCAAGGGGGAGGGGCCAAGAGGGCAGGTTTAATTGATACCAGGAGATAATGATTTAGCCTGGGGCCCAGCTGGGAGTGATGATGTCATTGAGGTTAGTTCTGGTGTTAGGGTTAGAGAATTGGGATTCTGGCTAGGGTTAGGGATAAGATAAGGGTTCGGGCTAGATAGGGTTCAGGCTCAGGTTAGGGCTAGGTTTAGGGTTAGGGTTAGAGGGTTAGGGACAGGGTTTCGGTCACAGTGCTGTAAGGTTGGGTATTCAAAATGAATAAACTTCAAACACCGGACAAATTGGAGTGTAGGACTGAGAATTTACAACACCGGACTAGGGAAATATTTAGAAATGTGCATCACACACTAGGAATACATATTCCAATAACCTGAATATCTGAACAGCACAATTTTGTCACTGGGAAATCTTGCTCAAACCGCTGAGAACCGAGTGTGACACTGTTTACATTTATTTTTCCCATCAAAAGGACTTGGCGTTTTCGGGAAAAGGAGTTGGTGAAACACTGAAAAATTCATTTTCCAAGAACTATAAAATAGTATGAAAGTATTGAGAACACTATGAAATCAAAATGTTAGTTAGGCTAGGTTTCCAAGTAGTGTTTTAAAGTACCTTTAAAAAGCCGGTATGACACCCCTGTTAAAATGAAAACTCTCAGAGCTCAAAACAACAGAACAGGGGGATGTCTCAGAGTGTCTCTAGAACTCTTGGAATACGTTTTAGAACACGAACATCTCTACTGAATTTTGAAATCAAAAGCGCTGTGAAAAGTAGGGTAGACTTTCAAGTGGTAATAATGTTTAAACTACTGGTATATTTGTAAAAAACTCAGTTTCAGCAAATTGGAATTCACAATAAAGGAGCTTGAGACACTGGAAGAGAGAGACTCCAACTCGGGCAATTCAAAATGAAAACCTAGGTTAATATCTAAGAAAGTGTTTCAAACACTAGAAATACGTGAATAAAGGGCCTTAATATCTGTCACACACTGTTTCCTGACAAGTAAATCGTGTTCAAAGAACATAGAACCGAGTTGGATGCTATTTACATTGATAATTAAGAGACAATGAGTTGGCATTTTTGAAAGAGGCCTAGTTAGGCCATTATCAGGAGGTGATGATGTCACCAAGAGGGAGGGGCCACGTGGGCAGGTTTAATTGATATCAGGAGATAATGATTTAGCCTGGGGCCCAGCTGTGAGTGACGACATCATCGAGGTTAGTTTTGGTGTTAGGGTTAGAGAATTGGGGTTCTGGCTAGGGTTAGGGATAGGATAAGGGTTCGGGCTAGGTAGGGTTCAGGCTCAGGTTAGGCCTAGGTTTAGGGTTAGGGTTAGAGGGTTAGGGACAGGGTTAAGGTCACAGTGCTGTAACGTTGGGTATTCACAATGAATGAGCTTCAACCACTGGACAAATTGGAGTGTAGCACTGAGAATTTACAACTCCAGACTAGGGAAATATTTAGAAATGTGCTTCACACACTAGGAATACATATTCCAATAGACTGTATATCTGAACAGCACAATTTTGTCACTGGGAAATCTTGTTCAAACCGCTGAGAACCGAGTGTGACACTGTTTACATTTATTTTTCCCGTCAAAAGGAGTTGGCGTTTTCAGGAAAAGGAGTTGGTAAAACACTGAAAAATTCATTTTCCTAGAACTATAAAATAGTATGAAAGTATTGAGAACACTATGAAATCAAAATGTTAGTTAGGCTAGGGTTCCAAGTAGTGTTTTAAAGTACCTTTAAAAAGCCGGCATGACACCCTTGTTAAAATGAAAACTCTCAGAGCTCAAAACAACAGAACAGGGGGATGTCTCAGAGTGTCTCTAGAACTCTTGAAATACGTTTTAGAAAACGAACATCTCTACTGAATTTTGTAATACTGAGAATTTGTATCCAAAGCGCTGTGAAAAGTAGGGTAGACTATCAAGTGGTAATAATGGTTAAAGTACTGGTATATTTGTAAAAAACGCTGTTTCAGCAAATTGGAACTCACAATGAAGGAGCTTGAGTCACTGGAAGAGAGAGACTCCAACTCCGGCAATTCACACTGAAAACCTAGGTTAATATCTAACACAGTGTTTCAAACACTAGAAATACGTGAATAAAGGGCCTTAATATCTTTCACACATTGTTTCCTGACCAGCAAATCCTGTTCAAAGAAGATAGAACCAAGTTGGAAGCAGTTTACATTTATAATTAAGAGACAATGAGTTGGCATTTTTGAAAGAGGCCTGGTAAGGCCATTAAAGAGGAAGTGATGATGTCACCAAGGGGGAGGGGCCAAGAGGGCAGGTTTAATTGATACCAGGAGATAATGATTTAGCCTGGGGCCCAGCTGGGAGTGATGACTTCATTGAGGTTAGTTCTGGTGTTAGGGTTAGAGAATTGGGATTCTGGCTAGGGTTAGGGATAAGATAAGGGTTCGGGCTAGATAGGGTTCAGGCTCAGGTTAGGGCTAGATTTATGGTTAGGGTTAGAGGGTTAGGGACAGGGTTTCGGTCACAGTGCTGTAAGGTTGGGTATTCACAATGAATGAGCTTCAACCACTGGACAAATTGGAGTGTAGCACTGAGAATTTACAACTCCAGACTAGGGAAATATTTAGAAATGTGCTTCACACACTAGGAATACATATTCCAATAGACTGAATATCTGAACAGCACAATTTTGTCACTGGGAAATCTTGTTCAAACCGCTGAGAACCTAGTGTGACACTGTTTACATTTATTTTTCCCGTCAAAAGAGCTGGCGTTTTCCGCAAAAGGAGTTGGTGAAACACTGAAAAATTCATTTTCCTAGAACTATAGAATAGTATGAAAGTATTGAGAACACTATGAAATCAAAATGTTAGTTAGGCTAGGGTTCCAAGTAGTGTTTTAAAGTACCTTTAAAAAGCCGGTATGACACCCGTGTTAAAATGAAAACTCTCAGAGCTCAAAACAACAGAACAGGGGGATGTCTCAGAGTGTCTCTAGAACTCTTGGAATACGTTTTAGAAAACGAACATCTCTACTGAATTTTGAAATACTGAGAATTTGTATCCAAAGCGCTGTGAAAAGTAGGGTAGACTATCAAGTGGTAATAATGGTTAAAGTACTGGTATATTTGTAAAAATCGCTGTTTCAGCAAATTGGAACTCACAATGAAGGAGCTTGAGACACTGGAAGAGAGAGACTCCAACTCGGGCAATTCACACTGAAAACCTAGGTTAATATCTAAGACAGTGTTTCAAACACTAGAAATACATGAATAAAGGGCCTTAATATCTGGCACACATTGTTTCCTGACAAGCAAATCGTGTTCAAAGAACATAGAACAGAGTTGGAAGCTGTTTACATTTATAATTAAGAGACAATGTGTTGGCCTTTTTGAAAGAGGCCTGGTTAGGCCATTAAACAGGAAGTGATGATGTCACCAAGGGGGAGGGGCCACGAGGGCAGGTTTAGTTGATACCAGGAGATAATGATTTAGCCTGGGGCCCAGCTGGGAGTGATGATGTCATTGAGGTTAGTTCTGGTGTTAGGGTTAGAGAATAGGGGTCTGGATAGGGTTAGGGATAGGATAAGGGTTCGGGTTAGGTAGGGTTCAGGCTCAGGTTAGGGCTACGTTTAGGGTTAGGGTTAGAGGGTTAGGGACAGGGTTTCGGTCACAGTGCTGTAAGGTTGGGTATTCACAATGAATGAGCTTCAAACACTGGACAAATTGGAGTGTAGCACTGAGAATTTACAACTCCAGACTAGGGAAATATTTAGAAATGTGCTTCACACACTAGGAATACATATTCCAATAGACAGAATATCTGAACAGCACAATTTTGTCACTGGGAAATCTTGTTCAAACCGCTGAGAACCGAGTGTGACACTGTTTACATTTATTTTTCCCGTCAAGAGGAGTTGGCGTTTTCCGGAAAAGGAGTTGGTGAAACACTGAAAAATTCATTTTCCTAGAACTATAGAATAGTATGAAAGTATTGAGAACACTATGAAATCAAAATGTTAGTTAGGCTAGGGTTCCAAGTAGTGTTTTAAAGTACCTTTAAAAAGCCGGTATGACACCCGTGTTAAAATGAAAACTCTCAGAGCTCAAAACAACAGAACAGAGGGATGTCTCAGAGTGTCTCTAGAACTCTTGGAATACGTTTTAGAACACGAACATCTCTACTGAATTTTGAAATACTGAGAATTTGTATCCAAAGCGCTGTGAAAAGTGGGGTAGACTTTCAAGTGGTAAAAATGTTTAAAGTACTGGTATATTTGTAAAAAACGCTGTTTCACCAAATTGGAACTCACAATGAAGGAGCTTGAGACACTGGAAGAGAGAGACTCAAACTCGGGCAATTCACACTGAAAACCTAGGTTAATATCTAACACACTGTTTCAAACACTAGAAATACGTGAATAAAGGGCCTTAATATCAGTCACACATTGTTTACTGACAAGAAAATCCTGTTCAAAGAAGATAGAACCAAGTTGGAAGCTGTTTACATTTATAATTAAGAGACAATGAGTTGGCATTTTTGAAAGAGGCCTGGTAAGGCCATTAAAGAGGAAGTGATGATGTCACCAAGGGGGAGGGGCCAAGAGGGCAGGTTTAATTGATACCAGGAGATAATGATTTAGCCTGGGGCCCAGCTGGGAGTGATGATGTCATTGAGGTTAGTTCTGGTGTTAGGGTTAGAGAATTGGGATTCTGGCTAGGGTTAGGGATAAGATAAGGGTTCGGGCTAGATAGGGTTCAGGCTCAGGTTAGGGCTACGTTTAGGGTTAGGGTTAGAGGGTTAGGGACAGGGTTTCGGTCACAGTGCTGTAAGGTTGGGTATTCAAAATGAATAAACTTCAAACACCGGACAAATTGGAGTGTAGGACTGAGAATTTACAACACCGGACTAGGGAAATATTTAGAAATGTGCATCACACACTAGGAATACATATTCCAATAACCTGAATATCTGAACAGCACAATTTTGTCACTGGGAAATCTTGCTCAAACCGCTGAGAACCGAGTGTGACACTGTTTACATTTATTTTTCCCATCAAAAGGACTTGGCGTTTTCGGGAAAAGGAGTTGGTGAAACACTGAAAAATTCATTTTCCAAGAACTATAAAATAGTATGAAAGTATTGAGAACACTATGAAATCAAAATGTTAGTTAGGCTAGGGTTCCAAGTAGTGTTTTAAAGTACCTTTAAAAAGCCGGTATGACACCCCTGTTAAAATGAAAACTCTCAGAGCTCAAAACAACAGAACAGGGGGATGTCTCAGAGTGTCTCTAGAACTCTTGGAATACGTTTTAGAACACGAACATCTCTACTGAATTTTGAAATCAAAAGCGCTGTGAAAAGTAGGGTAGACTTTCAAGTGGTAATAATGTTTAAACTACTGGTATATTTGTAAAAAACTCAGTTTCAGCAAATTGGAATTCACAATAAAGGAGCTTGAGACACTGGAAGAGAGAGACTCCAACTCGGGCAATTCAAAATGAAAACCTAGGTTAATATCTAAGAAAGTGTTTCAAACACTAGAAATACGTGAATAAAGGGCCTTAATATCTGTCACACACTGTTTCCTGACAAGTAAATCGTGTTCAAAGAACATAGAACCGAGTTGGATGCTATTTACATTGATAATTAAGAGACAATGAGTTGGCATTTTTGAAAGAGGCCTAGTTAGGCCATTATCAGGAGGTGATGATGTCACCAAGAGGGAGGGGCCACGTGGGCAGGTTTAATTGATATCAGGAGATAATGATTTAGCCTGGGGCCCAGCTGTGAGTGACGACATCATCGAGGTTAGTTTTGGTGTTAGGGTTAGAGAATTGGGGTTCTGGCTAGGGTTAGGGATAGGATAAGGGTTCGGGCTAGGTAGGGTTCAGGCTCAGGTTAGGCCTAGGTTTAGGGTTAGGGTTAGAGGGTTAGGGACAGGGTTAAGGTCACAGTGCTGTAACGTTGGGTATTCACAATGAATGAGCTTCAACCACTGGACAAATTGGAGTGTAGCACTGAGAATTTACAACTCCAGACTAGGGAAATATTTAGAAATGTGCTTCACACACTAGGAATACATATTCCAATAGACTGTATATCTGAACAGCACAATTTTGTCACTGGGAAATCTTGTTCAAACCGCTGAGAACCGAGTGTGACACTGTTTACATTTATTTTTCCCGTCAAAAGGAGTTGGCGTTTTCAGGAAAAGGAGTTGGTAAAACACTGAAAAATTCATTTTCCTAGAACTATAAAATAGTATGAAAGTATTGAGAACACTATGAAATCAAAATGTTAGTTAGGCTAGGGTTCCAAGTAGTGTTTTAAAGTACCTTTAAAAAGCCGGCATGACACCCTTGTTAAAATGAAAACTCTCAGAGCTCAAAACAACAGAACAGGGGGATGTCTCAGAGTGTCTCTAGAACTCTTGAAATACGTTTTAGAAAACGAACATCTCTACTGAATTTTGTAATACTGAGAATTTGTATCCAAAGCGCTGTGAAAAGTAGGGTAGACTATCAAGTGGTAATAATGGTTAAAGTACTGGTATATTTGTAAAAAACGCTGTTTCAGCAAATTGGAACTCACAATGAAGGAGCTTGAGTCACTGGAAGAGAGAGACTCCAACTCCGGCAATTCACACTGAAAACCTAGGTTAATATCTAACACAGTGTTTCAAACACTAGAAATACGTGAATAAAGGGCCTTAATATCTTTCACACATTGTTTCCTGACCAGCAAATCCTGTTCAAAGAAGATAGAACCAAGTTGGAAGCAGTTTACATTTATAATTAAGAGACAATGAGTTGGCATTTTTGAAAGAGGCCTGGTAAGGCCATTAAAGAGGAAGTGATGATGTCACCAAGGGGGAGGGGCCAAGAGGGCAGGTTTAATTGATACCAGGAGATAATGATTTAGCCTGGGGCCCAGCTGGGAGTGATGACTTCATTGAGGTTAGTTCTGGTGTTAGGGTTAGAGAATTGGGATTCTGGCTAGGGTTAGGGATAAGATAAGGGTTCGGGCTAGATAGGGTTCAGGCTCAGGTTAGGGCTAGATTTATGGTTAGGGTTAGAGGGTTAGGGACAGGGTTTCGGTCACAGTGCTGTAAGGTTGGGTATTCACAATGAATGAGCTTCAACCACTGGACAAATTGGAGTGTAGCACTGAGAATTTACAACTCCAGACTAGGGAAATATTTAGAAATGTGCTTCACACACTAGGAATACATATTCCAATAGACTGAATATCTGAACAGCACAATTTTGTCACTGGGAAATCTTGTTCAAACCGCTGAGAACCTAGTGTGACACTGTTTACATTTATTTTTCCCGTCAAAAGAGCTGGCGTTTTCCGCAAAAGGAGTTGGTGAAACACTGAAAAATTCATTTTCCTAGAACTATAGAATAGTATGAAAGTATTGAGAACACTATGAAATCAAAATGTTAGTTAGGCTAGGGTTCCAAGTAGTGTTTTAAAGTACCTTTAAAAAGCCGGTATGACACCCGTGTTAAAATGAAAACTCTCAGAGCTCAAAACAACAGAACAGGGGGATGTCTCAGAGTGTCTCTAGAACTCTTGGAATACGTTTTAGAAAACGAACATCTCTACTGAATTTTGAAATACTGAGAATTTGTATCCAAAGCGCTGTGAAAAGTAGGGTAGACTATCAAGTGGTAATAATGGTTAAAGTACTGGTATATTTGTAAAAATCGCTGTTTCAGCAAATTGGAACTCACAATGAAGGAGCTTGAGACACTGGAAGAGAGAGACTCCAACTCGGGCAATTCACACTGAAAACCTAGGTTAATATCTAAGACAGTGTTTCAAACACTAGAAATACATGAATAAAGGGCCTTAATATCTGGCACACATTGTTTCCTGACAAGCAAATCGTGTTCAAAGAACATAGAACAGAGTTGGAAGCTGTTTACATTTATAATTAAGAGACAATGTGTTGGCCTTTTTGAAAGAGGCCTGGTTAGGCCATTAAACAGGAAGTGATGATGTCACCAAGGGGGAGGGGCCACGAGGGCAGGTTTAGTTGATACCAGGAGATAATGATTTAGCCTGGGGCCCAGCTGGGAGTGATGATGTCATTGAGGTTAGTTCTGGTGTTAGGGTTAGAGAATAGGGGTCTGGATAGGGTTAGGGATAGGATAAGGGTTCGGGTTAGGTAGGGTTCAGGCTCAGGTTAGGGCTACGTTTAGGGTTAGGGTTAGAGGGTTAGGGACAGGGTTTCGGTCACAGTGCTGTAAGGTTGGGTATTCACAATGAATGAGCTTCAAACACTGGACAAATTGGAGTGTAGCACTGAGAATTTACAACTCCAGACTAGGGAAATATTTAGAAATGTGCTTCACACACTAGGAATACATATTCCAATAGACTGAATATCTGAACAGCACAATTTTGTCACTGGGAAATCTTGTTCAAACCGCTGAGAACCGAGTGTGACACTGTTTACATTTATTTTTCCCGTCAAGAGGAGTTGGCGTTTTCCGGAAAAGGAGTTGGTGAAACACTGAAAAATTCATTTTCCTAGAACTATAGAATAGTATGAAAGTATTGAGAACACTATGAAATCAAAATGTTAGTTAGGCTAGGGTTCCAAGTAGTGTTTTAAAGTACCTTTAAAAAGCCGGTATGACACCCGTGTTAAAATGAAAACTCTCAGAGCTCAAAACAACAGAACAGAGGGATGTCTCAGAGTGTCTCTAGAACTCTTGGAATACGTTTTAGAACACGAACATCTCTACTGAATTTTGAAATACTGAGAATTTGTATCCAAAGCGCTGTGAAAAGTGGGGTAGACTTTCAAGTGGTAAAAATGTTTAAAGTACTGGTATATTTGTAAAAAACGCTGTTTCACCAAATTGGAACTCACAATGAAGGAGCTTGAGACACTGGAAGAGAGAGACTCAAACTCGGGCAATTCACACTGAAAACCTAGGTTAATATCTAACACACTGTTTCAAACACTAGAAATACGTGAATAAAGGGCCTTAATATCTGTCACACATTGTTTACTGACAAGAAAATCCTGTTCAAAGAAGATAGAACCAAGTTGGAAGCTGTTTACATTTATAATTAAGAGACAATGAGTTGGCGTTTTTGAAAGAGGCCTGGTAAGGCCATTAAACAGGAAGTGATGACGTCACCAAGGGGGAGGGGCCAAGAGGGCAGGTTTAATTGATACCAGGAGATACTGATTTAGCCTGGGGCCCAGCTGGGAGTGATGATGTCATTGAGGTTAGTTCTGGTGTTAGGGTTAGAGAATTGGGGTTCTGGCTAGGGCTAGGGATAAGGGTTCGGGATAGATAGGGTTCAGGATCAGGTTAGGGCTAGGTTTAGGGTTAGGGTTAGAGGGTTAGGGACAGTGTTTCGGTCACAGTGCTGTAAGGTTGGGTATTCACAATGAATGAGCTTCAAACACTGGACAAATTGGAGTGTAGCACTGAGAATTTACAACTCCAGACTAGGGAAATATTTAGAAATGTGCTTCACACACAAGGAATACATATTCCAATAGACTGTATATCTGAACAGCACAATTTTGTCACTGGGAAATCTTGTTCAAACCGCTGAGAACCGAGTGTGACACTGTTTACATTTATTTTTCCCATCAAAAGGAGTTGGCGTTTTCCGGAAAAGGAGTTGGTAAAACACTGAAAAATTCATTTTCCTAGAACTATAAAATAGTATGAAAGTATTGAGAACACTATGAAATCAAAATGTTAGTTAGGCTAGGGTTCCAAGTAGTGTTTTAAAGTACCTTTAAAAAGCCGGCATGACACCCTTGTTAAAATGAAAACTCTCAGAGCTCAAAACAACAGAACAGGGGGATGTCTCAGAGTGTCTCTAGAACTCTTGGAATACGTTTTAGAAAACGAACATCTCTACTGAATTTTGAAATACTGAGAATTTGTATCCAAAGCGCTGTGAAAAGTAGGGTAGACTATCAAGTGGTAATAATGGTTAAAGTACTGGTATATTTGTAAAAAACGCTGTTTCAGCAAATTGGAACTCACAATGAAGGAGCTTGAGACACTGGAAGAGAGAGACTCCAACTCCGGCAATTCACACTGAAAACCTAGGTTAATATCTAACACAGTGTTTCAAACACTAGAAATACGTGAATAAAGGGCCTTAATATCTTTCACACATTGTTTCCTGACAAGCAAATCCTGTTCAAAGAAGATAGAACCAAGTTGGAAGCAGTTTACATTTATAATTAAGAGACAATGAGTTGGCATTTTTGAAAGAGGCCTGGTAAGGCCATTAAAGAGGAAGTGATGATGTCACCAAGGGGGAGGGGCCAAGAGGGCAGGTTTAATTGATACCAGGAGATAATGATTTAGCCTGGGGCCCAGCTGGGAGTGATGATGTCATTGAGGTTAGTTCTGGTGTTAGGGTTAGAGAATTGGGATTCTGGCTAGGGTTAGGGATAAGATAAGGGTTCGGGCTAGATAGGGTTCAGGCTCAGGTTAGGGCTAGGTTTAGGGTTAGGGTTAGAGGGTTAGGGACAGGGTTTCGGTCACAGTGCTGTAAGGTTGGGTATTCAAAATGAATAAACTTCAAACACCGGACAAATTGGAGTGTAGGACTGAGAATTTACAACACCGGACTAGGGAAATATTTAGAAATGTGCATCACACACTAGGAATACATATTCCAATAACCTGAATATCTGAACAGCACAATTTTGTCACTGGGAAATCTTGTTCAAACCGCTGAGAACCTAGTGTGACACTGTTTACATTTATTTTTCCCGTCAAAAAGAGCTGGCGTTTTCCGGAAAAGGAGTTGGTGAAACACTGAAAAATTCATTTTCCTAGAAATATAGAATAGTATGAAAGTATTGAGAACACTATGAAATCAAAATGTTAGTTAGGCTAGGGTTCCAAGTAGTGTTTTAAAGTACCTTTAAAAAGCCGGTATGACACCCGTGTTAAAATGAAAACTCTCAGAGCTCAAAACAACAGAACAGGGGGATGTCTCAGAGTGTCTCTAGAACTCTTGGAATACGTTTTAGAAAACGAACATCTCTACTGAATTTTGAAATACTGAGAATTTGTATCCAAAGCGCTGTGAAAAGTAGGGTAGAATATCAAGTGGTAATAATGGTTAAAGTACTGGTATATTTGTAAAAATCGCTGTTTCAGCAAATTGGAACTCACAATGAAGGAGCTTGAGACACTGGAAGAGAGAGACTCCAACTCGGGCAATTCACACTGAAAACCTAGGTTAATATCTAAGACAGTGTTTCAAACACTAGAAATACATGAATAAAGGGCCTTAATATCTGGCACACATTGTTTCCTGACAAGCAAATCGTGTTCAAAGAACATAGAACAGAGTTGGAAGCTGTTTACATTTATAATTAAGAGACAATGTATTGGCCTTTTTGAAAGAGGCCTGGTTAGGCCATTAAACAGGAAGTGATGATGTCACCAAGGGGGAGGGGCCACGAGGGCAGGTTTAGTTGATACCAGGAGATAATGATTTAGCCTGGGGCCCAGCTGGGAGTGATGATGTCATTGAGGTTAGTTCTGGTGTTAGGGTTAGAGAATAGGGGTCTGGATAGGGTTAGGGATAGGATAAGGGTTCGGGTTAGGTAGGGTTCAGGCTCAGGTTAGGGCTAGGTTTAGGGTTAGGGTTAGAGGGTTAGGGACAGGGTTTCGGACACAGTGCTGTAAGGTTGTGTATTCACAATGAATGAGCTTCAAACACTGGACAAATTGGAGTGTAGCACTGAGAATTTACAACTCCAGACTAGGGAAATATTTAGAAATGTGCTTCACACACTAGGAATACATATTCCAATAGACTGAATATCTGAACAGCACAATTTTGTCACTGGGAAATCTTGTTCAAACCGCTGAGAACCGAGTGTGACACTGTTTACATTTATTTTTCCCGTCAAAAAGAGCTGGCGTTTTCCGCAAAAGGAGTTGGTGAAACACTGAAAAATTCATTTTCCTAGAACTATAGAATAGTATGAAAGTATTGAGAACACTATGAAATCAAAATGTTAGTTAGGCTAGGGTTCCAAGTAGTGTTTTAAAGTACCTTTAAAAAGCCGGTATGACACCCGTGTTAAAATGAAAACTCTCAGAGCTCAAAACAACAGAACAGGGGGATGTCTCAGAGTGTCTCTAGAACTCTTGGAATACGTTTTAGAAAACGAACATCTCTACTGAATTTTGAAATACTGAGAATTTGTATCCAAAGCGCTGTGAAAAGTAGGGTAGACTATCAAGTGGTAATAATGGTTAAAGTACTGGTATATTTGTAAAAATCGCTGTTTCAGCAAATTGGAACTCACAATGAAGGAGATTGAGACACTGGAAGAGAGAGACTCCAACTCGGGCAATTCACACTGAAAACCTAGGTTAATATCTAAGACAGTGTTTCAAACACTAGAAATACATGAATAAAGGGCCTTAATATCTGGCACACATTGTTTCCTGACAAGCAAATCGTGTTCAAAGAACATAGAACAGAGTTGGAAGCTGTTTACATTTATAATTAAGAGACAATGTGTTGGCCTTTTTGAAAGAGGCCTGGTTAGGCCATTAAACAGGAAGTGATGACGTCACCAAGGGGGAGGGGCCACCAGGGCAGGTTTAGTTGATACCAGGAGATAATGATTTAGCCTGGGGCCCAGCTGGGAGTGATGTTGTCATTGAGGTTAGTTCTGGTGTTAGGGTTAGAGAATAGGGGTCTGGATAGGGTTAGGGATAGAATAAGGGTTCGGGTTAGGTAGGGTTCAGGCTCAGGTTAGGACTAGGTTTAGGGTTAGGGTTAGAGGGTTAGGGACAGGGTTTCGGTCACAGTGCTGTAAGGTTGGGTATTCACAATGAATGAGCTTCAAACACTGGACAAATTGGAGTGTAGCACTGAGAATTTACAACTCCAGACTAGGGAAATATTTAGAAATGTGCTTCACACACTAGGAATACATATTCCAATAGACTGAATATCTGAACAGCACAATTTTGTCAATGGGAAATCTTGTTCAAACCGCTGAGAACCGAGTGTGACACTGTTTACATTTATTTTTCCCGTCAAGAGGAGTTGGCGTTTTCCCGAAAAGGAATTGGTGAAACACTGAAAAATTCATTTTCCTAGAACTATAGAATAGTATGAAAGTATTGAGAACACTATGAAATCAAAATGTTAGTTAGGCTAGGGTTCCAAGTAGTGTTTTAAAGTACCTTTAAAAAGCCGGTATGACACCCGTGTTAAAATGAAAACTCTCAGAGCTCAAAACAACAGAACAGAGGGATGTCTCAGAGTGTCTCTAGAACTCTTGGAATACGTTTTAGAATACGAACATCTCTACTGAATTTTGAAATACTGAGAATTTTAATCCAAAGCGCTGTGAAAAGTAGGGTAGACTTTCAAGTGGTAAAAATGTTTTAAGTACTGGTATATTTGTAAAAAACGCTGTTTCAGCAAATTGGAACTCACAATGAAGGAGCTTGAGACACTGGAAGAGAGAGACTCCAACTCGGGCAATTCACACTGAAAACCTAGGTTAATATCTAACACACTGTTTCAAACACTAGAAATACGTGAATAAAGGGCCTTAATATCTGTCACACATTGTTTACTGACAAGAAAATCCTGTTCAAAGAAGATAGAACCAAGTTGGAAGCTGTTTACATTTATAATTAAGAGACAATGAGTTGGCGTTTTTGAAAGAGGCCTGGTAAGGCCATTAAACAGGAAGTGATGACGTCACCAAGGGGGAGGGGCCAAGAGGGCAGGTTTAATTGATACCAGGAGATACTGATTTAGCCTGGGGCCCAGCTGGGAGTGATGATGTCATTGAAGTTAGTTCTGGTGTTAGGGTTAGAGAATTGGGGTTCTGGCTAGGGCTAGGGATAAGGGTTCGGGATAGATAGGGTTCAGGATCAGGTTAGGGCTAGGTTTAGGGTTAGGGTTAGAGGGTTAGGGACAGTGTTTCGGTCACAGTGCTGTAAGGTTGGGTATTCACAATGAATGAGCTTCAAACACTGGACAAATTGGAGTGTAGCACTGAGAATTTACAACTCCAGACTAGGGAAATATTTAGAAATGTGCTTCACACACAAGGAATACATATTCCAATAGACTGTATATCTGAACAGCACAATTTTGTCACTGGGAAATCTTGTTCAAACCGCTGAGAACCGAGTGTGACACTGTTTACATTTATTTTTCCCATCAAAAGGAGTTGGCGTTTTCCGGAAAAGGAGTTGGTAAAACACTGAAAAATTCATTTTCCTAGAACTATAAAATAGTATGAAAGTATTGAGAACACTATGAAATCAAAATGTTAGTTAGGCTAGGGTTCCAAGTAGTGTTTTAAAGTACCTTTAAAAAGCTGGCATGACACCCTTGTTAAAATGAAAACTCTCAGAGCTCAAAACAACAGAACAGGGGGATGTCTCAGAGTGTCTCTAGAACTCTTGGAATACGTTTTAGAAAACGAACATCTCTACTGAATTTTGAAATACTGAGAATTTGTATCAAAAGCGCTGTGAAAAGTAGGGTAGACTATCAAGTGGTAATAATGGTTAAAGTACTGGTATATTTGTAAAAAACGCTGTTTCAGCAAATTGGAACTCACAATGAAGGAGCTTGAGACACTGGAAGAGAGAGACTCCAACTCCGGCAATTCACACTGAAAACCTAGGTTAATATCTAACACAGTGTTTCAAACACTAGAAATACGTGAATAAAGGGCCTTAATATCTTTCACACATTGTTTCCTGACAAGCAAATCCTGTTCAAAGAAGATAGAAGCAAGTTGGAAGCAGTTTACATTTATAATTAAGAGACAATGAGTTGGCATTTTTAAAGAGGCCTGGTAAGGCCATTAAAGAGGAAGTGATGATGTCACCAAGGGGGAGGGGCCAAGAGGGCAGGTTTAATTGATACTAGGAGATAATGATTTAGCCTGGGGCCCAGCTGGGAGTGATGATGTCATTGAGGTTAGTTCTGGTGTTAGGGTTAGAGAATTGGGATTCTGGCTAGGGTTAGGGATAAGATAAGGGTTCGGGCTAGATAGGGTTCAGGCTCAGGTTAGGGCTAGGTTTAGGGTTAGGGTTAGAGGGTTAGGGACAGGGTTTCGGTCACAGTGCTGTAAGGTTGGGTATTCAAAATGAATAAGCTTCAAACACCGGACAAATTGGAGTGTAGGACTGAGAATTTACAACACCGGACTAGGGAAATATTTAGAAATGTGCATCACACACTAGGAATACATATTCCAATAACCTGAATATCTGAACAGCACAATTTTGTCACTGGGAAATCTTGTTCAAACCGCTGAGAACCTAGTGTGACACTGTTTACATTTATTTTTCCCGTCAAAAAGAGCTGGCGTTTTCCGGAAAAGGAGTTGGTGAAACACTGAAAAATTCATTTTCCTAGAAATATAGAATAGTATGAAAGTATTGAGAACACTATGAAATCAAAATGTTAGTTAGGCTAGGGTTCCAAGTAGTGTTTTAAAGTACCTTTAAAAAGCCGGTATGACACCCGTGTTAAAATGAAAACTCTCAGAGCTCAAAACAACAGAACAGGGGGATGTCTCAGAGTGTCTCTAGAACTCTTGGAATACGTTTTAGAAAACGAACATCTCTACTGAATTTTGAAATACTGAGAATTTGTATCCAAAGCGCTGTGAAAAGTAGGGTAGACTATCAAGTGGTAATAATGGTTAAAGTACTGGTATATTTGTAAAAATCGCTGTTTCAGCAAATTGGAACTCACAATGAAGGAGCTTGAGACACTGGAAGAGAGAGACTCCAACTCGGGCAATTCACACTGAAAACCTAGGTTAATATCTAAGACAGTGTTTCAAACACTAGAAATACATGAATAAAGGGCCTTAATATCTGGCACACATTGTTTCCTGACAAGCAAATCGTGTTCAAAGAACATAGAACAGAGTTGGAAGCTGTTTACATTTATAATTAAGAGACAATGTATTGGCCTTTTTGAAAGAGGCCTGGTTAGGCCATTAAACAGGAAGTGATGATGTCACCAAGGGGGAGGGGCCACGAGGGCAGGTTTAGTTGATACCAGGAGATAATGATTTAGCCTGGGGCCCAGCTGGGAGTGATGATGTCATTGAGGTTAGTTCTGGTGTTAGGGTTAGAGAATAGGGGTCTGGATAGGGTTAGGGATAGGATAAGGGTTCGGGTTAGGTAGGGTTCAGGCTCAGGTTAGGGCTAGGTTTAGGGTTAGGGTTAGAGGGTTAGGGACAGGGTTTCGGACACAGTGCTGTAAGGTTGTGTATTCACAATGAATGAGCTTCAAACACTGGACAAATTGGAGTGTAGCACTGAGAATTTACAACTCCAGACTAGGGAAATATTTAGAAATGTGCTTCACACACTAGGAATACATATTCCAATAGACTGAATATCTGAACAGCACAATTTTGTCACTGGGAAATCTTGTTCAAACCGCTGAGAACCGAGTGTGACACTGTTTACATTTATTTTTCCCGTCAAAAAGAGCTGGCGTTTTCCGCAAAAGGAGTTGGTGAAACACTGAAAAATTCATTTTCCTAGAACTATAGAATAGTATGAAAGTATTGAGAACACTATGAAATCAAAATGTTAGTTAGGCTAGGGTTCCAAGTAGTGTTTTAAAGTACCTTTAAAAAGCCGGTATGACACCCGTGTTAAAATGAAAACTCTCAGAGCTCAAAACAACAGAACAGGGGGATGTCTCAGAGTGTCTCTAGAACTCTTGGAATACGTTTTAGAAAACGAACATCTCTACTGAATTTTGAAATACTGAGAATTTGTATCCAAAGCGCTGTGAAAAGTAGGGTAGACTATCAAGTGGTAATAATGGTTAAAGTACTGGTATATTTGTAAAAATCGCTGCTTCAGCAAATTGGAACTCACAATGAAGGAGATTGAGACACTGGAAGAGAGAGACTCCAACTCGGGCAATTCACACTGAAAACCTAGGTTAATATCTAAGACAGTGTTTCAAACACTAGAAATACATGAATAAAGGGCCTTAATATCTGGCACACATTGTTTCCTGACAAGCAAATCGTGTTCAAAGAACATAGAACAGAGTTGGAAGCTGTTTACATTTATAATTAAGAGACAATGTGTTGGCCTTTTTGAAAGAGGCCTGGTTAGGCCATTAAACAGGAAGTGATGACGTCACCAAGGGGGAGGGGCCACCAGGGCAGGTTTAGTTGATACCAGGAGATAATGATTTAGCCTGGTGCCCAGCTGGGAGTGATGTTGTCATTGAGGTTAGTTCTGGTGTTAGGGTTAGAGAATAGGGGTCTGGATAGGGTTAGGGATAGAATAAGGGTTCGGGTTAGGTAGGGTTCAGGCTCAGGTTAGGACTAGGTTTAGGGTTAGGGTTAGAGGGTTAGGGACAGGGTTTCGGTCACAGTGCTGTAAGGTTGGGTATTCACAATGAATGAGCTTCAAACACTGGACAAATTGGAGTGTAGCACTGAGAATTTACAACTCCAGACTAGGGAAATATTTAGAAATGTGCTTCACACACTAGGAATACATATTCCAATAGACTGAATATCTGAACAGCACAATTTTGTCAATGGGAAATCTTGTTCAAACCGCTGAGAACCGAGTGTGACACTGTTTACATTTATTTTTCCCGTCAAGAGGAGTTGGCGTTTTCCCGAAAAGGAATTGGTGAAACACTGAAAAATTCATTTTCCTAGAACTATAGAATAGTATGAAAGTATTGAGAACACTATGAAATCAAAATGTTAGTTAGGCTAGGGTTCCAAGTAGTGTTTTAAAGTACCTTTAAAAAGCCGGTATGACACCCGTGTTAAAATGAAAACTCTCAGAGCTCAAAACAACAGAACAGAGGGATGTCTCAGAGTGTCTCTAGAACTCTTGGAATACGTTTTAGAATACGAACATCTCTACTGAATTTTGAAATACTGAGAATTTTAATCCAAAGCGCTGTGAAAAGTAGGGTAGACTTTCAAGTGGTAAAAATGTTTTAAGTACTGGTATATTTGTAAAAAACGCTGTTTCAGCAAATTGGAACTCACAATGAAGGAGCTTGAGACACTGGAAGAGAGAGACTCCAACTCGGGCAATTCACACTGAAAACCTAGGTTAATATCTAACACACTGTTTCAAACACTAGAAATACGTGAATAAAGGGCCTTAATATCTGTCACACATTGTTTACTGACAAGAAAATCCTGTTCAAAGAAGATAGAACCAAGTTGGAAGCTGTTTACATTTATAATTAAGAGACAATGAGTTGGCGTTTTTGAAAGAGGCCTGGTAAGGCCATTAAACAGGAAGTGATGACGTCACCAAGGGGGAGGGGCCAAGAGGGCAGGTTTAATTGATACCAGGAGATACTGATTTAGCCTGGGGCCCAGCTGGGAGTGATGATGTCATTGAAGTTAGTTCTGGTGTTAGGGTTAGAGAATTGGGGTTCTGGCTAGGGCTAGGGATAAGGGTTCGGGATAGATAGGGTTCAGGATCAGGTTAGGGCTAGGTTTAGGGTTAGGGTTAGAGGGTTAGGGACAGTGTTTCGGTCACAGTGCTGTAAGGTTGGGTATTCACAATGAATGAGCTTCAAACACTGGACAAATTGGAGTGTAGCACTGAGAATTTACAACTCCAGACTAGGGAAATATTTAGAAATGTGCTTCACACACAAGGAATACATATTCCAATAGACTGTATATCTGAACAGCACAATTTTGTCACTGGGAAATCTTGTTCAAACCGCTGAGAACCGAGTGTGACACTGTTTACATTTATTTTTCCCATCAAAAGGAGTTGGCGTTTTCCGGAAAAGGAGTTGGTAAAACACTGAAAAATTCATTTTCCTAGAACTATAAAATAGTATGAAAGTATTGAGAACACTATGAAATCAAAATGTTAGTTAGGCTAGGGTTCCAAGTAGTGTTTTAAAGTACCTTTAAAAAGCTGGCATGACACCCTTGTTAAAATGAAAACTCTCAGAGCTCAAAACAACAGAACAGGGGGATGTCTCAGAGTGTCTCTAGAACTCTTGGAATACGTTTTAGAAAACGAACATCTCTACTGAATTTTGAAATACTGAGAATTTGTATCAAAAGCGCTGTGAAAAGTAGGGTAGACTATCAAGTGGTAATAATGGTTAAAGTACTGGTATATTTGTAAAAAACGCTGTTTCAGCAAATTGGAACTCACAATGAAGGAGCTTGAGACACTGGAAGAGAGAGACTCCAACTCCGGCAATTCACACTGAAAACCTAGGTTAATATCTAACACAGTGTTTCAAACACTAGAAATACGTGAATAAAGGGCCTTAATATCTTTCACACATTGTTTCCTGACAAGCAAATCCTGTTCAAAGAAGATAGAAGCAAGTTGGAAGCAGTTTACATTTATAATTAAGAGACAATGAGTTGGCATTTTTAAAGAGGCCTGGTAAGGCCATTAAAGAGGAAGTGATGATGTCACCAAGGGGGAGGGGCCAAGAGGGCAGGTTTAATTGATACTAGGAGATAATGATTTAGCCTGGGGCCCAGCTGGGAGTGATGATGTCATTGAGGTTAGTTCTGGTGTTAGGGTTAGAGAATTGGGATTCTGGCTAGGGTTAGGGATAAGATAAGGGTTCGGGCTAGATAGGGTTCAGGCTCAGGTTAGGGCTAGGTTTAGGGTTAGGGTTAGAGGGTTAGGGACAGGGTTTCGGTCACAGTGCTGTAAGGTTGGGTATTCAAAATGAATAAGCTTCAAACACCGGACAAATTGGAGTGTAGGACTGAGAATTTACAACACCGGACTAGGGAAATATTTAGAAATGTGCATCACACACTAGGAATACATATTCCAATAACCTGAATATCTGAACAGCACAATTTTGTCACTGGGAAATCTTGTTCAAACCGCTGAGAACCTAGTGTGACACTGTTTACATTTATTTTTCCCGTCAAAAAGAGCTGGCGTTTTCCGGAAAAGGAGTTGGTGAAACACTGAAAAATTCATTTTCCTAGAAATATAGAATAGTATGAAAGTATTGAGAACACTATGAAATCAAAATGTTAGTTAGGCTAGGGTTCCAAGTAGTGTTTTAAAGTACCTTTAAAAAGCCGGTATGACACCCGTGTTAAAATGAAAACTCTCAGAGCTCAAAACAACAGAACAGGGGGATGTCTCAGAGTGTCTCTAGAACTCTTGGAATACGTTTTAGAAAACGAACATCTCTACTGAATTTTGAAATACTGAGAATTTGTATCCAAAGCGCTGTGAAAAGTAGGGTAGACTATCAAGTGGTAATAATGGTTAAAGTACTGGTATATTTGTAAAAATCGCTGTTTCAGCAAATTGGAACTCACAATGAAGGAGCTTGAGACACTGGAAGAGAGAGACTCCAACTCGGGCAATTCACACTGAAAACCTAGGTTAATATCTAAGACAGTGTTTCAAACACTAGAAATACATGAATAAAGGGCCTTAATATCTGGCACACATTGTTTCCTGACAAGCAAATCGTGTTCAAAGAACATAGAACAGAGTTGGAAGCTGTTTACATTTATAATTAAGAGACAATGTATTGGCCTTTTTGAAAGAGGCCTGGTTAGGCCATTAAACAGGAAGTGATGATGTCACCAAGGGGGAGGGGCCACGAGGGCAGGTTTAGTTGATACCAGGAGATAATGATTTAGCCTGGGGCCCAGCTGGGAGTGATGATGTCATTGAGGTTAGTTCTGGTGTTAGGGTTAGAGAATAGGGGTCTGGATAGGGTTAGGGATAGGATAAGGGTTCGGGTTAGGTAGGGTTCAGGCTCAGGTTAGGGCTAGGTTTAGGGTTAGGGTTAGAGGGTTAGGGACAGGGTTTCGGACACAGTGCTGTAAGGTTGTGTATTCACAATGAATGAGCTTCAAACACTGGACAAATTGGAGTGTAGCACTGAGAATTTACAACTCCAGACTAGGGAAATATTTAGAAATGTGCTTCACACACTAGGAATACATATTCCAATAGACTGAATATCTGAACAGCACAATTTTGTCACTGGGAAATCTTGTTCAAACCGCTGAGAACCGAGTGTGACACTGTTTACATTTATTTTTCCCGTCAAAAAGAGCTGGCGTTTTCCGCAAAAGGAGTTGGTGAAACACTGAAAAATTCATTTTCCTAGAACTATAGAATAGTATGAAAGTATTGAGAACACTATGAAATCAAAATGTTAGTTAGGCTAGGGTTCCAAGTAGTGTTTTAAAGTACCTTTAAAAAGCCGGTATGACACCCGTGTTAAAATGAAAACTCTCAGAGCTCAAAACAACAGAACAGGGGGATGTCTCAGAGTGTCTCTAGAACTCTTGGAATACGTTTTAGAAAACGAACATCTCTACTGAATTTTGAAATACTGAGAATTTGTATCCAAAGCGCTGTGAAAAGTAGGGTAGACTATCAAGTGGTAATAATGGTTAAAGTACTGGTATATTTGTAAAAATCGCTGTTTCAGCAAATTGGAACTCACAATGAAGGAGATTGAGACACTGGAAGAGAGAGACTCCAACTCGGGCAATTCACACTGAAAACCTAGGTTAATATCTAAGACAGTGTTTCAAACACTAGAAATACATGAATAAAGGGCCTTAATATCTGGCACACATTGTTTCCTGACAAGCAAATCGTGTTCAAAGAACATAGAACAGAGTTGGAAGCTGTTTACATTTATAATTAAGAGACAATGTGTTGGCCTTTTTGAAAGAGGCCTGGTTAGGCCATTAAACAGGAAGTGATGACGTCACCAAGGGGGAGGGGCCACCAGGGCAGGTTTAGTTGATACCAGGAGATAATGATTTAGCCTGGGGCCCAGCTGGGAGTGATGTTGTCATTGAGGTTAGTTCTGGTGTTAGGGTTAGAGAATAGGGGTCTGGATAGGGTTAGGGATAGAATAAGGGTTCGGGTTAGGTAGGGTTCAGGCTCAGGTTAGGACTAGGTTTAGGGTTAGGGTTAGAGGGTTAGGGACAGGGTTTCGGTCACAGTGCTGTAAGGTTGGGTATTCACAATGAATGAGCTTCAAACACTGGACAAATTGGAGTGTAGCACTGAGAATTTACAACTCCAGACTAGGGAAATATTTAGAAATGTGCTTCACACACTAGGAATACATATTCCAATAGACTGAATATCTGAACAGCACAATTTTGTCAATGGGAAATCTTGTTCAAACCGCTGAGAACCGAGTGTGACACTGTTTACATTTATTTTTCCCGTCAAGAGGAGTTGGCGTTTTCCCGAAAAGGAATTGGTGAAACACTGAAAAATTCATTTTCCTAGAACTATAGAATAGTATGAAAGTATTGAGAACACTATGAAATCAAAATGTTAGTTAGGCTAGGGTTCCAAGTAGTGTTTTAAAGTACCTTTAAAAAGCCGGTATGACACCCGTGTTAAAATGAAAACTCTCAGAGCTCAAAACAACAGAACAGAGGGATGTCTCAGAGTGTCTCTAGAACTCTTGGAATACGTTTTAGAATACGAACATCTCTACTGAATTTTGAAATACTGAGAATTTTAATCCAAAGCGCTGTGAAAAGTAGGGTAGACTTTCAAGTGGTAAAAATGTTTTAAGTACTGGTATATTTGTAAAAAACGCTGTTTCAGCAAATTGGAACTCACAATGAAGGAGCTTGAGACACTGGAAGAGAGAGACTCCAACTCGGGCAATCCACACTGAAAACCTAGGTTAATATCTAACACACTGTTTCAAACACTAGAAATACGTGAATAAAGGGCCTTAATATCTGTCACACATTGTTTACTGACAAGAAAATCCTGTTCAAAGAAGATAGAACCAAGTTGGAAGCTGTTTACATTTATAATTAAGAGACAATGAGTTGGCGTTTTTGAAAGAGGCCTGGTAAGGCCATTAAACAGGAAGTGATGACGTCACCAAGGGGGAGGGGCCAAGAGGGCAGGTTTAATTGATACCAGGAGATACTGATTTAGCCTGGGGCCCAGCTGGGAGTGATGATGTCATTGAGGTTAGTTCTGGTGTTAGGGTTAGAGAATTGGGGTTCTGGCTAGGGCTAGGGATAAGGGTTCGGGATAGATAGGGTTCAGGATCAGGTTAGGGCTAGGTTTAGGGTTAGGGTTAGAGGGTTAGGGACAGTGTTTCGGTCACAGTGCTGTAAGGTTGGGTATTCACAATGAATGAGCTTCAAACACTGGACAAATTGGAGTGTAGCACTGAGAATTTACAACTCCAGACTAGGGAAATATTTAGAAATGTGCTTCACACACAAGGAATACATATTCCAATAGACTGTATATCTGAACAGCACAATTTTGTCACTGGGAAATCTTGTTCAAACCGCTGAGAACCGAGTGTGACACTGTTTACATTTATTTTTCCCATCAAAAGGAGTTGGCGTTTTCCGGAAAAGGAGTTGGTAAAACACTGAAAAATTCATTTTCCTAGAACTATAAAATAGTATGAAAGTATTGAGAACACTATGAAATCAAAATGTTAGTTAGGCTAGGGTTCCAAGTAGTGTTTTAAAGTACCTTTAAAAAGCCGGCATGACACCCTTGTTAAAATGAAAACTCTCAGAGCTCAAAACAACAGAACAGGGGGATGTCTCAGAGTGTCTCTAGAACTCTTGGAATACGTTTTAGAAAACGAACATCTCTACTGAATTTTGAAATACTGAGAATTTGTATCCAAAGCGCTGTGAAAAGTAGGGTAGACTATCAAGTGGTAATAATGGTTAAAGTACTGGTATATTTGTAAAAAACGCTGTTTCAGCAAATTGGAACTCACAATGAAGGAGCTTGAGACACTGGAAGAGAGAGACTCCAACTCCGGCAATTCACACTGAAAACCTAGGTTAATATCTAACACAGTGTTTCAAACACTAGAAATACGTGAATAAAGGGCCTTAATATCTTTCACACATTGTTTCCTGACAAGCAAATCCTGTTCAAAGAAGATAGAACCAAGTTGGAAGCAGTTTACATTTATAATTAAGAGACAATGAGTTGGCATTTTTGAAAGAGGCCTGGTAAGGCCATTAAAGAGGAAGTGATGATGTCACCAAGGGGGAGGGGCCAAGAGGGCAGGTTTAATTGATACCAGGAGATAATGATTTAGCCTGGGGCCCAGCTGGGAGTGATGATGTCATTGAGGTTAGTTCTGGTGTTAGGGTTAGAGAATTGGGATTCTGGCTAGGGTTAGGGATAAGATAAGGGTTCGGGCTAGATAGGGTTCAGGCTCAGGTTAGGGCTAGGTTTAGGGTTAGGGTTAGAGGGTTAGGGACAGGGTTTCGGTCACAGTGCTGTAAGGTTGGGTATTCAAAATGAATAAGCTTCAAACACCGGACAAATTGGAGTGTAGGACTGAGAATTTACAACACCGGACTAGGGAAATATTTAGAAATGTGCATCACACACTAGGAATACATATTCCAATAACCTGAATATCTGAACAGCACAATTTTGTCACTGGGAAATCTTGTTCAAACCGCTGAGAACCTAGTGTGACACTGTTTACATTTATTTTTCCCGTCAAAAAGAGCTGGCGTTTTCCGGAAAAGGAGTTGGTGAAACACTGAAAAATTCATTTTCCTAGAAATATAGAATAGTATGAAAGTATTGAGAACACTATGAAATCAAAATGTTAGTTAGGCTAGGGTTCCAAGTAGTGTTTTAAAGTACCTTTAAAAAGCCGGTATGACACCCGTGTTAAAATGAAAACTCTCAGAGCTCAAAACAACAGAACAGGGGGATGTCTCAGAGTGTCTCTAGAACTCTTGGAATACGTTTTAGAAAACGAACATCTCTACTGAATTTTGAAATACTGAGAATTTGTATCCAAAGCGCTGTGAAAAGTACGGTAGAATATCAAGTGGTAATAATGGTTAAAGTACTGGTATATTTGTAAAAATCGCTGTTTCAGCAAATTGGAACTCACAATGAAGGAGCTTGAGACACTGGAAGAGAGAGACTCCAACTCGGGCAATTCACACTGAAAACCTAGGTTAATATCTAAGACAGTGTTTCAAACACTAGAAATACATGAATAAAGGGCCTTAATATCTGGCACACATTGTTTCCTGACAAGCAAATCGTGTTCAAAGAACATAGAACAGAGTTGGAAGCTGTTTACATTTATAATTAAGAGACAATGTATTGGCCTTTTTGAAAGAGGCCTGGTTAGGCCATTAAACAGGAAGTGATGATGTCACCAAGGGGGAGGGGCCACGAGGGCAGGTTTAGTTGATACCAGGAGATAATGATTTAGCCTGGGGCCCAGCTGGGAGTGATGATGTCATTGAGGTTAGTTCTGGTGTTAGGGTTAGAGAATAGGGGTCTGGATAGGGTTAGGGATAGGATAAGGGTTCGGGTTAGGTAGGGTTCAGGCTCAGGTTAGGGCTAGGTTTAGGGTTAGGGTTAGAGGGTTAGGGACAGGGTTTCAGACACAGTGCTGTAAGGTTGTGTATTCACAATGAATGAGCTTCAAACACTGGACAAATTGGAGTGTAGCACTGAGAATTTACAACTCCAGACTAGGGAAATATTTAGAAATGTGCTTCACACACTAGGAATACATATTCCAATAGACTGAATATCTGAACAGCACAATTTTGTCACTGGGAAATCTTGTTCAAACCGCTGAGAACCGAGTGTGACACTGTTTACATTTATTTTTCCCGTCAAAAAGAGCTGGCGTTTTCCGCAAAAGGAGTTGGTGAAACACTGAAAAATTCATTTTCCTAGAACTATAGAATAGTATGAAAGTATTGAGAACACTATGAAATCAAAATGTTAGTTAGGCTAGGGTTCCAAGTAGTGTTTTAAAGTATCTTTAAAAAGCCGGTATGACACCCGTGTTAAAATGAAAACTCTCAGAGCTCAAAACAACAGAACAGGGGGATGTCTCAGAGTGTCTCTAGAACTCTTGGAATACGTTTTAGAAAACGAACATCTCTACTGAATTTTGAAATACTGAGAATTTGTATCCAAAGCGCTGTGAAAAGTAGGGTAGACTATCAAGTGGTAATAATGGTTAAAGTACTGGTATATTTGTAAAAATCGCTGTTTCAGCAAATTGGAACTCACAATGAAGGAGATTGAGACACTGGAAGAGAGAGACTCCAACTCGGGCAATTCACACTGAAAACCTAGGTTAATATCTAAGACAGTGTTTCAAACACTAGAAATACATGAATAAAGGGCCTTAATATCTGGCACACATTGTTTCCTGACAAGCAAATCGTGTTCAAAGAACATAGAACAGAGTTGGAAGCTGTTTACATTTATAATTAAGAGACAATGTGTTGGCCTTTTTGAAAGAGGCCTGGTTAGGCCATTAAACAGGAAGTGATGACGTCACCAAGGGGGAGGGGCCACCAGGGCAGGTTTAGTTGATACCAGGAGATAATGATTTAGCCTGGGGCCCAGCTGGGAGTGATGTTGTCATTGAGGTTAGTTCTGGTGTTAGGGTTAGAGAATAGGGGTCTGGATAGGGTTAGGGATAGAATAAGGGTTCGGGTTAGGTAGGGTTCAGGCTCAGGTTAGGACTAGGTTTAGGGTTAGGGTTAGAGGGTTAGGGACAGGGTTTCGGTCACAGTGCTGTAAGGTTGGGTATTCACAATGAATGAGCTTCAAACACTGGACAAATTGGAGTGTAGCACTGAGAATTTACAACTCCAGACTAGGGAAATATTTAGAAATGTGCTTCACACACTAGGAATACATATTCCAATAGACTGAATATCTGAACAGCACAATTTTGTCAATGGGAAATCTTGTTCAAACCGCTGAGAACCGAGTGTGACACTGTTTACATTTATTTTTCCCGTCAAGAGGAGTTGGCGTTTTCCCGAAAAGGAATTGGTGAAACACTGAAAAATTCATTTTCCTAGAACTATAGAATAGTATGAAAGTATTGAGAACACTATGAAATCAAAATGTTAGTTAGGCTAGGGTTCCAAGTAGTGTTTTAAAGTACCTTTAAAAGCCGGTATGACACCCGTGTTAAAATGAAAACTCTCAGAGCTCAAAACAACAGAACAGAGGGATGTCTCAGAGTGTCTCTAGAACTCTTGGAATACGTTTTAGAATACGAACATCTCTACTGAATTTTGAAATACTGAGAATTTTAATCCAAAGCGCTGTGAAAAGTAGGGTAGACTTTCAAGTGGTAAAAATGTTTTAAGTACTGGTATATTTGTAAAAAACGCTGTTTCAGCAAATTGGAACTCACAATGAAGGAGCTTGAGACACTGGAAGAGAGAGACTCCAACTCGGGCAATTCACACTGAAAACCTAGGTTAATATCTAACACACTGTTTCAAACACTAGAAATACGTGAATAAAGGGCCTTAATATCTGTCACACATTGTTTACTGACAAGCAAATCCTGTTCAAAGAAGATAGAACCAAGTTGGAAGCTGTTTACATTTATAATTAAGAGACAATGAGTTGGCGTTTTTGAAAGAGGCCTGGTAAGGCCATTAAACAGGAAGTGATGACGTCACCAAGGGGGAGGGGCCAAGAGGGCAGGTTTAATTGATACCAGGAGATACTGATTTAGCCTGGGGCCCAGCTGGGAGTGATGATGTCATTGAGGTTAGTTCTGGTGTTAGGGTTAGAGAATTGGGGTTCTGGCTAGGGCTAGGGATAAGGGTTCGGGATAGATAGGGTTCAGGATCAGGTTAGGGCTAGGTTTAGGGTTAGGGTTAGAGGGTTAGGGACAGTGTTTCGGTCACAGTGCTGTAAGGTTGGGTATTCACAATGAATGAGCTTCAACCACTGGACAAATTGGAGTGTAGCACTGAGAATTTACAACTCCAGACTAGGGAAATATTTAGAAATGTGCTTCACACACTAGGAATACATATTCCAATAGACTGTATATCTGAACAGCACAATTTTGTCACTGGGAAATCTTGTTCAAACCGCTGAGAACCGAGTGTGACACTGTTTACATTTATTTTTCCCGTCAAAAGGAGTTGGCGTTTTCAGGAAAAGGAGTTGGTAAAACACTGAAAAATTCATTTTCCTAGAACTATAAAATAGTATGAAAGTATTGAGAACACTATGAAATCAAAATGTTAGTTAGGCTAGGGTTCCAAGTAGTGTTTTAAAGTACCTTTAAAAAGCCGGCATGACACCCTTGTTAAAATGAAAACTCTCAGAGCTCAAAACAACAGAACAGAGGGATGTCTCAGAGTGTCTCTAGAACTCTTGAAATACGTTTTAGAAAACGAACATCTCTACTGAATTTTGTAATACTGAGAATTTGTATCCAAAGCGCTGTGAAAAGTAGGGTAGACTATCAAGTGGTAATAATGGTTAAAGTACTGGTATATTTGTAAAAAACGCTGTTTCAGCAAATTGGAACTCACAATGAAGGAGCTTGAGACACTGGAAGAGAGAGACTCCAACTCCGGCAATTCACACTGAAAACCTAGGTTAATATCTAACACAGTGTTTCAAACACTAGAAATACGTGAATAAAGGGCCTTAATATCTTTCACACATTGTTTCCTGACCAGCAAATCCTGTTCAAAGAAGATAGAACCAAGTTGGAAGCAGTTTACATTTATAATTAAGAGACAATGAGTTGGCATTTTTGAAAGAGGCCTGGTAAGGCCATTAAAGAGGAAGTGATGATGTCACCAAGGGGGAGGGGCCAAGAGGGCAGGTTTAATTGATACCAGGAGATAATGATTTAGCCTGGGGCCCAGCTGGGAGTGATGACTTCATTGAGGTTAGTTCTGGTGTTAGGGTTAGAGAATTGGGATTCTGGCTAGGGTTAGGGATAAGATAAGGGTTCGGGCTAGATAGGGTTCAGGCTCAGTTTAGGGCTAGGTTTAGGGTTAGGTTTAGAGGGTTAGGGACAGGGTTTCGGTCACAGTGCTGTAAGGTTGGGTATTCACAATGAATGAGCTTCAACCACTGGACAAATTGGAGTGTTGCACTGAGAATTTACAACTCCAGACTAGGGAAATATTTAGAAATGTGCTTCACACACTAGGAATACATATTCCAATAGACTGAATATCTGAACAGCACAATTTTGTCACTGGGAAATCTTGTTCAAACCGCTGAGAACCTAGTGTGACACTGTTTACATTTATTTTTCCCGTCAAAAAGAGCTGGCGTTTTCCGCAAAAGGAGTTGGTGAAACACTGAAAAATTCATTTTCCTAGAACTATAGAATAGTATGAAAGTATTGAGAACACTATGAAATCAAAATGTTAGTTAGGCTAGGGTTCCAAGTAGTGTTTTAAAGTACCTTTAAAAAGCCGGTATGACACCCGTGTTAAAATGAAAACTCTCAGAGCTCAAAACAACAGAACAGGGGAATGTCTCAGAGTGTCTCTAGAACTCTTGGAATACGTTTTAGAAAACGAACATCTCTACTGAATTTTGAAATACTGAGAATTTGTATCCAAAGCGCTGTGAAAAGTAGGGTAGACTATCAAGTGGTAATAATGGTTAAAGTACTGGTATATTTGTAAAAATCGCTGTTTCAGCAAATTGGAACTCACAATGAAGGAGCTTGAGACACTGGAAGAGAGAGACTCCAACTCGGGCAATTCACACTGAAAACCTAGGTTAATATCTAAGATAGTGTTTCAAACACTAGAAATACATGAATAAAGGGCCTTAATATCTGGCACACATTGTTTCCTGACAAGCAAATCGTGTTCAAAGAACATAGAACAGAGTTGGAAGCTGTTTACATTTATAATTAAGAGACAATGTGTTGGCCTTTTTGAAAGAGGCCTGGTTAGGCCATTAAACAGGAAGTGATGATGTCACCAAGGGGGAGGGGCCACGAGGGCAGGTTTAGTTGATACCAGGAGATAATGATTTAGCCTGGGGCCCAGCTGGGAGTGATGAAGTCATTGAGGTTAGTTCTGGTGTTAGGGTTAGAGAATAGGGGTCTGGATAGGGTTAGGGATAGGATAAGGGTTCGGGTTAGGTAGGGTTCAGGCTCAGGTTAGGGCTACGTTTAGGGTTAGGGTTAGAGGGTTAGGGACAGGGTTTCGGTCACAGTGCTGTAAGGTTGGGTATTCACAATGAATGAGCTTCAAACACTGGACAAATTGGAGTGTAGCACTGAGAATTTACAACTCCAGACTAGGGAAATATTTAGAAATGTGCTTCACACACTAGGAATACATATTCCAATAGACTGAATATCTGAACAGCACAATTTTGTCACTGGGAAATCTTGTTCAAACCGCTGAGAACCAAGTGTGACACTGTTTACATTTATTTTTCCCGTCAAGAGGAGTTGGCGTTTTCCGGAAAAGGAGTTGGTGAAACACTGAAAAATTCATTTTCCTAGAACTATAGAATAGTATAAAAGTATTGAGAACACTATGAAATCAAAATGTTAGTTAGGCTAGGGTTCCAAGTAGTGTTTTAAAGTACCTTTAAAAAGCCGGTATGACACCCGTGTTAAAATGAAAACTCTCAGAGCTCAAAACAACAGAACAGAGGGATGTCTCAGAGTGTCTCTAGAACTCTTGGAATATGTTTTACAACACGAACATCTCTACTGAATTTTGAAATACTGAGAATTTGTATCCAAAGCGCTGTGAAAAGTGGGGTAGACTTTCAAGTGGTAAAAATGTTTAAAGTACTGGTATATTTGTAAAAAACGCTGTTTCACCAAATTGGAACTCACAATGAAGGAGCTTGAGACACTGGAAGAGAGAGACTCCAACTCGGGCAAATCACACTGAAAAACTAGGTTAATATCTAACACAGTATTTCAAACACTAGAAATACGTGAATAAAGGGCCTTAATATCTTTCACACATTGTTTCCTGACAAGCAAATCCTGTTCAAAGAAGATAGAACCAAGTTGGAAGCAGTTTACATTTATAATTCAGAGACAATGAGTTGGCATTTTTGAAAGAGGCCTGGTAAGGCCATTAAAGAGGAAGTGATGATGTCACCAAGGGGGAGGGGCCAAGAGGGCAGGTTTAATTGATACCAGGAGATAATGATTTAGCCTGGGGCCCAGCTGGGAGTGATGATGTCATTGAGGTTAGTTCTGGTGTTAGGGTTAGAGAATTGGGATTCTGGCTAGGGTTAGGGATAAGATAAGGGTTCGGGCTAGATAGGGTTCAGGCTCAGGTTAGGGCTAGGTTTAGGGTTAGGGTTAGAGGGTTAGGGACAGGGTTTCGGTCACAGTGCTGTAAGGTTGGGTATTCAAAATGAATAAGCTTCAAACACCGGACAAATTGGAGTGTAGGACTGAGAATTTACAACACCGGACTAGGGAAATATTTAGAAATGTGCATCACACACTAGGAATACATATTCCAATAACCTGAATATCTGAACAGCACAATTTTGTCACTGGGAAATGTTGTTCAAACCGCTGAGAACCTAGTGTGACACTGTTTACATTTATTTTTCCCGTCAAAAAGAGCTGGCGTTTTCCGGAAAAGGAGTTGGTGAAACACTGAAAAATTCATTTTCCTAGAACTATAGAATAGTATGAAAGTATTGAGAACACTATGAAATCAAAATGTTAGTTAGGCTAGGGTTCCAAGTAGTGTTTTAAAGTACCTTTAAAAAGCCGGTATGACACCCGTGTTAAAATGAAAACTCTCAGAGCTCAAAACAACAGAACAGAGGGATGTCTCAGAGTGTCTCTAGAACTCTTGGAATACGTTTTAGAACACGAACATCTCTACTGAATTTTGAAATACTGAGAATTTTAATCCAAAGCGCTGTGAAAAGTAGGGTAGACTTTCAAGTGGTAAAAATGTTTTAAGTACTGGTATATTTGTAAAAAACGCTGTTTCAGCAAATTGGAACTCACAATGAAGGAGCTTGAGACACTGGAAGAGAGAGACTCCAACTCGGGCAATTCACACTGAAAACCTAGGTTAATATCTAACACACTGTTTCAAACACTAGAAATACGTGAATAAAGGGCCTTAATATCTGTCACACATTGTTTACTGACAAGCAAATCCTGTTCAAAGAAGATAGAACCAAGTTGGAAGCTGTTTACATTTATAATTAAGAGACAATGAGTTGGCGTTTTTGAAAGAGGCCTGGTAAGGCCATTAAACAGGAAGTGATGACGTCACCAAGGGGGAGGGGCCAAGAGGGCAGGTTTAATTGATACCAGGAGATAATGATTTAGCCTGGGGCCCAGCTGGGAGTGATGACGTCATTGAGGTTAGTTCTGGTGTTAGGGTTAGAGAATTGGGGTTCTGGCTAGGGTTAGGGATAAGATAAGGGTTCGGGATAGATAGGGTTCAGGATCAGGTTAGGGCTACGTTTAGGGTTAGGGTTAGAGGGTTAGGGACAGGGTTTCGGTCACAGTGCTGTAAGGTTGGGTATTCAAAATGAATGAGCTTCAAACACTGGACAAATTGGAGTGTAGGACTGAGAATTTACATCTCTAGACTAGGGAAATATTTAGAAATGTGCATCACACACTATGAATACATATTCCAATAGACTGAATCTCTGAACAGCATAATTTTGTCACTGGGAAATCTTGTTCAAACCGCTGAGAACCGAGTGTGACACTGTTTACATTTATTTTTCCCGTCAAAAGGAGTTGGCGTTTTCAGGAAAAGGAGTTGGTAAAACACTGAAAAATTCATTTTCCTAGAACTATAAAATAGTATGAAAGTATTGAGAACACTATGAAATCAAAATGTTAGTTAGCCTAGGGTTCCAAGTAGTGTTTTAAAGTACCTTTAAAAAGCCGGTATGACACCCTTGTTTAAATGAAAACTCTCAGAGCTCAAAACAACAGAACAGGGGGATGTCTCAGAGTGTCTCTAGAACTCTTGGAATACGTTTTAGAAAACGAACATCTCTACTGAATTTTGAAATACTGAGAATTTGTATCCAAAGCGCTGTGAAAAGTAGGGTAGACTATCAAGTGGTAATAATGGTTAAAGTACTGGTATATTTGTAAAAAACGCTGTTTCAGCAAATTGGAACTCACAATGAAGGAGCTTGAGACACTGGAAGAGAGAGACTCCAACTCGGGCAATTCACACTGAAAACCTAGGTTAATATCTAACACAGTGTTTCAAACACTAGAAATACGTGAATAAAGGGCCTTAATATCTTTCACACATTGTTTCCTGACAAGCAAATCTTGTTCAAAGAAGATAGAACCAAGTTGGAAGCTGTTTACATTTATAATTAAGAGACAATGAGTTGGCATTTTGGAAAGAGGCCTGGTAAGGCCATTAAACAGGAAGTGATGATGTCACCAAGGGGGAGGGGCCAAGAGGGCAGGTTTAATTGATACCAGGAGATAATGATTTAGCCTGGGGCCCAGCTGGGAGTGATGACGTCATTGAGGTTAGTTCTGGTGTTAGGGTTAGAGAATTGGGGTTCTGGCTAGGGTTAGGGATAAGATAAGGGTTCGGGATAGATAGGGTTCAGGATCAGGTTAGGGCTCCGTTTAGGGTTAGGGTTAGAGGGTTAGGGACAGGGTTTCGGTCACAGTGCGGTAAGGTTGGGTATTCACAATGAATGAGCTTCAATCACTGGACAATTTGGTGTGTAGCACTCAGAACTTACGACTCCAGACAAGGGAAATATTTAGAAATGTGCTTCACACAATAGGAATACATATTCCAATAGACTGAATATCTGAACAGCACTGTTTCTCACTGGGAAATCTTGTTCAAACATCTGAGAAGCGAGTGTTACACTGTTTACATTTATTTTTCCCGTCAAAAGGAGTTGGCGTTTTGGGAAAAGGATTTCGTGAAACACTGAAAAACTCATTTTCCTAGAACTATCGAACAGTATGAAAGTATTGAGAACACTATGAAATAAAAATATTATTTAGGCTAGGGTTCCACGTAATGTTTTACTGTGCCTTTAAAAAGCCGGTATGACACCCGTGTTAAAATGAAAAGTCTCATTGCTCAAAACAACAGACCAGGGGAATGGCAGAGTGTCTCTAGAACTCCTAGAATACGTTTCAGAACCCGAACATCTCTACTGAATTTGGAAATACTGAGAATTTGTATCCAAAGCGCTGTGAAAGGTAGGATAGACTGTCAAGTGGTAATAATGATGAAAGTGCTGGTATATTTGTAAAAAAGGTTGTTTTACCAAATTAGAATTCACAATGAAAAAGCTTGAGACACTGGAAGAGAGAGACTCCAACTCGGGAAATTCACAATGATAACCTAGTTTAATATCCAAGAAAGTGCTTCAAACACTAGGAATACGTGAATAAAGGGCCTTAATATCTGTAACACATTGTTTCCTGACAAGGAAATCGTGTTCAAAGAACATAGAACTGAGTCGGATACTGGTTACATTTATTATTCCAGGACAATGAGTTGGCGATTTTGAAAGAAGCTTGGTTAGGCCATTAAACCGGATGTGATGATGTCACCAAGGGGGAGGGGCCACGTGGGCAGGCTTAATTGATCCCAGGTGATAATTATTTGACCAGGGGACCAGCTGGGAGTGATGACGTCATCGAGATTAGTTCTGGTATTAGGGTTAGAGAATTGGGGCTCTGTTCATGGTTAGGGTTAGGATAAGGTTGTGAGCTAGGTAGCGTTCAGGCTCAGGTGTGGGCTAGGTTTAGGGTTTGGGTTAGAGTGATAGGGACAGGGTTACTGTCACAGTTTAGTAATGTTGGCTATTCACAATGAATGAGCTTCAATCACTGGACGATTTGGTGTGTAGCACTCAGAACATACTACTCCAGACGAGGGAAATATTTTGAAATGTGCTTCACACAATAGGAATACATATTCCAACAGACTGAATATCTGAACAGCACTATTTTCTCACTGGGAAATCTTGTCCAAACAGCTGAGAAGCGAGTGTGACACTGTTTACATTTATTTTTCCCGTCAAAAGGAGTTGGCGTTTTCGGGAAAAGGTTTTGGTGAAACACTGAAAAACTCATTTTCCTAGAGCTATCGAACAGTATGAAAGTATTGAGAACACTATGAAATAAAAATGTTAGTTAGGCTAGGGTTCCAAGTAATGTTTTACTGTGCCTTTAAAAAGCCGGTATGACATCCGTGTTAAAATGAAAAGTCTCATTGCTCAAAACAACAGACCAGGGGAATGGCAGAGTGTCTCTAGAACTCCTGGAATACGTTTCAGAACCCGAACATCTCTACTGAATTTTGAAATACTGAGAATTTGTATCTAAAGCGCGGTGAAAGGTAGGATAGACTGTCAAGTGGTAATAATGTTGAAAGTGCTGGTATATTTGTAAAATAGGTTGTTTTACCAAATTAGAATTCACAATGAAAAAGCTTGAGACACTGGAAGAGAGAGAATCCAACTCGGGCAATTCACAATGATAACCTACGTTAATATCTAAGAAAGTGCTTCAAACACTAGGAATACGTGAATAAAGGGCCTTAATATCTGTAACACATTGTTTCCTGACAAGGAAATCGTGTTCAAAGAACATAGAACCGAGTTGGATACTGCTTACATTTATTATTCCGGGACAATGGGTTGGCGATTTTGAAAGAAGCCTGGTTAGGCCATTAAACTGGATGTGATGACGTCACCAAGGGGGAGGGGCCACGTGGGCAGGCTTAATTGATCCCAGGTGATAATGATTTGGCCAGGGGACCAGCTGGGAGTGATGACGTCATCGAGATTAGTTGTGGTATTAGGGTTAGAGAATTGGGGCTCTGTTCATGGTTAGGGTTAGGATAAGGTTTTGGGCTAGGTAGGGTCCAGGCTCAGGTGTGGGCTAGGTTTAGGGTTTGGGTTAGAGGGTTAGGGACAGGCTGACGGTCACAGTGTGGTAATGTTGGCTATTCACAATGAATGAGCTTCAATCACTGGACAATTTGGTGTGTAGCACTCAGAACTTACGACTGCAGACTAGGGAAATATTTAGAAATGTGCTTCCCACAATAGGAATACATATTCCAATAGACTGAATATCTGAACAGCACAATTTTGTCACTGGGAAATCTTGTTCAAACAGCTGAGAAGCGAGTGTGACACTGTTTACATTTATTTTTCCCGTCAAAAGGAGTTGGCGTTTTCGGGAAAAGGTTTTGGTGAAACACTGAAAAATTCATTTTCCTAGAGCTATCGAACAGTATGAGAGTATTGAGAACACTATGAAATAAAAATGTTAGTCAGGCTAGGGTTTCAAGTAATGTTTTACTGTGCCTTTAAAAAGCCGGTATGACACCCGTGTTAAAATGAAAAGTCTCATTGCTCAAAACAACAGACCAGGGGAATGGCAGAGTGTCTCTAGAACTCCTGGAATACGTTTTAGAACCCGAACATCTCTACTGAATTTTGAAATACTGAGAATTTGTATCTAAAGCGCGGTGAAAGGTAGGATAGACTGTCAAGTGGTAATAATGTTGAAAGTGCTGGTGTATTTGTAAAAAAGGTTGTTTTACCAAATTAGAATTCACAATGAAAAAGCTTGAGACACTGGAAGAGAGAGACTCCAACTCGGGAAATTCACAAAAATAACCTAGGTTAATATCTAAGAAAGTGCTTCAAACACTAGGAATATGTGAATAAAGGGCCTTAATATCTGTAACACATTGTTTCCTGACAAGGAAATCGTGTTCAAAGAACATAGAACCGAGTTGGATACTGCTTACATTTATTATTCCGGGACAATGAGTTGGCGATTTTGAAAGAAGCCTGGTTAGGCCATTAAACCGGATGTGATGACGTCACCAAAGGGGGAGGGGCCACGTGGGCAGGCTTAATTGATCCCAGGTGATAATGATTTGGCCAGGGGACCAGCTGGGAGTGATGACGTCATCGAGATTAGTTCTGGTATTAGGGTTAGAGAATTGGGGCTCTGTTCATGGTTAGGGTTAGCATAAGGTTTTGGGCTAGGTAGGGTTCAGGCTCAGGTTTGGGCTAGGTTTAGGGTTTGGGTTAGAGGGTTAGGGACAGGCTGACGGTCACAGTGTAGTAATGTTGGCTATTCACAATGAATGAGCTTCAATCACTGGACAATTTGGTGTGTAGCACTCAGAACTTACGACTCCAGACTAGGGAAATATTTAGGAATGTGCTTCACACAATAGGAATACATATTCCAATAGACTGAATATCTGAACAGCACAATTTTGTCACTGGGAAATCTTGTTCAAACATCTGAGAAGCGAGTGTGACACTGTTTACATTTATTTTTCTCGTCAAAAGGAGTTGGCGTTTTCAGGAAAAGGTTTTGGTGAAACACTGAAAAACTCATTTTCCTAGAGCTACTGTTCATTTTCATCGAACAGTATGAAAGTATTGAGAACACTATGAAATAAAAATGTTAGTTAGGATAGGGTTCCAAATAATGTTTTACTGTGCCTTTAAAAAGCCGGTATGACACCCGTGTTAAAATGAAAAGTCTCATTGCTCAAAACAACAGACCAGGGGAATGGCAGAGTGTCTCTAGAACTCCTGGAATACGTTTTAGAACCCGAACATCTCTACTGAATTTTGAAATACTGAGAATTTGTATCCAAAGCGCTGTGAAAGGTAGGATAGACTGTCAAGTGGTAATAATGTTGAAAGTGCTGGTATATTTGTAAAAAAGGTTGTTTTACCAAATTAGAATTCGCAATGAAAAAGCTTGAGACACTGGAAATGAGAGACTCCAACTCGGGAAATTCACAATGATAACCTAGGTTAATATCTAAGAAAGTGCTTCAAACACTAGGAATACGTGAATAAAGGGCCTTAATATCTGTAACACATTGTTTCCTGACAAGGAAATCGTGTTAAAAGAACATCGAACCGAGTTGGATACTGGTTACATTTTTTATTCCAGGAAAATGAGTTGGCGATTTTGAAAGAAGCCTGGTTAGGCCATTAAACCGGATGTGATGATGTCACCAAGGGGGAGGGGCCACTTGGACAGGCTTAATTGATCCCAGGTGATAATGATTTGGCTAGGGGACCAGCTTGGAGTGATGACGTCATTGAGATTAGTTCTGGTATTAGGGTTAGAGAATTGGGGCTCTGTTCATGGTTAGAGTTAGGATAAGGTTTTGGGCTATGTAGGGTCCAGGCTCAGGTGTGGGCTAGGTTTAGGGTTTGGGTTAGAGGGTTAGGGACAGGCTGACGGTCACAGTGTAGTAATGTTGGCTATTCACAATGAATGAGCTTCAATCACTGGACAATTTGGTGTGTAGCACTCAGAACTTACGACTCCAGACTAGGGAAATATTTAGAAATGTGCATCACACAATAGGAATACATATTCCAATAGACTGAATATCTGAACAGCACAATTTTGTCACTGGGAAATCTTGTTCAAACAGATGAGAAGCGAGTGTGACACTGTTTACATTTATTTTTCCCGTCAAAAGGAGTTGGCGTTTTCGGGAAAAGGTTTCGGTGAAACACTGAAAAACTCATTTTCCTAGAGCTACTGTTCATTTTCATCGAACAGTATGAAAGCATTGAGAACACTATGAAATAAAAATGTTAGTCAGGCTAGGGTTCCAAGTAATGTTTTACTGTGCCTTTAAAAAGCCGGTATGACACCCGTGTTAAAATGAAAAGTCTCATTGCTCAAAACAACAGACCAGGGGAATGGCAGAGTGTCTCTAGAACTCCTGGAATACGTTTTAGAACCCGAACATCTCTACTGAATTTTGAAATACTGAGAATTTGTATCCAAAGCGCTGTGAAAGGTAGGATAGACTGTCAAGTGGTAATAATGTTGAAAGTGCTGGTGTATTTGTAAAAAAGGTTGTTTTACCAAATTAGAATTCACAATGAAAAAGCTTGAGACACTGGAAGAGAGAGACTCCAACTCGGGAAATTCACAATGATAACCTAGGTTAATATCTAAGAAAGTGCTTCAAACACTAGGAATACGTGAATAAAGGGCCTTAATATCTGTAACACATTGTTTCCTGACAAGGAAATCGTGTTCAAAGAACATAGAACCGAGTTGGGTACTGGTTACATTTATTATTCCGGGACAATGAGTTGGCGATTTTGAAAGAGGCCTGGTTAGGCCATTAAATCGGATGTGATGACGTCACCAAGGGGGAGGGGCCACGTGGGCAGGCTTAATTGATCCCAGGTAATAATGATTTGGCCAGGGGACCAGCTGGGAGTGATGACGTCATCGAGATTAGTTCTGGTATTAGGGTTAGAGAATTGGGGCTCTGTTCATGGTTAGGGTTAGGATAAGGTTTTGGGCTAGGTAGGGTTCAGGCTCAGGTGTGGGCTAGGTTTAGGGTTTGGGTTAGAGGGTTAGGGACAGGGTTATGGTCACAGTGTATTAATGTTGGCTATTCACAATGAATGAGCTTCAATCACTGGACAATTTGGTGTGTAGCACTCAGAACTTACGACTCCAGACTAGGGAAATATTTAGAAATGTGCTTCCCACAATAGGAATACATATTCCAATAGACTGAGTATCTGAACAGCACAATTTTGTCACTGGGAAATCTTGTTCAAACAGCTGAGAAGCAAGTGTGACATTGTTTACATTTATTTTTCCCGTCAAAAGGAGTTTGCGTTTTCGGGAAAAGGTTTTGGTGAAACACTGAAAAACTCATTTTCCTAGAGCTATCGAACAGTATGAGAGTATTGAGAACACTATGAAATAAAAATGTTAGTCAGGCTAGGGTTCCAAGTAATGTTTTACTGTGCCTTTAAAAAGCCGGTATGACACCCGTGTTAAAATGAAAAGTCTCATTGCTCAAAACAACAGACCAGGGGAATGGCAGAGTGTCTCTAGAACTCCTGGAATACGTTTTAGAACCCGAACATCTCTACTGAATTTTGAAATACTGAGAATTTGTATCCAAAGCGCGGTGAAAGGTAGGATAGACTGTCAAGTGGTAATAATGTTGAAAGTGCTGGTGTATTTGTAAAAAAGGTTGTTTTACCAAATTAGAATTCACAATGAAAAAACTTGAGACACTGGAAGAGAGAGACTCCAACTCGGGAAATTCACAAAAATAACCTAGGTTAATATCTAAGAAAGTGCTTCAAACACTAGGAATACGTGAATAAAGGGCCTTAATATCTGTAACACATTGTTTCCTGACAAGGAAATCGTGTTCAAAGAACATAGAACCGAGTTGGATACTGGTTACATTTATTATTCCGGGACAATGAGTTGGCGATTTTGAAAGAAGCCTGGTTAGGCCATTAAACCGGATGTGATGACGTCACAAAGGGGGAGGGGCCACGTGGGCAGGCTTAATTGATCCCAGGTGATAATGATTTGGCCAGGGGACCAGCTGGGAGTGATGACGTCATGGAGATTAGTTCTGGTATTAGGGTTAGAGAATTGGGGCTCTGTTCATGGTTAGGGTTAGCATAAGGTTTTGGGCTAGGTAGGGTTCAGGCTCAGGTGTGGGCTAGGTTTAGGGTTTGGGTTAGAGGGTTAGGGACAGGCTGACGGTCACAGTGTAGTAATGTTGGCTATTCACAATGAATGAGCTTCAATCACTGGACAATTTGGTGTGTAGCACTCAGAACTTACGACTCCAGACTAGGGAAATATTTAGGAATGTGCTTCACACAATAGGAATACATATTCCAATAGACTGAATATCTGAACAGCACAATTTTGTCACTGGGAAATCTTGTTCAAACAGATGAGAAGCGAGTGTGACACTGTTTACATTTATTTTTCCCGTCAAAAGGAGTTGGCGTTTTCGGGAAAAGGTTTCGGTGAAACACTGAAAAACTCATTTTCCTAGAGCTACTGTTCATTTTCATCGAACAGTATGAAAGCATTGAGAACACTATGAAATAAAAATGTTAGTCAGGCTAGGGTTCCAAGTAATGTTTTACTGTGCCTTTAAAAAGCCGGTATGACACCCGTGTTAAAATGAAAAGTCTCATTGCTCAAAACAACAGACCAGGGGAATGGCAGAGTGTCTCTAGAATTCCTGGAATACGTTTTAGAACCCGAACATATCTACTGAATTTTGAAATACTGAGAATTTGTATCCAAAGCGCTGTGAAAGGTAGGATAGACTGTCAAGTGGTAATAATGTTGAAAGTGCTGGTATATTTGTAAAAAAGTTTGTTTTACCAAATTAGAATTCACAATGAAAAAGCTTGAGACACTGGAAGAGAGAGAATCCAACTCGGGCAATTCACAATGATAACCTAGGTTAATATCTAAGAAAGTGCTTCAAACACTAGGAATACGTGAATAAAGGGCCTTAATATCTGTAACACATTGTTTTCTGACAAGGAAATCGTGTTCAAAGAACATAGAACCGAGTAGGATACTGGTTACATTTATTATTCCCGGACAATGAGTTGGCGATTTTGAAACAGGCCTGGTTAGGCCATTAAACCGGATGTGATGACGTCTCCAACCGGGAGGGGCCACGTGTCCAGGCTTAATTGATCCCAGGTGATAATGATTTGGCCAGGGGACCAGCTGGTAGTGATGACGTCATCGAGATTAGTTCTGGTATTAGGGTTAGAGAATTGGGGCTCTGTTCATGGTTAGGGTTAGGATAAGGTTTTGGGCTAGGTAGGGTCCAGGCTCAGGTGTGGGCTAGGTTTAGGGTTTGGGTTAGAGGGTTAGGGACAGGGTTACGGTCACAGTGTAGTAATGTTGGCTATTCACAATGAATGAGCTTCAATCACTGGACAATTTGGTGTGTAGCACTCAGAACTTACGACTGCAGACTAGGGAAATATTTAGAAATGTGCTTCCCACAATAGGAATACATATTCCAATAGACTGAATATCTGAACAGCACAATTTTGTCACTGGGAAATCTTGTTCAAACAGCTGAGAAGCGAGTGTGACACTGTTTACATTTATTTTTCCCGTCAAAAGGAGTTGGCGTTTTCGGGAAAAGGTTTTGGTGAAACACTGAAAAATTCATTTTCCTAGAGCTATCGAACAGTATGAAAGTATTGAGAACACTATGAAATAAAAATGTTAGTTAGGCTAGGGTTCCAAGTAATGTTTTACTGTGCCTTTAAAAAGCCAGTATGACAGCCGTGTTAAAATGAAAAGTCTCATTGCTCAAAACAACAGACCAGGGGAATGGCAGAGTGTCTCTAGAACTCCTGGAATACGTTTTAGAACCCGAACATCTCTACTGAATTTTGAAATACTGAGAATTTGTATCCAAAGCGCGGTGAAAGGTAGGATAGACTGTCAAGTGGTAATAATGTTGAAAGTGCTGGTATATTTGTAAAAAAGGTTGTTTTACCAAATTAGAATTCACAATGAAAAAGCTTGAGACACTGGAAGAGAGAGACTCCAACTCGGGAAATTCACACTGATAACCTAGGTTAATATCTAAGAAAGTGCTTCAAACACTAGGAATACGTGAATAAAGGGCCTTAATATCTGTAACACATTGTTTCCTGACAAGGAAATCGTGTTCAAAGAACATAGTACCGAGTTGGATACTGGTTACATTTATTATTCCGGGACAATGAGTTGGCCATTTTGAAAGAAGCCTGGTTAGGCCATTAAACCGGATGTGATGACGTCACCAAGGGGGAGGGGCCACGTGGGCAGGCTTAATTGATCCCAGGTGATAATGATTTGGCCAGGGGACCAGCTGGGAGTGATGACGTCATCGAGATTAGTTCTGGTATTAGGGTTAGAGAATTGGGGCTCTGTTCATGGTTAGGGTTAGGATAAGGTTTAGGGCTAGGTAGGGTTCAGGCTCATTTGTTGGCTAGGTTTAGGGTTTGGGTTAGAGGGTTAGAGACAGGGTTACCGTCGCAGTGTAGTAATGTTGGCTATTCACAATGAATGAGCTTCAATCACTGGACAATTTGGTGTGTAGCACTCAGAACGTACGCCTCCAGACTAGGGAAATATTTAGAAATGTGCTTCACACAATAGGAATACATATTCCAATAGACTGAGTATCTGAACAGCACAATTTTGTCACTGGGAAATCTTGTTCAAACAGCTGAGAAGCGAGTGTGACACTGTTTACATTTATTTTTCCCGTCAAAAGGAGTTGGCGTTTTCGGGAAAAGGTTTTGGTGAAACACTGAAATACTCATTTTCCTAGAGCTATCGAACAGTATGAAAGTATTGAGAACACTATGAAATAAAAATGTTAGTTAGGCTAGGGTTCCAAGTAATGTTTTACTGTGCCTTTAAAAAGCCGGTATGACAGCCGTGTTAAAATGAAAAGTCTCATTGCTCAAAACAACAGACCAGGGGAATGGCAGAGTGTCTCTAGAACTCCTGGAATACGTTTTAGAACCCGAACATCTCTACTGAATTTTGAAATACTGAGAATTTGTATCCAAAGCGCGGTGAAAGGTAGGATAGACTGTCAAGTGGTAATAATGTTGAAAGTGCTGGTATATTTGTAAAAAAGGTTGTTTTACCAAATTAGAATTCACAATGAAAAAGCTTGAGACACTGGAAGAGAGAGACTCCAACTCGGGAAATTCACACTGATAACCTAGGTTAATATCTAAGAAAGTGCTTCAAACACTAGGAATACGTGAATAAAGGGCCTTAATATCTGTAACACATTGTTTCCTGACAAGGAAATCGTGTTCAAAGAACATAGTACCGAGTTGGATACTGGTTACATTTATTATTCCGGGACAATGAGTTGGCCATTTTGAAAGAAGCCTGGTTAGGCCATTAAACCGGATGTGATGACGTCACCAAGGGGGAGGGGCCACGTGGGCAGGCTTAATTGATCCCAGGTGATAATGATTTGGCCAGGGGACCAGCTGGGAGTGATGACGTCATCGAGATTAGTTCTGGTATTAGGGTTAGAGAATTGGGGCTCTGTTCATGGTTAGGGTTAGGATAAGGTTTAGGGCTAGGTAGGGTTCAGGCTCATTTGTTGGCTAGGTTTAGGGTTTGGGTTAGAGGGTTAGAGACAGGGTTACCGTCGCAGTGTAGTAATGTTGGCTATTCACAATGAATGAGCTTCAATCACTGGACAATTTGGTGTGTAGCACTCAGAACGTACGCCTCCAGACTAGGGAAATATTTAGAAATGTGCTTCACACAATAGGAATACATATTCCAATAGACTGAGTATCTGAACAGCACAATTTTGTCACTGGGAAATCTTGTTCAAACAGCTGAGAAGCGAGTGTGACACTGTTTACATTTATTTTTCCCGTCAAAAGGAGTTGGCGTTTTCGGGAAAAGGTTTTGGTGAAACACTGAAATACTCATTTTCCTAGAGCTATCGAACAGTATGAAAGTATTGAGAACACTATGAAATAAAAATGTTAGTTAGGCTAGGGTTCCAAGTAATGTTTTACTGTGCCTTTAAAAAGCCGGTATGACAGCCGTGTTAAAATGAAAAGTCTCATTGCTCAAAACAACAGACCAGGGGAATGGCAGAGTGTCTCTAGAACTCCTGGAATACGTTTTAGAACCCGAACATCTCTACAGAATTTTGAAATACTGAGAATTTGTATCCAAAGCGCTGTGAAAGGTAGGATAGACTGTCAAGTGGTAATAATGTTGAAAGTGCTGGTATATTTGTAAAAAAGGTTGTTTTACCAAATTAGAATTCACAATGAAAAAGCTTGAGAAACTGGAAGAGAGAGACTCCAACTCAGGAAATTCACACTGATAACCTAGGTTAATATCTAAGAAAATGCTTCAAACACTAGGAATACGTGAATAAAGGGCCTTAATATCTGTAACACATTGTTTCCTGTCAAGGAAATTGTGTTCAAAGAACAGAGAACCGAGTTGGATACTGGTTACATTTATTATTCCGGGACAATGAGTTGGCCATTTTGAAAGAAGCCTGGTTAGGCCATTAAACTGGATGTGATGACGTCACCAAGGGGGAGGGGCCACGTGGGCAGGCTTAATTGATCCCAGGTGATAATGATTTGGCCAGGGGACCAGCTGGGAGTGATGATGTCATCGAGATTAGTTCTGGTATTAGGGTTAGAGAATTGGGGCTCTGTTCATGGTTAGGGTTAGGATAAGGTTTTGGGCTAGGTAGGGTCCAGGCTCAGGTGTGGGCTAGGTTTATGGTTTGGGTTAGAGGGTTAGGGACAGGGTTAAGGTCGCAGTGTAGTAATGGTGGCTATTCACAATGAATGAGCTTCAATCACTGGACAATTTGGTGTGTAGCACTCAGAACGTACGCCTCCAGACTAGGGAAATATTTAGAAATGTGCTTCACACAATAGGAATACATATTCCAATAGACTGAGTATCTGAACAGCACAATTTTGTCACTGGGAAATCTTGTTCAAACAGCTGAGAAGCGAGTGTGACACTGTTTACATTTATTTTTCCCGTCAAAAGGAGTTGGCGTTTTCGGGAAAAGGTTTTGGTGAAACACTGAAAAACTCATTTTCCTAGAGCTATCGAACAGTATGAAAGTATTGAGAACACTATGAAATAAAAATGTTAGTTAAGCTATGGTTCCAAGTAATGTTTTACTGTGCCTTTAAAAAGCCAGTATGACAGCCGTGTTAAAATGAAAAGTCTCATTGCTCAAAACAACAGACCAGGGGAATGGCAGAGTGTCTCTAGAACTCCTGGAATACGTTTTAGAACCCGAACATCTCTACTGAATTTTGAAATACAGAGAATTTGTATCCAAAGCGCTGTGAAAGGTAGGATAGACTGTCAAGTGGTAATAATGTTGAAAGTGCTGGTATATTTGTAAAAAAGGTTGTTTTACCAAATTAGAATTCACAATGAAAAAGCTTGAGACACTGGAAGAGAGTGACTCCAACTCGGGAAATTCACACTGATACCCTAGGTTAATATCTAAGAAAGTCCTTCAAACACTAGGAATACGTGAATAAAGGGCCTTAATATCTGTAACACATTGTTTCCTGACAAGGAAATCGTGTTCAAAGACCTTAGAACCGAGTTGGATACTGGTTACATTTATTATTCCGGGACAATGAGTTGGCCATTTTGAAAGAAGCCTGGTTAGGCCATTAAACCGGATGTGATGACGTCACCAAGGGGGATCCACGTGGGCAGGCTTAATTGATCCCAGGTGATAATGATTTGGCCAGGGGACCAGCTGGGAGTGATGACGTCATCGAGATTAGTTCTGGTATTAGGGTTAGAGAATTGGGGCTCTGTTCATGGTTAGGGTTAGGATAAGGTTTTGGGCTAGGTAGGGTTCAGGCTCAGGTGTGGGCTAGGTTTAGGGTTTGGGTTAGAGTGTTAGGGACAGGGTTACCGTCGCAGTGTAGTAATGTTGGCTATTCACAATGAATGAGCTTCAATCACTGGACAATTTGGTGTGTAGCACTCAGAACGTACGCCTCCAGACTAGGGAAATATTTAGAAATGTGCTTCACACAATAGGAATACATATTCCAATAGACTGAGTATCTGAACAGCACAATTTTGTCACTGGGAAATCTTGTTCAAACAGCTGAGAAGCGAGTGTGACACTGTTTACATTTATTTTTCCCGTCAAAAGGAGTTGGCGTTTTCGGGAAAAGGTTTTGGTGAAACACTGAGAAACTCATTTTCCTAGAGCTATCGAACAGTATGAAAGTATTGAGAACACTATGAAATAAAAATGTTAGTTAGGCTAGGGTTCCAAGTAATGTTTTACTGTGCCTTTAAAAAGCCGGTATGACAGCCGTGTTAAAATGAAAAGTCTCATTGCTCAAAACAACAGACCAGGGGAATGGCAGAGTGTCTCTAGAACTCCTGGAATACGTTTTAGAACCCGAACATCTCTACTGAATTTTGAAATACTGAGAATTTGTATCCAAAGCGCTGTGAAAGGTAGGATAGACTGTCAAGTGGTAATAATGTTGAAAGTGCTGGTATATTTGTAAAAAAGGTTGTTTTACCAAATTAGAATTCACAATGAAAAAGCTTGAGACACTGGAAGAGAGAGACTCCAACTCGGGAAATTCACACTGATAACCTAGGTTAATATCTAAGAAAATGTTTCAAACACTAGGAATACGTGAATAAAAGGCCTTAATATCTGTAACACATTGTTTCCTGACAAGGAAATCGTGTTCAAAGAACAGAGAACCGAGTTGGATACTGGTTACATTTATTATTCCTGGACAATGAGTTGGCCATTTTGAAAGAAGCCTGGTTAGGCCATTAAACTGGATGTGATGACGTCACCAAGGGGGAGGGGCCACGTGGGCAGGCTTAATTGATCCCAGGTGATAATGATTTGGCTAGGGGACCAGCTGGGAGTGATGACGTCATCGAGATTAGTTCTGGTATTAGGTTTAGAGAATTGGGGCTCTGTTCATGGTTAGGGTTAGGATAAGGTTTTGGGCTAGGTAGGGTTCAGGCTCAGGTGTGGGCTAGGTTTATGGTTTGGGTTAGAGGGTTAGGGACAGGGTTAAGGTCGCAGTGTAGTAATGGTGGCTATTCACAATGAATGAGCTTCAATCACTGGACAATTTGGTGTGTAGCACTCAGAACGTACGCCTCCAGACTAGGGAAATATTTAGAAATGTGCTTCACACAATAGGAATACATATTCCAATAGACTGAGTATCTGAACAGCACAATTTTGTCACTGGGAAATCTTGTTCAAACAGCTGAGAAGCGAGTGTGACAATGTTTACATTTATTTTTCCCGTCAAAAGGAGTTGGCGTTTTCGGGAAAAGGTTTTGGTGAAACACTGAAAAACTCATTTTCCTAGAGCTATCGAACAGTATGAAAGTATTGAGAACACTATGAAATAAAAATGTTAGTTAAGCTATGGTTCCAAGTAATGTTTTACTGTGCCTTTAAAAAGCCAGTATGACAGCCGTGTTAAAATGAAAAGTCTCATTGCTCAAAACAACAGACCAGGGGAATGGCAGAGTGTCTCTAGAACTCCTGGAATACGTTTTAGAACCCGAACAACTCTACTGAATTTTGAAATACAGAGAATTTGTATCCAAAGCGCTGTGAAAGGTAGGATAGACTGTCAAGTGGTAATAATGTTGAAAGTGCTGGTATATTTGTAAAAAAGGTTGTTTTTCCAAATTAGAATTCACAATGAAAAAGCTTGAGACACTGGAAGAGAGAGATTCCAACTCGGGAAATTCACACTGATAACCTAGGTTAATATCTAAGAAAGTGCTTCAAACACTAGGAATACGTGAATAAAGGGCTTTAATATCTGTAACACATTGTTTCCTGACAAGGAAATCGTGTTCAAAGAACATAGAACCGAGTTGGATACTGGTTACATTTATTATTCCGGGACAATGAGTTGGCCATTTTGAAAGAAGCCTGGTTAGGCCATTAAACCGGATGTGATGATGTCACCAAGGGGGAGGGGCCACGTGGGCAGGCTTAATTGATCCCAGGTGATAATGATTTGGCCAGGGGACCAGCTGGGAGTGATGATGTCATCGAGATTAGTTCTGGTATTAGGGTTAGAGAATTGGGGCTCTGTTCATGGTTAGGGTTAGGATAAGGTTTTGGGCTAGGTAGGGTTCAGGCTCAGGTGTGGGCTAGGTTTAGGGTTTGGGTTAGAGGGTTAGGGACAGGGTTACCGTCGCAGTGTAGTAATGTTGGCTATTCACAATGAATGAGCTTCAATCCCTGGACAATTTGGTGTGTAGCACTCAGAACGTACGCCTCCAGACTAGGGAAATATTTAGAAATGTGCTTCACACAATAGGAATACATATTCCAATAGACTGAGTATCTGAACAGCACAATTTTGTCACTGGGAAATCTTGTTCAAACAGCTGAGAAGCGAGTGTGACACTGTTTACATTTATTTTTCCCGTCAAAAGGAGTTGGCGTTTTCGGGAAAAGGTTTTGGTGAAACACTGAGAAACTCATTTTCCTAGAGCTATCGAACAGTATGAAAGTATTGAGAACACTATGAAATAAAAATGTTAGTTAGGCTAGGGTTCCAAGTAATGTTTTACTGTGCCTTTAAAAAGCCGGTATGACAGCCATGTTAAAATGAAAAGTCTCATTGCTCAAAACAACAGACCAGGGGAATGGCAGAGTGTCTCTAGAACTCCTGGAATACGTTTTAGAACCCGAACATCTCTACTGAATTTTGAAATACTGAGAATTTGTATCCAAAGCGCTGTGAAAGGTAGGATAGACTGTCAAGTGGTAATAATGTTGAAAGTGCTGGTATATTTGTAAAAAAGGTTGTTTTACCAAATTAGAATTCACAATGAAAAAGCTTGAGACACTGGAAGAGAGAGACTCCAACTCGGGAAATTCACACTGATAACCTAGGTTAATATCTAAGAAAATGCTTCAAACACTAGGAATACGTGAATAAAGGGCCTTAATATCTGTAACACATTGTTTCCTGACAAGGAAATTGTGTTCAAAGAACAGAGAACCGAGTTGGATACTGGTTACATTTATTATTCCGGGACAATGAGTTGGCCATTTTGAAAGAAGCCTGGTTAGGCCATTAAACTGGATGTGATGATGTCACCAAGGGGGAGGGACCACGTGGGCAGGCTTAATTGATCCCAGGTGATAATGATTTGGCTAGGGGACCAGCTGGGAGTGATGATGTCATCGAGATTAGTTCTGGTATTAGGTTTAGAGAATTGGGGCTCTGTTCATGGTTAGGGTTAGGATAAGGTTTTGGGCTGGTAGGGTTCAGGCTCAGGTGTGGGCTAGGTTTATGGTTTGGGTTAGAGGGTTAGGGACAGGGTTAAGGTCGCAGTGTAGTAATGGTGGCTATTCACAATGAATGAGCTTCAATCACTGGACAATTTGGTGTGTAGCACTCAGAACGTACGCCTCCAGACTAGGGAAATATTTAGAAATGTGCTTCACACAATAGGAATACATATTCCAATAGACTGAGTATCTGAACAGCACAATTTTGTCACTGGGAAATCTTGTTCAAACAGCTGAGAAGCGAGTGTGACACTGTTTACATTTATTTTTCCCGTCAAAAGGAGTTGGCGTTTTCGGGAAAAGGTTTTGGTGAAACACTGAAAAACTCATTTTCCTAGAGCTATCGAACAGTATGAAAGTATTGAGAACACTATGAAATAAAAATGTTAGTTAAGCTATGGTTCCAAGTAATGTTTTACTGTGCCTTTAAAAAGCCAGTATGACAGCCGTGTTAAAATGAAAAGTCTCATTGCTCAAAACAACAGACCAGGGGAATGGCAGAGTGTCTCTAGAACTCCTGGAATACGTTTTAGAACCCGAACATCTCTACTGAATTTTGAAATACTGAGAATTTGTATCCAAAGCGCTGTGAAAGGTAGGATAGACTGTCAAGTGGTAATAATGTAGAAAGTGCTGGTATATTTGTAAAAAAGGTTGTTTTTCCAAATTAGAATTCACAATGAAAAAGCTTGAGACACTGGAAGAGAGAGACTCCAACTCGGGAAATTCACACTGATAACCTAGGTTAATATCTAAGAAAGTGCTTCAAACACTAGGAATACGTGAATAAAGGGCCTTAATATCTGTAACACATTGTTTCCTGACAAGGAAATCGTGTTCAAAGAACATAGAACCGAGTTGGATACTGGTTACATTTATTATTCCGGGACAATGAGTTGGCCATTTTGAAAGTAGCCTGGTTACGCCATTAAACCGGATGTGATGACGTCACCAAGGGGGGGGCCACGTGGGCAGGCTTAATTGATCCCAGGTGATAATGATTTGTCCAGGGGACCAGCTGGGAGTGATGACGTCATCGAGATTAGTTCTGGTATTAGGGTTAGAGAATTGCGGCTCTGTTCATGGTTAGGGTTAGGATAAGGTTTTGGGCTAGGTAGGGTTCAGGCTCAGGTGTGGGCTAGGTTTAGGGTTTGGGTTAGAGGGTTAGGGACAGGGTTACCATCGCAGTGTAGTAATGTTGGCTATTCACAATGAATGAGCTTCAATCACTGGACAATTTGGTGTGTAGCACTCAGAACGTACGCCTCCAGACTAGGGAAATATTTAGAAATGTGCTTCACACAATAGGAATACATATTCCAATAGACTGAGTATCTGAACAGCACAATTTTGTCACTGGGAAATCTTGTTCAAACAGCTGAGAAGCGAGTGTGACACTGTTTACATTTATTTTTCCCGTCAAAAGGAGTTGGCGTTTTCGGGAAAAGGTTTTGGTGAAACACTGAAAAACTCATTTTCCTAGAGCTATCGAACAGTATGAAAGTATTGAGAACACTATGAAATAAAAATGTTAGTTAGGCTAGGGTTCCAAGTAATGTTTTACTGTGCCTTTAAAAAGCCGGTATGACAGCCATGTTAAAATGAAAAGTCTCATTGCTCAAAACAACAGACCAGGGGAATGGCAGAGTGTCTCTAGAACTCCTGGAATACGTTTTAGAACCCGAACATCTCTACTGAATTTTGAAATACTGAGAATTTGTATCCAAAGCGCTGTGAAAGGTAGGATAGACTGTCAAGTGGTAATAATGTTGAAAGTGCTGGTATATTTGTAAAAAAGGTTGTTTTACCAAATTAGAATTCACAATGAAAAAGCTTGAGACACTGGAAGAGAGAGACTCCAACTCGGGCAATTCACACTGATAACCTAGGTTAATATCTAAGAAAATGCTTCAAACACTAGGAATACGTGAATAAAGGGCCTTAATATCTGTAACACATTGTTTCCTGACAAGGAAATCGTGTTCAAAGAACAGAGAACCTATTGGATACTGGTTACATTTATTATTCCGGGACAATGAGTTGGCCATTTTGAAAGAAGTCTGGTTAGGCCATTAAACCGGATGTGATGACGTCACCAAGGGGGAGGGGCCACGTGGGCAGGCTTAATTGATCCCAGGTGATAATGATTTGGCTAGGGGACCAGCTGGGAGTGATGACGTCATCGAGATTAGTTCTGGTATTAGGTTTAGAGAATTGGGGCTCTGTTCATGGTTAGGGTTAGGATAAGGTTTTGGGCTAGGTAGGGTTCAGGCTCAGGTGTGGGCTAGGTTTATGGTTTGGGTTAGAGGGTTAGGGACAGGGTTAAGGTCGCAGTGTAGTAATGGTGGCTATTCACAATGAATGAGCTTCAATCACTGGACAATTTGGTGTGTAGCACTCAGAACGTACGCCTCCAGACTAGGGAAATATTTAGAAATGTGCTTCACACAATAGGAATACATATTCCAATAGACTGAGTATCTGAACAGCACAATTTTGTCACTGGGAAATCTTGTTCAAACAGCTGAGAAGCGAGTGTGACAATGTTTACATTTATTTTTCCCGTCAAAAGGAGTTGGCGTTTTCGGGAAAAGGTTTTGGTGAAACACTGAAAAACTCATTTTCCTAGAGCTATCGAACAGTATGAAAGTATTGAGAACACTATGAAATAAAATTGTTAGTTAGGCTAGGGTTCCAAGTAATGTTTTACTGTGCCTTAAAAAGCCGGTATGACAGCCATGTTAAAATGAAAAGTCTCATTGCTCAAAACAACAGACCAGGGGAATGGCAGAGTGTCTCTAGAACTCCTGGAATACGTTTTAGAACCCGAACATCTCTACTGAATTTTGAAATACTGAGAATTTGTATCCAAAGCGCTGTGAAAGGTAGGATAGACTGTCAAGTGGTAATAATGTTGAAAGTGCTGGTATATTTGTAAAAAAGGTTGTTTTACCAAATTAGAATTCACAATGAAAAAGCTTGAGACCCTGGAAGAGAGAGACTCCAACTCGGGAAATTCACACTGATAACCTAGGTTAATATCTAAGAAAATGCTTCAAACACTAGGAATACGTGAATAAAGGGCCTTAATATCTGTAACACATTGTTTCCTGACAAGGAAATTGTGTTCAAAGAACAGAGAACCGAGTTGGATACTGGTTACATTTATTATTCCGGGACAATGAGTTGGCCATTTTGAAAGAAGCCTGGTTAGGCCATTAAACTGGATGTGATGACGTCACCAAGGGGGAGGGGCCACGTGGGCAGGCTTAATTGATCCCAGGTGATAATGATTTGGCTAGGGGACCAGCTGGGAGTGATGATGTCATCGAGATTAGTTCTGGTATTAGGTTTAGAGAATTGGGGCTCTGTTCATGGTTAGGGTTAGGATAAGGTTTTGGGCTGGTAGGGTTCAGGCTCAGGTGTGGGCTAGGTTTATGGTTTGGGTTAGAGGGTTAGGGACAGGGTTAAGGTCGCAGTGTAGTAATGTTGGCTATTCACAATGAATGAGCTTCAATCACTGGACAATTTGGTGTGTAGCACTCAGAACGTACGCCTCCAGACTAGGGAAATATTTAGAAATGTGCTTCACACAATAGGAATACATATTCCAATAGACTGAGTATCTGAACAGCACAATTTTGTCACTGGGAAATCTTGTTCAAACAGCTGAGAAGCGAGTGTGACACTGTTTACATTTATTTTTCCCGTCAAAAGGAGTTGGCGTTTTCGGGAAAAGGTTTTGGTGAAACACTGAAAAACTCATTTTCCTAGAGCTATCGAACAGTATGAAAGTATTGAGAACACTATGAAATAAAAATGTTAGTTAAGCTATGGTTCCAAGTAATGTTTTACTGTGCCTTTAAAAAGCCAGTATGACAGCCGTGTTAAAATGAAAAGTCTCATTGCTCAAAACAACAGACCAGGGGAATGGCAGAGTGTCTCTAGAACTCCTGGAATACGTTTTAGAACCCGAACATCTCTACTGAATTTTGAAATACAGAGAATTTGTATCCAAAGCGCTGTGAAAGGTAGGATAGACTGTCAAGTGGTAATAATGTTGAAAGTGCTGGTATATTTGTAAAAAAGGTTGTTTTTCCAAATTAGAATTCACAATGAAAAAGCTTGAGACACTGGAAGAGAGAGACTCCAACTCGGGAAATTCACACTGATAACCTAGGTTAATATCTAAGAAAGTGCTTCAAACACTAGGAATACGTGAATAAAGGGCCTTAATATCTGTAACACATTGTTTCCTGACAAGGAAATCGTGTTCAAAGAACATAGAACCGAGTTGGATACTGGTTACATTTATTATTCCGGGACAATGAGTTGGCCATTTTGAAAGAAGCCTGGTTAGGCCATTAAACCGGATGTGATGACGTCACCAAGGGGGGGGCCACGTGGGCAGGCTTAATTGATCCCAGGTGATAATGATTTGGCCAGGGGACCAGCTGGGAGTGATGACGTCATCGAGATTAGTTCTGGTATTAGGGTTAGAGAATTGGGGCTCTGTTCATGGTTAGGGTTAGGATAAGGTTTTGGGCTAGGTAGGGTTCAGGCTCAGGTGTGGGCTAGGTTTATGGTTTGGGTTAGAGGGTTAGGGACAGGGTTAAGGTCGCAGTGTAGTAATGGTGGCTATTCACAATGAATGAGCTTCAATCACTGGACAATTTGGTGTGTAGCACTCAGAACGTACGCCTCCAGACTAGGGAAATATTTAGAAATGTGCTTCACACAATAGGAATACATATTCCAATAGACTGAGTATCTGAACAGCACAATTTTGTCACTGGGAAATCTTGTTCAAACAGCTGAGAAGCGAGTGTGACAATGTTTACATTTATTTTTCCCGTCAAAAGGAGTTGGCGTTTTCGGGAAAAGGTTTTGGTGAAACACTGAAAAACTCATTTTCCTAGAGCTATCGAACAGTATGAAAGTATTGAGAACACTATGAAATAAAAATGTTAGTTAAGCTATGGTTCCAAGTAATGTTTTACTGTGCCTTTAAAAAGCCAGTATGACAGCCGTGTTAAAATGAAAAGTCTCATTGCTCAAAACAACAGACCAGGGGAATGGCAGAGTGTCTCTAGAACTCCTGGAATACGTTTTAGAACCCGAACAACTCTACTGAATTTTGAAATACAGAGAATTTGTATCCAAAGCGCTGTGAAAGGTAGGATAGACTGTCAAGTGGTAATAATGTTGAAAGTGCTGGTGTATTTGTAAAAAAGGTTGTTTTTCCAAATTAGAATTCACAATGAAAAAGCTTGAGACACTGGAAGAGAGAGATTCCAACTCGGGAAATTCACACTGATAACCTAGGTTAATATCTAAGAAAGTGCTTCAAACACTAGGAATACGTGAATAAAGGGCTTTAATATCTGTAACACATTGTTTCCTGACAAGGAAATCGTGTTCAAAGAACATAGAACCGAGTTGGATACTGGTTACATTTATTATTCCGGGACAATGAGTTGGCCATTTTGAAAGAAGCCTGGTTAGGCCATTAAACCGGATGTGATGACGTCACCAAGGGGGAGGGGCCACGTGGGCAGGCTTAATTGATCCCAGGTGATAATGATTTGGCCAGGGGACCAGCTGGGAGTGATGATGTCATCGAGATTAGTTCTGGTATTAGGGTTAGAGAATTGGGGCTCTGTTCATGGTTAGGGTTAGGATAAGGTTTTGGGCTAGGTAGGGTTCAGGCTCAGGTGTGGGCTAGGTTTAGGGTTTGGGTTAGAGGGTTAGGGACAGGGTTACCGTCGCAGTGTAGTAATGTTGGCTATTCACAATGAATGAGCTTCAATCCCTGGACAATTTGGTGTGTAGCACTCAGAACGTACGCCTCCAGACTAGGGAAATATTTAGAAATGTGCTTCACACAATAGGAATACATATTCCAATAGACTGAGTATCTGAACAGCACAATTTTGTCACTGGGAAATCTTGTTCAAACAGCTGAGAAGCGAGTGTGACACTGTTTACATTTATTTTTCCCGTCAAAAGGAGTTGGCGTTTTCGGGAAAAGGTTTTGGTGAAACACTGAGAAACTCATTTTCCTAGAGCTATCGAACAGTATGAAAGTATTGAGAACACTATGAAATAAAAATGTTAGTTAGGCTAGGGTTCCAAGTAATGTTTTACTGTGCCTTTAAAAAGCCGGTATGACAGCCATGTTAAAATGAAAAGTCTCATTGCTCAAAACAACAGACCAGGGGAATGGCAGAGTGTCTCTAGAACTCCTGGAATACGTTTTAGAACCCGAACATCTCTACTGAATTTTGAAATACTGAGAATTTGTATCCAAAGCGCTGTGAAAGGTAGGATAGACTGTCAAGTGGTAATAATGTTGAAAGTGCTGGTATATTTGTAAAAAAGGTTGTTTTACCAAATTAGAATTCACAATGAAAAAGCTTGAGACACTGGAAGAGAGAGACTCCAACTCGGGAAATTCACACTGATAACCTAGGTTAATATCTAAGAAAATGCTTCAAACACTAGGAATACGTGAATAAAGGGCCTTAATATCTGTAACACATTGTTTCCTGACAAGGAAATTGTGTTCAAAGAACAGAGAACCGAGTTGGATACTGGTTACATTTATTATTCCGGGACAATGAGTTGGCCATTTTGAAAGAAGCCTGGTTAGGCCATTAAACTGGATGTGATGATGTCACCAAGGGGGAGGGACCACGTGGGCAGGCTTAATTGATCCCAGGTGATAATGATTTGGCTAGGGGACCAGCTGGGAGTGATGATGTCATCGAGATTAGTTCTGGTATTAGGTTTAGAGAATTGGGGCTCTGTTCATGGTTAGGGTTAGGATAAGGTTTTGGGCTGGTAGGGTTCAGGCTCAGGTGTGGGCTAGGTTTATGGTTTGGGTTAGAGGGTTAGGGACAGGGTTAAGGTCGCAGTGTAGTAATGGTGGCTATTCACAATGAATGAGCTTCAATCACTGGACAATTTGGTGTGTAGCACTCAGAACGTACGCCTCCAGACTAGGGAAATATTTAGAAATGTGCTTCACACAATAGGAATACATATTCCAATAGACTGAGTATCTGAACAGCACAATTTTGTCACTGGGAAATCTTGTTCAAACAGCTGAGAAGCGAGTGTGACACTGTTTACATTTATTTTTCCCGTCAAAAGGAGTTGGCATTTTCGGGAAAAGGTTTTGGTGAAACACTGAAAAACTCATTTTCCTAGAGCTATCGAACAGTATGAAAGTATTGAGAACACTATGAAATAAAAATGTTAGTTAAGCTATGGTTCCAAGTAATGTTTTACTGTGCCTTTAAAAAGCCAGTATGACAGCCGTGTTAAAATGAAAAGTCTCATTGCTCAAAACAACAGACCAGGGGAATGGCAGAGTGTCTCTAGAACTCCTGGAATACGTTTTAGAACCCGAACAACTCTACTGAATTTTGAAATACAGAGAATTTGTATCCAAAGCGCTGTGAAAGGTAGGATAGACTGTCAAGTGGTAATAATGTTGAAAGTGCTGGTATATTTGTAAAAAAGGTTGTTTTTCCAAATTAGAATTCACAATGAAAAAGCTTGAGACACTGGAAGAGAGAGATTCCAACTCGGGAAATTCACACTGATAACCTAGGTTAATATCTAAGAAAGTGCTTCAAACACTAGGAATACGTGAATAAAGGGCTTTAATATCTGTAACACATTGTTTCCTGACAAGGAAATCGTGTTCAAAGAACATAGAACCGAGTTGGATACTGGTTACATTTATTATTCCGGGACAATGAGTTGGCCATTTTGAAAGAAGCCTGGTTAGGCCATTAAACCGGATGTGATGACGTCACCAAGGGGGAGGGGCCACGTGGGCAGGCTTAATTGATCCCAGGTGATAATGATTTGGCCAGGGGACCAGCTGGGAGTGATGATGTCATCGAGATTAGTTCTGGTATTAGGGTTAGAGAATTGGGGCTCTGTTCATGGTTAGGGTTAGGATAAGGTTTTGGGCTAGGTAGGGTTCAGGCTCAGGTGTGGGCTAGGTTTAGGGTTTGGGTTAGAGGGTTAGGGACAGGGTTACCGTCGCAGTGTAGTAATGTTGGCTATTCACAATGAATGAGCTTCAATCCCTGGACAATTTGGTGTGTAGCACTCAGAACGTACGCCTCCAGACTAGGGAAATATTTAGAAATGTGCTTCACACAATAGGAATACATATTCCAATAGACTGAGTATCTGAACAGCACAATTTTGTCACTGGGAAATCTTGTTCAAACAGCTGAGAAGCGAGTGTGACACTGTTTACATTTATTTTTCCCGTCAAAAGGAGTTGGCGTTTTCGGGAAAAGGTTTTGGTGAAACACTGAGAAACTCATTTTCCTAGAGCTATCGAACAGTATGAAAGTATTGAGAACACTATGAAATAAAAATGTTAGTTAGGCTAGGGTTCCAAGTAATGTTTTACTGTGCCTTTAAAAAGCCGGTATGACAGCCATGTTAAAATGAAAAGTCTCATTGCTCAAAACAACAGACCAGGGGAATGGCAGAGTGTCTCTAGAACTCCTGGAATACGTTTTAGAACCCGAACATCTCTACTGAATTTTGAAATACTGAGAATTTGTATCCAAAGCGCTGTGAAAGGTAGGATAGACTGTCAAGTGGTAATAATGTTGAAAGTGCTGGTATATTTGTAAAAAAGGTTGTTTTACCAAATTAGAATTCACAATGAAAAAGCTTGAGACACTGGAAGAGAGAGACTCCAACTCGGGAAATTCACACTGATAACCTAGGTTAATATCTAAGAAAATGCTTCAAACACTAGGAATACGTGAATAAAGGGCCTTAATATCTGTAACACATTGTTTCCTGACAAGGAAATTGTGTTCAAAGAACAGAGAACCGAGTTGGATACTGGTTACATTTATTATTCCGGGACAATGAGTTGGCCATTTTGAAAGAAGCCTGGTTAGGCCATTAAACTGGATGTGATGATGTCACCAAGGGGGAGGGACCACGTGGGCAGGCTTAATTGATCCCAGGTGATAATGATTTGGCTAGGGGACCAGCTGGGAGTGATGATGTCATCGAGATTAGTTCTGGTATTAGGTTTAGAGAATTGGGGCTCTGTTCATGGTTAGGGTTAGGATAAGGTTTTGGGCTGGTAGGGTTCAGGCTCAGGTGTGGGCTAGGTTTATGGTTTGGGTTAGAGGGTTAGGGACAGGGTTAAGGTCGCAGTGTAGTAATGGTGGCTATTCACAATGAATGAGCTTCAATCACTGGACAATTTGGTGTGTAGCACTCAGAACGTACGCCTCCAGACTAGGGAAATATTTAGAAATGTGCTTCACACAATAGGAATACATATTCCAATAGACTGAGTATCTGAACAGCACAATTTTGTCACTGGGAAATCTTGTTCAAACAGCTGAGAAGCGAGTGTGACACTGTTTACATTTATTTTTCCCGTCAAAAGGAGTTGGCGTTTTCGGGAAAAGGTTTTGGTGAAACACTGAAAAACTCATTTTCCTAGAGCTATCGAACAGTATGAAAGTATTGAGAACACTATGAAATAAAAATGTTAGTTAAGCTATGGTTCCAAGTAATGTTTTACTGTGCCTTTAAAAAGCCAGTATGACAGCCGTGTTAAAATGAAAAGTCTCATTGCTCAAAACAACAGACCAGGGGAATGGCAGAGTGTCTCTAGAACTCCTGGAATACGTTTTAGAACCCGAACATCTCTACTGAATTTTGAAATACTGAGAATTTGTATCCAAAGCGCTGTGAAAGGTAGGATAGACTGTCAAGTGGTAATAATGTTGAAAGTGCTGGTATATTTGTAAAAAAGGTTGTTTTTCCAAATTAGAATTCACAATGAAAAAGCTTGAGACACTGGAAGAGAGAGACTCCAACTCGGGAAATTCACACTGATAACCTAGGTTAATATCTAAGAAAGTGCTTCAAACACTAGGAATACGTGAATAAAGGGCCTTAATATCTGTAACACATTGTTTCCTGACAAGGAAATCGTGTTCAAAGAACATAGAACCGAGTTGGATACTGGTTACATTTATTATTCCGGGACAATGAGTTGGCCATTTTGAAAGAAGCCTGGTTAGGCCATTAAACCGGATGTGATGACGTCACCAAGGGGGGGGCCACGTGGGCAGGCTTAATTGATCCCAGGTGATAATGATTTGTCCAGGGGACCAGCTGGGAGTGATGACGTCATCGAGATTAGTTCTGGTATTAGTGTTAGAGAATTGCGGCTCTGTTCATGGTTAGGGTTAGGATAAGGTTTTGGTCTAGGTAGGGTTCAGGCTCAGGTGTGGGCTAGGTTTAGGGTTTGGGTTAGAGGGTTAGGGACAGGGTTACCATCGCAGTGTAGTAATGTTGGCTATTCACAATGAATGAGCTTCAATCACTGGACAATTTGGTGTGTAGCACTCAGAACGTACGCCTCCAGACTAGGGAAATATTTAGAAATGTGCTTCACACAATAGGAATACATATTCCAATAGACTGAGTATCTGAACAGCACAATTTTGTCACTGGGAAATCTTGTTCAAACAGCTGAGAAGCGAGTGTGACACTGTTTACATTTATTTTTCCCTTCAAAAGGAGTTGGCGTTTTCGGGAAAAGGTTTTGGTGAAACACTGAAAAACTCATTTTCCTAGAGCTATCGAACAGTATGAAAGTATTGAGAACACTATGAAATAAAAATGTTAGTTAGGCTAGGGTTCCAAGTAATGTTTTACTGTGCCTTTAAAAAGCCGGTATGACAGCCATGTTAAAATGAAAAGTCTCATTGCTCAAAACAACAGACCAGGGGAATGGCAGAGTGTCTCTAGAACTCCTGGAATACGTTTTAGAACCCGAACATCTCTACTGAATTTTGAAATACTGAGAATTTGTATCCAAAGCGCTGTGAAAGGTAGGATAGACTGTCAAGTGGTAATAATGTTGAAAGTGCTGGTATATTTGTAAAAAAGGTTGTTTTACCAAATTAGAATTCACAATGAAAAAGCTTGAGACACTGGAAGAGAGAGACTCCAACTCGGGCAATTCACACTGATAACCTAGGTTAATATCTAAGAAAATGCATCAAACACTAGGAATACGTGAATAAAGGGCCTTAATATCTGTAACACATTGTTTCCTGACAAGGAAATCGTGTTCAAAGAACAGAGAACCGATTGGATACTGGTTACATTTATTATTCCGGGACAATGAGTTGGCCATTTTGAAAGAAGTCTGGTTAGGCCATTAAACCGGATGTGATGACGTCACCAAGGGGGAGGGGCCACGTGGGCAGGCTTAATTGATCCCAGGTGATAATGATTTGGCTAGGGGACCAGCTGGGAGTGATGATGTCATCGAGATTAGTTCTGGTATTAGGTTTAGAGAATTGGGGCTCTGTTCATGGTTAGGGTTAGGATAAGGTTTTGGGCTGGTAGGGTTCAGGCTCAGGTGTGGGCTAGGTTTATGGTTTGGGTTAGAGGGTTAGGGACAGGGTTAAGGTCGCAGTGTAGTAATGTTGGCTATTCACAATGAATGAGCTTCAATCACTGGACAATTTGGTGTGTAGCACTCAGAACGTACGCCTCCAGACTAGGGAAATATTTAGAAATGTGCTTCACACAATAGGAATACATATTCCAATAGACTGAGTATCTGAACAGCACAATTTTGTCACTGGGAAATCTTGTTCAAACAGCTGAGAAGCGAGTGTGACACTGTTTACATTTATTTTTCCCGTCAAAAGGAGTTGGCGTTTTCGGGAAAAGGTTTTGGTGAAACACTGAAAAACTCATTTTCCTAGAGCTATCGAACAGTATGAAAGTATTGAGAACACTATGAAATAAAAATGTTAGTTAAGCTATGGTTCCAAGTAATGTTTTACTGTGCCTTTAAAAAGCCAGTATGACAGCCGTGTTAAAATGAAAAGTCTCATTGCTCAAAACAACAGACCAGGGGAATGGCAGAGTGTCTCTAGAACTCCTGGAATACGTTTTAGAACCCGAACATCTCTACTGAATTTTGAAATACAGAGAATTTGTATCCAAAGCGCTGTGAAAGGTAGGATAGACTGTCAAGTGGTAATAATGTTGAAAGTGCTGGTATATTTGTAAAAAAGGTTGTTTTTCCAAATTAGAATTCACAATGAAAAAGCTTGAGACACTGGAAGAGAGAGACTCCAACTCGGGCAATTCACACTGATAACCTAGGTTAATATCTAAGAAAGTGCTTCAAACACTAGGAATACGTGAATAAAGGGCCTTAATATCTGTAACACATTGTTTCCTGACAAGGAAATCGTGTTCAAAGAACATAGAACCGAGTTGGATACTGGTTACATTTATTATTCCGGGACAATGAGTTGGCCATTTTGAAAGAAGCCTGGTTAGGCCATTAAACCGGATGTGATGACGTCACCAAGGGGGGGCCACGTGGGCAGGCTTAATTGATCCCAGGTGATAATGATTTGGCCAGGGGACCAGCTGGGAGTGATGACGTCATCGAGATTAGTTCTGGTATTAGGGTTAGAGAATTGGGGCTCTGTTCATGGTTAGGGTTAGGATAAGGTTTTGGGCTAGGTAGGGTTCAGGCTCAGGTGTGGGCTAGGTTTAGGGTTGGGGTTAGAGGGTTAGGGACAGGGTTACCATCGCAGTGTAGTAATGTTGGCTATTCACAATAAATGAGCTTCAATCACTGGACAATTTGGTGTGTAGCACTCAGAACGTACGCCTCCAGACTAGGGAAATATTTAGAAATGTGCTTCACACAATAGGAATACATATTCCAATAGACTGAGTATCTGAACAGCACAATTTTGTCACTGGGAAATCTTGTTCAAACAGCTGAGAAGCGAGTGTGACACTGTTTACATTTATTTTTCCCGTCAAAAGGAGTTGGCGTTTTCGGGAAAAGGTTTTGGTGAAACACTGAAAAACTCATTTTCCTAGAGCTATCGAACAGTATGAAAGTATTGAGAACACTATGAAATAAAAATGTTAGTTAGGCTAGGGTTCCAAGTAATGTTTTACTGTGCCTTTAAAAAGCCGGTATGACAGCCGTGTTAAAATGAAAAGTCTCATTGCTCAAAACAACAGACCAGGGGAATGGCAGAGTGTCTCTAGAACTCCTGGAATACGTTTTAGAACCCGAACATCTCTACTGAATTTTGAAATACTGAGAATTTGTATCCAAAGCGCTGTGAAAGGTAGGATAGACTGTCAAGTGGTAATAATGTTGAAAGTGCTGGTATATTTGTAAAAAAGGTTGTTTTACCAAATTAGAATTCACAATGAAAAAGCTTGAGACACTGGAAGAGAGAGACTCCAACTCGGGCAATTCACACTGATAACCTAGGTTAATATCTAAGAAAATGCTTCAAACACTAGGAATACGTGAATAAAGGGCCTTAATATCTGTAACACATTGTTTCCTGACAAGGAAATCGTGTTCAAAGAACAGAGAACCGATTGGATACTGGTTACATTTATTATTCCGGGACAATGAGTTGGCCATTTTGAAAGAAGTCTGGTTAGGCCATTAAACCGGATGTGATTACGTCACCAAGGGGGAGGGGCCACGTGGGCAGGCTTAATTGATCCCAGGTGATAATGATTTGGCTAGGGGACCAGCTGGGAGTGATGACGTCATCGAGATTAGTTCTGGTATTAGGTTTAGAGAATTGGGGCTCTGTTCATGGTTAGGGTTAGGATAAGGTTTTGGGCTAGGTAGGGTTCAGGCTCAGGTGTGGGCTAGGTTTATGGTTTGGGTTAGAGGGTTAGGGACAGGGTTAAGGTCGCAGTGTAGTAATGGTGGCTATTCACAATGAATGAGCTTCAATCACTGGACAATTTGGTGTGTAGCACTCAGAACGTACGCCTCCAGACTAGGGAAATATTTAGAAATGTGCTTCACACAATAGGAATACATATTCCAATAGACTGAGTATCTGAACAGCACAATTTTGTCACTGGGAAATCTTGTTCAAACAGCTGAGAAGCGAGTGTGACAATGTTTACATTTATTTTTCCCGTCAAAAGGAGTTGGCGTTTTCGGGAAAAGGTTTTTGGTGAAACACTGAAAAACTCATTTTCCTAGAGCTATCGAACATTATGAAAGTATTGAGAACACTATGAAATAAAATTGTTAGTTAAGCTATGGTTCCAAGTAATGTTTTACTGTGCCTTTAAAAAGCCAGTATGACAGCAGTGTTAAAATGAAAAGTCTCATTGCTCAAAACAACAGACCAGGGGAATGGCAGAGTGTCTCTAGAACTCCTGGAATACGTTTTAGAACCCGAACATCTCTACTGAATTTTGAAATACAGAGAATTTGTATCCAAAGCGCTGTGAAAGGTAGGATAGACTGTCAAGTGGTAATAATGTTGAAAGTGCTGGTATATTTGTAAAAAAGGTTGTTTTACCAAATTAGAATTCACAATGAAAAAGCTTGATACCCTGGAAGAGAGAGACTCCAACTCGGGAAATTCACACTGATAACCTAGGTTAATATCTAAGAAAGTGCTTCAAACACTAGGAATACGTGAATAAAGGGCCTTAATATCTGTAACACATTGTTTCCTGACAAGGAAATCGTGTTCAAAGAACATAGAACCGAGTTGGATACTGGTTACATTTATTATTCAGGGACAATGAGTTGGCCATTTTGAAAGAAGCCTGGTTAGGCCATTAAACCGGATGTGATGACGTCACCAAGGGGGGGGCCACGTGGGCAGGCTTAATTGATCCCAGGTGATAATGATTTGGCCAGGGGACCAGCTGGGAGTGATGACGTCATCGAGATTAGTTCTGGTATTAGGGTTAGAGAATTGGGGCTCTGTTCATGGTTAGGGTTAGGATAAGGTTTTGGGCTAGGTAGGGTTCAGGCTCAGGTGTGGGCTAGGTTTAGGGTTTGGGTTAGAGGGTTAGGGACAGGGTTACCATCGCAGTGTAGTAATGTTGGCTATTCACAATGAATGAGCTTCAATCACTGGACAATTTGGTGTGTAGCACTCAGAACGTACGCCTCCAGACTAGGGAAATATTTAGAAATGTGCTTCACACAATAGGAATACATATTCCAATAGACTGAGTATCTGAACAGCACAATTTTGTCACTGGGAAATCTTGTTCAAACAGCTGAGAAGCGAGTGTGACACTGTTTACATTTATTTTTCCCGTCAAAAGGAGTTGGCGTTTTCGGGAAAAGGTTTTGGTGAAACACTGAAAAACTCATTTTCCTAGAGCTATCGAACAGTATGAAAGTATTGAGAACACTATGAAATAAAAATGTTAGTTAGGCTAGGGTTCCAAGTAATGTTTTACTGTGCCTTTAAAAAGCCGGTATGACAGCCGTGTTAAAATGAAAAGTCTCATTGCTCAAAACAACAGACCAGGGGAATGGCAGAGTGTCTCTAGAACTCCTGGAATACGTTTTAGAACCCGAACATCTCTACTGAATTTTGAAATACTGAGAATTTGTATCCAAAGCGCTGTGAAAGGTAGGATAGACTGTCAAGTGGTAATAATGTTGAAAGTGCTGGTATATTTGTAAAAAAGGTTGTTTTACCAAATTAGAATTCACAATGAAAAAGCTTGAGACACTGGAAGAGAGAGACTCCAACTCGGGCAATTCACACTGATAACCTAGGTTAATATCTAAGAAAATGCTTCAAACACTAGGAATACGTGAATAAAGGGCCTTAATATCTGTAACACATTGTTTCCTGACAAGGAAATCGTGTTCAAAGAACAGAGAACCGATTGGATACTGGTTACATTTATTATTCCGGGACAATGAGTTGGCCATTTTGAAAGAAGTCTGGTTAGGCCATTAAACCGGATGTGATGAGGTCACCAAGGGGGAGGGGCCACGTGGGCAGGCTTAATTGATCCCAGGTGATAATGATTTGGCTAGGGGACCAGCTGGGAGTGATGACGTCATCGAGATTAGTTCTGGTATTAGGTTTAGAGAATTGGGGCTCTGTTCATGGTTAGGGTTAGGATAAGGTTTTGGGCTAGGTAGGGTTCAGGCTCAGGTGTGGGCTAGGTTTATGGTTTGGGTTAGAGGGTTAGGGACAGGGTTAAGGTCGCAGTGTAGTAATGGTGGCTATTCACAATGAATGAGCTTCAATCACTGGACAATTTGGTGTGTAGCACTCAGAACGTACGCCTCCAGACTAGGGAAATATTTAGAAATGTGCTTCACACAATAGGAATACATATTCCAATAGACTGAGTATCTGAACAGCACAATTTTGTCACTGGGAAATCTTGTTCAAACAGCTGAGAAGCGAGTGTGACAATGTTTACATTTATTTTTCCCGTCAAAAGGAGTTGGCGTTTTCGGGAAAAGGTTTTTGGTGAAACACTGAAAAACTCATTTTCCTAGAGCTATCGAACATTATGAAAGTATTGAGAACACTATGAAATAAAATTGTTAGTTAAGCTATGGTTCCAAGTAATGTTTTACTGAGCCTTTAAAAAGCCAGTATGACAGCAGTGTTAAAATGAAAAGTCTCATTGCTCAAAACAACAGACCAGGGGAATGGCAGAGTGTCTCTAGAACTCCTGGAATACGTTTTAGAACCCGAACATCTCTACTGAATTTTGAAATACAGAGAATTTGTATCCAAAGCGCTGTGAAAGGTAGGATAGACTGTCAAGTGGTAATAATGTTGAAAGTGCTGGTATATTTGTAAAAAAGGTTGTTTTACCAAATTAGAATTCACAATGAAAAAGCTTGAGACCCTGGAAGAGAGAGACTCCAACTCGGGAAATTCACACTGATAACCTAGGTTAATATCTAAGAAAGTGCTTCAAACACTAGGAATACGTGAATAAAGGGCCTTAATATCTGTAACACATTGTTTCCTGACAAGGAAATCGTGTTCAAAGAACATAGAACCGAGTTGGATACTGGTTACATTTATTATTCCAGGACAATGAGTTGGCCATTTTGAAAGAAGCCTGGTTAGGCCATTAAACCGGATGTGATGACGCCACCAAGGGGGGGGCCACGTGGGCAGGCTTAATTGATCCCAGGTGATAATGATTTGGCCAGGGGAGCAGCTGGGAGTGATGACGTCATCGAGATTAGTTCTGGTATTAGGGTTAGAGAATTGGGGCTCTGTTCATGGTTAGGGTTAGGATAAGGTTTTGGGCTAGGTAGGGTTCAGGCTCAGGTGTGGGCTAGGTTTAGGGTTTGGGTTAGAGGGTTACGGACAGGGTTACCGTCGCAGTGTAGTAATGTTGGCTATTCACAATGAATGAGCTTCAATCACTGGACAATTTGGTGTGTAACACTCAGAACGTACGCCTCCAGACTAGGGAAATATTTAGAAATGTGCTTCACACTATAGGAATACATATTCCAATAGACTGAGTATCTGAACAGCACAATTTTGTCACTGGGAAATCTTGTTCAAACAGCTGAGAAGCGAGTGTGACACTGTTTACATTTATTTTTCCCGTCAAAAGGAGTTGGCGTTTTCGGGAAAAGGTTTTGGTGAAACACTGAGAAACTCATTTTCCTAGAGCTATCGAACAGTATGAAAGTATTGAGAACACTATGAAATAAAAATGTTAGTTAGGCTAGGGTTCCAAGTAATGTTTTACTGTGCCTTTAAAAAGCCGGTATGACAGCCGTGTTAAAATGAAAAGTCTCATTGCTCAAAACAACAGACCAGGGGAATGGCAGAGTGTCTCTAGAACTCCTGGAATACGTTTTAGAACCCGAACATCTCTACTGAATTTTGAAATACTGAGAATTTGTATCCAAAGCGCTGTGAAAGGTAGGATAGACTGTCAAGTGGTAATAATGTTGAAAGTGCTGGTATATTTGTAAAAAAGGTTGTTTTACCAAATTAGAATTCACAATGAAAAAGCTTGAGACACTGGAAGAGAGAGACTCCAACTCGGGAAATTCACACTGATAACCTAGGTTAATATCTAAGAAAATGCTTCAAACACTAGCAATACGTGAATAAAGCTCCTTAACATCTGTAACACATTGTTTCCTGACAAGGAAATCGTGTTCAAAGAACAGAGAACCGAGTTGGATACTGGTTACATTTATTATTCCGGGACAATGAGTTGGCCATTTTGAAAGAAGCCTGGTTAGGCCATTAAACTGGATGTGATGACGTCACGAAGGGGGAGGGGCCACGTGGGCAGGCTTAATTGATCCCAGGTGATAATGATTTGGCTAGGGGACCAGCTGGGAGTGATGACGTCATCGAGATTAGTTCTGGTATTAGGTTTAGAGAATTGGGGCTCTGTTCATGGTTAGGGTTAGGATAAGGTTTTGGGCTAGGTAGGGTTCAGGCTCAGGTGTGGGCTAGGTTTAGGGTTTCGGTTAGAGGGTTAGGGACAGGGTTAAGGTCACAGTGTAGTAATGGTGGCTATTCACAATGAATGAGCTTCAATCACTGGACAATTTGGTGTGTAGCACTCAGAACGTACGCCTCCAGACTAGGGAAATATTTAGAAATGTGCTTCACACTATAGGAATACATATTCCAATAGACTGAGTATCTGAACAGCACAATTTTGTCACTGGGAAATCTTGTTCAAACAGCTGAGAAGCGAGTGTGACAATGTTTACAATTATTTTTCCCGTCAAAAGGAGTTGGCGTTTTCGGGAAAAGGTTTTGGTGAAACACTGAAAAACTCATTTTCCTAGAGCTATCGAACAGTATGAAAGTATTGAGAACACTATGAAATAAAAATGTTAGTTAAGCTATGGTTCCAAGTAATGTTTTACTGTGCCTTTAAAAAGCCAGTATGACAGCCGTGTTAAAATGAAAAGTCTCATTGCTCAAAACAACAGACCAGGGGAATGGCAGAGTGTCTCTAGAACTCCTGGAATACGTTTTAGAACCCGAACATCTCTACTGAATTTTGAAATACAGAGAATTTGTATCCAAAGCGCTGTGAAAGGTAGGATAGACTGTCAAGTGGTAATAATGTTGAAAGTGCTGGTATATTTGTAAAAAAGGTTGTTTTACCAAATTAGAATTCACAATGAAAAAGCTTGAGACACTGGAAGAGAGAGACTCCAACTCGGGCAATTCACACTGATAACCTAGGTTAATATCTAAGAAAGTGCTTCAAACACTAGGAATACGTGAATAAAGGGCCTTAATATCTGTAACACATTGTTTCCTGACAAGGAAATCGTGTTCAAAGAACATAGAACCGAGTTGGATACTGGTTACATTTATTATTCCGGGACAATGAGTTGGCCATTTTGAAAGAAGCCTGGTTAGGCCATTAAACCGGATGTGATGAGGTCACCAAGGGGGAGGGGCCACGTGGGCAGGCTTAATTGATCCCAGGTGATAATGATATGGCTAGGGGACCAGCTGGGAGTGATGACGTCATCGAGATTAGTTCTGGTATTAGGTTTAGAGAATTGGGGCTCTGTTCATGGTTAGGGTTAGGATAAGGTTTTGGGCTAGGTAAGGTTCAGGCTCAGGTGTGGGCTAGGTTTATGGTTTGGGTTAGAGGGTTAGGGACAGGGTTAAGGTCGCAGTGTACTAATGGTGGCTATTCACAATGAATGAGCTTCAATCACTGGACAATTTGGTGTGTAGCACTCAGAACGTATGTCTCCAGACTAGGGAAATATTTAGAAATGTGCTTCACACAATAGGAATACATATTCCAATAGACTGAGTATCTGAACAGCACAATTTTGTCACTGGGAAATCTTGTTCAAACAGCTGAGAAGCGAGTGTGACACTGTTTACATTTATGTTTCCCGTCAAAAGGAGTTGGCGTTTTCGGGAAAAGGTTTTGGTGAAACACTGAAAAACTCATTTTCCTAGAGCTATCGAACAGTATGAAAGTATTGAGAACACTATGAAATAAAAATGTTAGTTAGGCTAGGGTTCCAAGTAATGTTTTACTGTGCCTTTAAAAAGCCGGTATGACAGCCGTGTTAAAATGAAAAGTCTCATTGCTCAAAACAACAGACCAGGGGAATGGCAGAGTGTCTCTAGAACTCCTGGAATACGTTTTAGAACCCGAACATCTCTACTGAATTTTGAAATACAGAGAATTTGTATCCAAAGCGCTGTGAAAGGTAGGATAGACTGTCAAGTTGTAATAATGTTGAAAGTGCTGGTATATTTGTAAAAAAGGTTGTTTTACCATATTAGAATTCACAATGAAAAAGCTTGAGACCCTGGAAGAGAGAGACTCCAACTCGGGAAATTCACACTGATAACCTAGGTTAATATCTAAGAAAGTGCTTCAAACACTAGGAATACATGAATAAAGGGCCTTAATATCTGTAACACATTGTTTCCTGACAAGGAAATCGTGTTCAAAGAACAGAGAACCGAGTTGGATACTGGTTACATTTATTATTCCGGGACAATGGGTTGGCCATTTTGAAAGAAGTCTGGTTAGGCCATTAAACCGGATGTGATGACGTCACCAAGGGGGAGGGGCCACGTGGGCAGGCTTAATTGATCCCAGGTGATAATGATTTGGCTAGGGGACCAGCTGGGAGTGATGACGTCATCGAGATTAGTTCTGGTATTAGGTTTAGAGAATTGGGGCTCTGTTCATGGTTAGGGTTAGGATAAGGTTTTGGGCTAGGTAGGGTTCAGGCTCAGGTGTGGGCTAGGTTTATGGTTTGGGTTAGAGGGTTACGGACAGGGTTACCGTCGCAGTGTAGTAATGTTGGCTATTCACAATGAATGAGCTTCAATCACTGGACAATTTGGTGTGTAGCACTCAGAACGTACGCCTCCAGACTAGGGAAATATTTAGAAATGTGCTTCACACAATAGGAATACATATTCCAATAGACTGAGTATCTGAACAGCACAATTTTGTCACTGGGAAATCTTGTTCAAACAGCTGAGAAGCGAGTGTGACACTGTTTACATTTATTTTTCCCGTCAAAAGGAGTTGGCGTTTTCGGGAAAAGGTTTTGGTGAAACACTGAAAAACTCATTTTCCTAGAGCTATCGAACAGTATGAAAGTATTGAGAACACTATGAAATAAAAATGTTAGTTAAGCTAGGGTTCCAAGTAATGTTTTACTGTGCCTTTAAAAAGCCGGTATGACAGCTGTGTTAAAATGAAAAGTCTCGTTGCTCAAAACAACAGACCAGGGAATGGCAGAGTGTCTCTAGAACTCCTGGAATACGTTTTAGAACCCGAGCATCTCTACTGAATTTTGAAATACAGAGAATTTGTATCCAAAGCGCTGTGAAAGGTAGGATAGACTGTCAAGTGGTAATAATGTTGAAAGTGCTGGTATATTTGTAAAAAAGGTTGTTTTACCAAATTAGAATTCACAATGAAAAAGCTTGAGACACTGGAAGAGAGAGACTCCAACTCGGGAAATTCACACTGATAACCTAGGTTAACATCTAAGAAAGTGCTTCAAACACTAGGAATACGTGAATAAAGGGCCTTAATATCTGTAACACATTGTTTCCTGACAAGGAAATCGTGTTCAAAGAACAGAGAACCGATTGGATACTGGTTACATTTATTATTCCGGGACAATGAGTTGGCCATTTTGAAAGAAGTCTGGTTAGGCCATTAAACCGGATGTGATGACGTCACCAAGGGGGAGGGGCCACGTGGGCAGGCTTAATTGATCCCAGGTGATAATGATTTGGCTAGGGGACCAGCTGGGAGTGATGACGTCATCGAGATTAGTTCTGGTATTAGGTTTAGAGAATTGGGGCTCTGTTCATGGTTAGGGTTAGGATAAGGTTTTGGGCTAGGTAGGGTTCAGGCTCAGGTGTGGGCTAGGTTTATGGTTTGGGTTAGAGGGTTAGGGACAGGGTTAAGGTCGCAGTGTAGTAATGGTGGCTATTCACAATGAATGAGCTTCAATCACTGGACAATTTGGTGTGTAGCACTCAGAACGTACGCCTCCAGACTAGGGAAATATTTAGAAATGTGCTTCACACAATAGGAATACATATTCCAATAGACTGAGTATCTGAACAGCACAATTTTGTCACTGGGAAATCTTGTTCAAACAGCTGAGAAGCGAGTGTGACAATGTTTACATTTATTTTTCCCGTCAAAAGGAGTTGGCGTTTTCGGGAAAAGGTTTTTGGTGAAACACTGAAAAACTCATTTTCCTAGAGCTATCGAACATTATGAAAGTATTGAGAACACTATGAAATAAAATTGTTAGTTAAGCTATGGTTCCAAGTAATGTTTTACTGTGCCTTTAAAAAGCCAGTATGACAGCAGTGTTAAAATGAAAAGTCTCATTGCTCAAAACAACAGACCAGGGGAATGGCAGAGTGTCTCTAGAACTCCTGGAATACGTTTTAGAACCCGAACATCTCTACTGAATTTTGAAATACAGAGAATTTGTATCCAAAGCGCTGTGAAAGGTAGGATAGACTGTCAAGTGGTAATAATGTTGAAAGTGCTGGTATATTTGTAAAAAAGGTTGTTTTACCAAATTAGAATTCACAATGAAAAAGCTTGATACCCTGGAAGAGAGAGACTCCAACTCGGGAAATTCACACTGATAACCTAGGTTAATATCTAAGAAAGTGCTTCAAACACTAGGAATACGTGAATAAAGGGCCTTAATATCTGTAACACATTGTTTCCTGACAAGGAAATCGTGTTCAAAGAACATAGAACCGAGTTGGATACTGGTTACATTTATTATTCAGGGACAATGAGTTGGCCATTTTGAAAGAAGCCTGGTTAGGCCATTAAACCGGATGTGATGACGTCACCAAGGGGGGGGCTACGTGGGCAGGCTTAATTGATCCCAGGTGATAATGATTTGGCCAGGGGACCAGCTGGGAGTGATGACGTCATCGAGATTAGTTCTGGTATTAGGGTTAGAGAATTGGGGCTCTGTTCATGGTTAGGGTTAGGATAAGGTTTTGGGCTAGGTAGGGTTCAGGCTCAGGTGTGGGCTAGGTTTAGGGTTTGGGTTAGAGGGTTAGGGACAGTGTTACCATCGCAGTGTAGTAATGTTGGCTATTCACAATGAATGAGCTTCAATCACTGGACAATTTGGTGTGTAGCACTCAGAACGTACGCCTCCAGACTAGGGAAATATTTAGAAATGTGCTTCACACAATAGGAATACATATTCCAATAGACTGAGTATCTGAACAGCACAATTTTGTCACTGGGAAATCTTGTTCAAACAGCTGAGAAGCGAGTGTGACACTGTTTACATTTATTTTTCCCGTCAAAAGGAGTTGGCGTTTTCGGGAAAAGGTTTTGGTGAAACACTGAAAAACTCATTTTCCTAGAGCTATCGAACAGTATGAAAGTATTGAGAACACTATGAAATAAAAATGTTAGTTAGGCTAGGGTTCCAAGTAATGTTTTACTGTGCCTTTAAAAAGCCGGTATGACAGCCGTGTTAAAATGAAAAGTCTCATTGCTCAAAACAACAGACCAGGGGAATGGCAGAGTGTCTCTAGAACTCCTGGAATACGTTTTAGAACCCGAACATCTCTACTGAATTTTGAAATACTGAGAATTTGTATCCAAAGCGCTGTGAAAGGTAGGATAGACTGTCAAGTGGTAATAATGTTGAAAGTGCTGGTATATTTGTAAAAAAGGTTGTTTTACCAAATTAGAATTCACAATGAAAAAGCTTGAGACACTGGAAGAGAGAGACTCCAACTCGGGCAATTCACACTGATAACCTAGGTTAATATCTAAGAAAATGCTTCAAACACTAGGAATACGTGAATAAAGGGCCTTAATATCTGTAACACATTGTTTCCTGACAAGGAAATCGTGTTCAAAGAACAGAGAACCGATTGGATACTGGTTACATTTATTATTCCGGGACAATGAGTTGGCCATTTTGAAAGAAGTCTGGTTAGGCCATTAAACCGGATGTGATGACGTCACCAAGGGGGAGGGGCCACGTGGGCAGGCTTAATTGATCCCAGGTGATAATGATTTGGCTAGGGGACCAGCTGGGAGTGATGACGTCATCGAGATTAGTTCTGGTATTAGGTTTAGAGAATTGGGGCTCTGTTCATGGTTAGGGTTAGGATAAGGTTTTGGGCTAGGTAGGGTTCAGGCTCAGGTGTGGGCTAGGTTTATGGTTTGGGTTAGAGGGTTAGGGACAGGGTTAAGGTCGCAGTGTAGTAATGGTGGCTATTCACAATGAATGAGCTTCAATCACTGGACAATTTGGTGTGTAGCACTCAGAACGTACGCCTCCAGACTAGGGAAATATTTAGAAATGTGCTTCACACAATAGGAATACATATTCCAATAGACTGAGTATCTGAACAGCACAATTTTGTCACTGGGAAATCTTGTTCAAACAGCTGAGAAGCGAGTGTGACAATGTTTACATTTATTTTTCCCGTCAAAAGGAGTTGGCGTTTTCGGGAAAAGGTTTTTGGTGAAACACTGAAAAACTCATTTTCCTAGAGCTATCGAACATTATGAAAGTATTGAGAACACTATGAAATAAAATTGTTAGTTAAACTATGGTTCCAAGTAATGTTTTACTGAGCCTTTAAAAAGCCAGTATGACAGCAGTGTTAAAATGAAAAGTCTCATTGCTCAAAACAACAGACCAGGGGAATGGCAGAGTGTCTCTAGAACTCCTGGAATACGTTTTAGAACCCGAACATCTCTACTGAATTTTGAAATACAGAGAATTTGTATCCAAAGCGCTGTGAAAGGTAGGATAGACTGTCAAGTGGTAATAATGTTGAAAGTGCTGGTATATTTGTAAAAAAGGTTGTTTTACCAAATTAGAATTCACAATGAAAAAGCTTGAGACACTGGAAGAGAGAGACTCCAACTCGGGAAATTCACACTGATAACCTAGGTTAATATCTAAGAAAATGCTTCAAACACTAGCAATACGTGAATAAAGCTCCTTAACATCTGTAACACATTGTTTCCTGACAAAGAAATCGTGTTCAAAGAACAGAGAACCGAGTTGGATACTGGTTACATTTATTATTCCGGGACAATGAGTTGGCCATTTTGAAAGAAGCCTGGTTAGGCCATTAAACTGGATGTGATGACGTCACGAAGGGGGAGGGGCCACGTGGGCAGGCTTAATTGATCCCAGGTGATAATGATTTGGCTAGGGGACCAGCTGGGAGTGATGACGTCATCGAGATTAGTTCTGGTATTAGGTTTAGAGAATTGGGGCTCTGTTCATGGTTAGGGTTAGGATAAGGTTTTGGGCTAGGTAGGGTTCAGGCTCAGGTGTGGGCTAGGTTTAGGGTTTCGGTTAGAGGGTTAGGGACAGGGTTAAGGTCGCAGTGTAGTAATGGTGGCTATTCACAATGAATGAGCTTCAATCACTGGACAATTTGGTGTGTAGCACTCAGAACGTACGCCTCCAGACTAGGGAAATATTTAGAAATGTGCTTCACACAATAGGAATACATATTCCAATAGACTGAGTATCTGAACAGCACAATTTTGTCACTGGGAAATCTTGTTCAAACAGCTGAGAAGCGAGTGTGACAATGTTTACAATTATTTTTCCCGTCAAAAGGAGTTGGCGTTTTCGGGAAAAGGTTTTGGTGAAACACTGAAAAACTCATTTTCCTAGAGCTATCGAACAGTATGAAAGTATTGAGAACACTATGAAATAAAAATGTTAGTTAAGCTATGGTTCCAAGTAATGTTTTACTGTGCCTTTAAAAAGCCAGTATGACAGCCGTGTTAAAATGAAAAGTCTCATTGCTCAAAACAACAGACCAGGGGAATGGCAGAGTGTCTCTAGAACTCCTGGAATACGTTTTAGAACCCGAACATCTCTACTGAATTTTGAAATACAGAGAATTTTTATCCAAAGCGCTGTGAAAGGTAGGATAGACTGTCAAGTGGTAATAATGTTGAAAGTGCTGGTATATTTGTAAAAAAGGTTGTTTTACCAAATTAGAATTCACAATGAAAAAGCTTGAGACACTGGAAGAGAGAGACTCCAACTCGGGAAATTCACACTGATAACCTAGGTTAATATCTAAGAAAGTGCTTCAAACACTAGGAATACGTGAATAAAGGGCCTTAATATCTGTAACACATTGTTTCCTGACAAGGAAATCGTGTTCAAAGAACATAGAACCGAGTTGGATACTGGTTACATTTATTATTCCGGGACAATGAGTTGGCCATTTTGAAAGAAGCCTGGTTAGGCCATTAAACCGGATGTGATGAGGTCACCAAGGGGGAGGGGCCACGTGGGCAGGCTTAATTGATCCCAGGTGATAATGATATGGCTAGGGGACCAGCTGGGAGTGATGACGTCATCGAGATTAGTTCTGGTATTAGGTTTAGAGAATTGGGGCTCTGTTCATGGTTAGGGTTAGGATAAGGTTTTGGGCTAGGTAGGGTTCAGGCTCAGGTGTGGGCTAGGTTTATGGTTTGGGTTAGAGGGTTACGGACAGGGTTACCGTCGCAGTGTAGTAATGTTGGCTATTCACAATGAATGAGCTTCAATCACTGGACAATTTGGTGTGTAGCACTCAGAACGTACGCCTCCAGACTAGGGAAATATTTAGAAATGTGCTTCACACTATAGGAATACATATTCCAATAGACTGAGTATCTGAACAGCACAATTTTGTCACTGGGAAATCTTGTTCAAACAGCTGAGAAGCGAGTGTGACACTGTTTACATTTATTTTTCCCGTCAAAAGGAGTTGGCGTTTTCGGGAAAAGGTTTTGGTGAAACACTGAGAAACTCATTTTCCTAGAGCTATCGAACAGTATGAAAGTATTGAGAACACTATGAAATAAAAATGTTAGTTAGGCTAGGGTTCCAAGTAATGTTTTACTGTGCCTTTAAAAAGCAGGTATGACAGCCGTGTTAAAATGAAAAGTCTCCTTGCTCAAAACAACAGTCCAGGGGAATGGCAGAGTGTCTCTAGAACTCCTGGAATACGTTTTAGAACCCGAACATCTCTACTGAATTTTGAAATACTGAGAATTTGTATCCAAAGCGCTGTGAAAGGTAGGATAGACTGTCAAGTGGTAATAATGTTTAAAGTGTTGGCATATTTGTAAAAAAGGTTGTTTTACCAAATTAGAATTCACAATGAAAAAGCTTGAGACACTGGAAGAGAGGGACTCCAACTCGGGCAATTCACACTGATAACCTAGGTTAATATCTAAGAAAGTGCTTCAAACACTAGGAATACGTGAATAAAGGGCCTTAATATCTGTAACACATTGTTTCCTGACAAGGAAATCGTGTTCAAAGAACAGAGAACCGAGTTGGATACTGGTTACATTTATTATTCCAGGACAATGAGTTGGCCATTTTGAAAGAAGCCTGGTTAGGCCATTAAACTGGATGTGATGACGTCACCAAGGGGGAGGGGCCACGTGGGCAGGCTTAATTGATCCCAGGTGATAATGATTTGGCTAGGGGACCAGCTGGGAGTGATGATGTCATCGAGATTAGTTCTGGTATTAGGTTTAGAGAATTGGGGCTCTGTTCATGGTTAGGGTTAGGATAAGGTTTTGGGCTAGGTAGGGTTCAGGCTCAGGTGTGGGCTAGGTTTAGGGTTTCGGTTAGAGGGTTAGGGACAGGGTTAAGGTCGCAGTGTAGTAATGGTGGCTATTCACAATGAATGAGCTTCAATCACTGGACAATTTGGTGTGTAGCACTCAGAACGTACGCCTCCAGACTAGGGAAATATTTAGAAATGTGCTTCACACAATAGGAATACATATTCCAATAGACTGAGTATCTGAACAGCACAATTTTGTCACTGGGAAATCTTGTTCAAACAGCTGAGAAGCGAGTGTGACACTGTTTACATTTATTTTTCCCGTCAAAAGGAGTTGGCGTTTTCGGGAAAAGGTTTTGGTGAAACACTGAAAAACTCATTTTCCTAGAGCTATCGAACAGTATGAAAGTATTGAGAACACTATGAAATAAAAATGTTAGTTAAGCTAGGGTTCCAAGTAATGTTTTACTGTGCCTTTAAAAAGCCGGTATGACAGCTGTTTTAAAATGAAAAGTCTCGTTGCTCAAAACAACAGACCAGGGAATGGCAGAGTGTCTCTAGAACTCCTGGAATACGTTTTAGAACCCGAGCATCTCTACTGAATTTTGAAATACAGAGAATTTGTATCCAAAGCGCTGTGAAAGGTAGGATAGACTGTCAAGTGGTAATAATGTTGAAAGTGCTGGTATATTTGTAAAAAAGGTTGTTTTACCAAATTAGAATTCACAATGAAAAAGCTTGAGACACTGGAAGAGAGAGACTCCAACTCGGGAAATTCACACTGATAACCTAGGTTAACATCTAAGAAAGTGCTTCAAACACTAGGAATACGTGAATAAAGGGCCTTAATATCTGTAACACATTGTTTCCTGACAAGGAAATCGTGTTCAAAGAACAGAGAACCGATTGGATACTGGTTACATTTATTATTCCGGGACAATGAGTTGGCCATTTTGAAAGAAGTCTGGTTAGGCCATTAAACCGGATGTGATGACGTCACCAAGGGGGAGGGGCCACGTGGGCAGGCTTAATTGATCCCAGGTGATAATGATTTGGCTAGGGGACCAGCTGGGAGTGATGACGTCATCGAGATTAGTTCTGGTATTAGGTTTAGAGAATTGGGGCTCTGTTCATGGTTAGGGTTAGGATAAGGTTTTGGGCTAGGTAGGGTTCAGGCTCAGGTGTGGGCTAGGTTTATGGTTTGGGTTAGAGGGTTAGGGACAGGGTTAAGGTCGCAGTGTAGTAATGGTGGCTATTCACAATGAATGAGCTTCAATCACTGGACAATTTGGTGTGTAGCACTCAGAACGTACGCCTCCAGACTAGGGAAATATTTAGAAATGTGCTTCACACAATAGGAATACATATTCCAATAGACTGAGTATCTGAACAGCACAATTTTGTCACTGGGAAATCTTGTTCAAACAGCTGAGAAGCGAGTGTGACAATGTTTACATTTATTTTTCCCGTCAAAAGGAGTTGGCGTTTTCGGGAAAAGGTTTTTGGTGAAACACTGAAAAACTCATTTTCCTAGAGCTATCGAACATTATGAAAGTATTGAGAACACTATGAAATAAAATTGTTAGTTAAGCTATGGTTCCAAGTAATGTTTTACTGTGCCTTTAAAAAGCCAGTATGACAGCAGTGTTAAAATGAAAAGTCTCATTGCTCAAAACAACAGACCAGGGGAATGGCAGAGTGTCTCTAGAACTCCTGGAATACGTTTTAGAACCCGAACATCTCTACTGAATTTTGAAATACAGAGAATTTGTATCCAAAGCGCTGTGAAAGGTAGGATAGACTGTCAAGTGGTAATAATGTTGAAAGTGCTGGTATATTTGTAAAAAAGGTTGTTTTACCAAATTAGAATTCACAATGAAAAAGCTTGATACCCTGGAAGAGAGAGACTCCAACTCGGGAAATTCACACTGATAACCTAGGTTAATATCTAAGAAAGTGCTTCAAACACTAGGAATACGTGAATAAAGGGCCTTAATATCTGTAACACATTGTTTCCTGACAAGGAAATCGTGTTCAAAGAACATAGAACCGAGTTGGATACTGGTTACATTTATTATTCAGGGACAATGAGTTGGCCATTTTGAAAGAAGCCTGGTTAGGCCATTAAACCGGATGTGATGACGTCACCAAGGGGGGGGCCACGTGGGCAGGCTTAATTGATCCCAGGTGATAATGATTTGGCCAGGGGACCAGCTGGGAGTGATGACGTCATCGAGATTAGTTCTGGTATTAGGGTTAGAGAATTGGGGCTCTGTTCATGGTTAGGGTTAGGATAAGGTTTTGGGCTAGGTAGGGTTCAGGCTCAGGTGTGGGCTAGGTTTAGGGTTTGGGTTAGAGGGTTAGGGACAGGGTTACCATCGCAGTGTAGTAATGTTGGCTATTCACAATGAATGAGCTTCAATCACTGGACAATTTGGTGTGTAGCACTCAGAACGTACGCCTCCAGACTAGGGAAATATTTAGAAATGTGCTTCACACAATAGGAATACATATTCCAATAGACTGAGTATCTGAACAGCACAATTTTCTCACTGGGAAATCTTGTTCAAACAGCTGAGAAGCGAGTGTGACACTGTTTACATTTATTTTTCCCGTCAAAAGGAGTTGGCGTTTTCGGGAAAAGGTTTTGGTGAAACACTGAAAAACTCATTTTCCTAGAGCTATCGAACAGTATGAAAGTATTGAGAACACTATGAAATAAAAATGTTAGTTAGGCTAGGGTTCCAAGTAATGTTTTACTGTGCCTTTAAAAAGCCGGTATGACAGCCGTGTTAAAATGAAAAGTCTCATTGCTCAAAACAACAGACCAGGGGAATGGCAGAGTGTCTCTAGAACTCCTGGAATACGTTTTAGAACCCGAACATCTCTACTGAATTTTGAAATACTGAGAATTTGTATCCAAAGCGCTGTGAAAGGTAGGATAGACTGTCAAGTGGTAATAATGTTGAAAGTGCTGGTATATTTGTAAAAAAGGTTGTTTTACCAAATTAGAATTCACAATGAAAAAGCTTGAGACACTGGAAGAGAGAGACTCCAACTCGGGCAATTCACACTGATAACCTAGGTTAATATCTAAGAAAATGCTTCAAACACTAGGAATACGTGAATAAAGGGCCTTAATATCTGTAACACATTGTTTCCTGACAAGGAAATCGTGTTCAAAGAACAGAGAACCGATTGGATACTGGTTACATTTATTATTCCGGGACAATGAGTTGGCCATTTTGAAAGAAGTCTGGTTAGGCCATTAAACCGGATGTGATGAGGTCACCAAGGGGGAGGGGCCACGTGGGCAGGCTTAATTGATCCCAGGTGATAATGATTTGGCTAGGGGACCAGCTGGGAGTGATGACGTCATCGAGATTAGTTCTGGTATTAGGTTTAGAGAATTGGGGCTCTGTTCATGGTTAGGGTTAGGATAAGGTTTTGGGCTAGGTAGGGTTCAGGCTCAGGTGTGGGCTAGGTTTATGGTTTGGGTTAGAGGGTTAGGGACAGGGTTAAGGTCGCAGTGTAGTAATGGTGGCTATTCACAATGAATGAGCTTCAATCACTGGACAATTTGGTGTGTAGCACTCAGAACGTACGCCTCCAGACTAGGGAAATATTTAGAAATGTGCTTCACACAATAGGAATACATATTCCAATAGACTGAGTATCTGAACAGCACAATTTTGTCACTGGGAAATCTTGTTCAAACAGCTGAGAAGCGAGTGTGACAATGTTTACATTTATTTTTCCCGTCAAAAGGAGTTGGCGTTTTCGGGAAAAGGTTTTTGGTGAAACACTGAAAAACTCATTTTCCTAGAGCTATCGAACATTATGAAAGTATTGAGAACACTATGAAATAAAATTGTTAGTTAAGCTATGGTTCCAAGTAATGTTTTACTGAGCCTTTAAAAAGCCAGTATGACAGCAGTGTTAAAATGAAAAGTCTCATTGCTCAAAACAACAGACCAGGGGAATGGCAGAGTGTCTCTAGAACTCCTGGAATACGTTTTAGAACCCGAACATCTCTACTGAATTTTGAAATACAGAGAATTTGTATCCAAAGCGCTGTGAAAGGTAGGATAGACTGTCAAGTGGTAATAATGTTGAAAGTGCTGGTATATTTGTAAAAAAGGTTGTTTTACCAAATTAGAATTCACAATGAAAAAGCTTGAGACCCTGGAAGAGAGAGACTCCAACTCGGGAAATTCACACTGATAACCTAGGTTAATATCTAAGAAAGTGCTTCAAACACTAGGAATACGTGAATAAAGGGCCTTAATATCTGTAACACATTGTTTCCTGACAAGGAAATCGTGTTCAAAGAACATAGAACCGAGTTGGATACTGGTTACATTTATTATTCCAGGACAATGAGTTGGCCATTTTGAAAGAAGCCTGGTTAGGCCATTAAACCGGATGTGATGACGCCACCAAGGGGGGGGCCACGTGGGCAGGCTTAATTGATCCCAGGTGATAATGATTTGGCCAGGGGAGCAGCTGGGAGTGATGACGTCATCGAGATTAGTTCTGGTATTAGGGTTAGAGAATTGGGGCTCTGTTCATGGTTAGGGTTAGGATAAGGTTTTGGGCTAGGTAGGGTTCAGGCTCAGGTGTGGGCTAGGTTTAGGGTTTGGGTTAGAGGGTTACGGACAGGGTTACCGTCGCAGTGTAGTAATGTTGGCTATTCACAATGAATGAGCTTCAATCACTGGACAATTTGGTGTGTAACACTCAGAACGTACGCCTCCAGACTAGGGAAATATTTAGAAATGTGCTTCACACTATAGGAATACATATTCCAATAGACTGAGTATCTGAACAGCACAATTTTGTCACTGGGAAATCTTGTTCAAACAGCTGAGAAGCGAGTGTGACACTGTTTACATTTATTTTTCCCGTCAAAAGGAGTTGGCGTTTTCGGGAAAAGGTTTTGGTGAAACACTGAGAAACTCATTTTCCTAGAGCTATCGAACAGTATGAAAGTATTGAGAACACTATGAAATAAAAATGTTAGTTAGGCTAGGGTTCCAAGTAATGTTTTACTGTGCCTTTAAAAAGCCGGTATGACAGCCGTTTTAAAATGAAAAGTCTCATTGCTCAAAACAACAGACCAGGGGAATGGCAGAGTGTCTCTAGAACTCCTGGAATACGTTTTAGAACCCGAACATCTCTACTGAATTTTGAAATACTGAGAATTTGTATCCAAAGCGCTGTGAAAGGTAGGATAGACTGTCAAGTGGTAATAATGTTGAAAGTGCTGGTATATTTGTAAAAAAGGTTGTTTTACCAAATTAGAATTCACAATGAAAAAGCTTGAGACACTGGAAGAGAGAGACTCCAACTCGGGAAATTCACACTGATAACCTAGGTTAATATCTAAGAAAATGCTTCAAACACTAGCAATACGTGAATAAAGCTCCTTAACATCTGTAACACATTGTTTCCTGACAAGGAAATCGTGTTCAAAGAACAGAGAACCGAGTTGGATACTGGTTACATTTATTATTCCGGGACAATGAGTTGGCCATTTTGAAAGAAGCCTGGTTAGGCCATTAAACTGGATGTGATGACGTCACGAAGGGGGAGGGGCCACGTGGGCAGGCTTAATTGATCCCAGGTGATAATGATTTGGCTAGGGGACCAGCTGGGAGTGATGACGTCATCGAGATTAGTTCTGGTATTAGGTTTAGAGAATTGGGGCTCTGTTCATGGTTAGGGTTAGGATAAGGTTTTGGGCTAGGTAGGGTTCAGGCTCAGGTGTGGGCTAGGTTTAGGGTTTCAGTTAGAGGGTTAGGGACAGGGTTAAGGTCGCAGTGTAGTAATGGTGGCTATTCACAATGAATGAGCTTCAATCACTGGACAATTTGGTGTGTAGCACTCAGAACGTACGCCTCCAGACTAGGGAAATATTTAGAAATGTGCTTCACACAATAGGAATACATATTCCAATAGACTGAGTATCTGAACAGCACAATTTTGTCACTGGGAAATCTTGTTCAAACAGCTGAGAAGCGAGTGTGACAATGTTTACAATTATTTTTCCCGTCAAAAGGAGTTGGCGTTTTCGGGAAAAGGTTTTGGTGAAACACTGAAAAACTCATTTTCCTAGAGCTATCGAACAGTATGAAAGTATTGAGAACACTATGAAATAAAAATGTTAGTTAAGCTATGGTTCCAAGTAATGTTTTACTGTGCCTTTAAAAAGCCAGTATGACAGCCGTGTTAAAATGAAAAGTCTCATTGCTCAAAACAACAGACCAGGGGAATGGCAGAGTGTCTCTAGAACTCCTGGAATACGTTTTAGAACCCGAACATCTCTACTGAATTTTGAAATACAGAGAATTTGTATCCAAAGCGCTGTGAAAGGTAGGATAGACTGTCAAGTGGTAATAATGTTGAAAGTGCTGGTATATTTGTAAAAAAGGTTGTTTTACCAAATTAGAATTCACAATGAAAAAGCTTGAGACACTGGAAGAGAGAGACTCCAACTCGGGCAATTCACACTGATAACCTAGGTTAATATCTAAGAAAGTGCTTCAAACACTAGGAATACGTGAATAAAGGGCCTTAATATCTGTAACACATTGTTTCCTGACAAGGAAATCGTGTTCAAAGAACATAGAACCGAGTTGGATACTGGTTACATTTATTATTCCGGGACAATGAGTTGGCCATTTTGAAAGAAGCCTGGTTAGGCCATTAAACCGGATGTGATGAGGTCACCAAGGGGGAGGGGCCACGTGGGCAGGCTTAATTGATCCCAGGTGATAATGATATGGCTAGGGGACCAGCTGGGAGTGATGACGTCATCGAGATTAGTTCTGGTATTAGGTTTAGAGAATTGGGGCTCTGTTCATGGTTAGGGTTAGGATAAGGTTTTGGGCTAGGTAAGGTTCAGGCTCAGGTGTGGGCTAGGTTTATGGTTTGGGTTAGAGGGTTAGGGACAGGGTTAAGGTCGCAGTGTACTAATGGTGGCTATTCACAATGAATGAGCTTCAATCACTGGACAATTTGGTGTGTAGCACTCAGAACGTATGTCTCCAGACTAGGGAAATATTTAGAAATGTGCTTCACACAATAGGAATACATATTCCAATAGACTGAGTATCTGAACAGCACAATTTTGTCACTGGGAAATCTTGTTCAAACAGCTGAGAAGCGAGTGTGACACTGTTTACATTTATGTTTCCCGTCAAAAGGAGTTGGCGTTTTCGGGAAAAGGTTTTGGTGAAACACTGAAAAACTCATTTTCCTAGAGCTATCGAACAGTATGAAAGTATTGAGAACACTATGAAATAAAAATGTTAGTTAGGCTAGGGTTCCAAGTAATGTTTTACTGTGCCTTTAAAAAGCCGGTATGACAGCCGTGTTAAAATGAAAAGTCTCCTTGCTCAAAACAACAGACCAGGGGAATGGCAGAGTGTCTCTAGAACTCCTGGAATACGTTTTAGAACCCGAACATCTCTACTGAATTTTGAAATACAGAGAATTTGTATCCAAAGCGCTGTGAAAGGTAGGATAGACTGTCAAGTTGTAATAATGTTGAAAGTGCTGGTATATTTGTAAAAAAGGTTGTTTTACCATATTAGAATTCACAATGAAAAAGCTTGAGACCCTGGAAGAGAGAGACTCCAACTCGGGAAATTCACACTGATAACCTAGGTTAATATCTAAGAAAGTGCTTCAAACACTAGGAATACATGAATAAAGGGCCTTAATATCTGTAACACATTGTTTCCTGACAAGGAAATCGTGTTCAAAGAACAGAGAACCGAGTTGGATACTGGTTACATTTATTATTCCGGGACAATGAGTTGGCCATTTTGAAAGAAGTCTGGTTAGGCCATTAAACCGGATGTGATGACGTCACCAAGGGGGAGGGGCCACGTGGGCAGGCTTAATTGATCCCAGGTGATAATGATTTGGCTAGGGGACCAGCTGGGAGTGATGACGTCATCGAGATTAGTTCTGGTATTAGGTTTAGAGAATTGGGGCTCTGTTCATGGTTAGGGTTAGGATAAGGTTTTGGGCTAGGTAGGGTTCAGGCTCAGGTGTGGGCTAGGTTTATGGTTTGGGTTAGAGGGTTACGGACAGGGTTACCGTCGCAGTGTAGTAATGTTGGCTATTCACAATGAATGAGCTTCAATCACTGGACAATTTGGTGTGTAGCACTCAGAACATACGCCTCCAGACTAGGGAAATATTTAGAAATGTGCTTCACACTATAGGAATACATATTCCAATAGACTGAGTATCTGAACAGCACAATTTTGTCACTGGGAAATCTTGTTCAAACAGCTGAGAAGCGAGTGTGACACTGTTTACATTTATTTTTCCCGTCAAAAGGAGTTGGCGTTTTCGGGAAAAGGTTTTGGTGAAACACTGAGAAACTCATTTTCCTAGAGCTATCGAACAGTATGAAAGTATTGAGAACACTATGAAATAAAAATGTTAGTTAGGCTAGGGTTCCAAGTAATGTTTTACTGTGCCTTTAAAAAGCAGGTATGACAGCCGTGTTAAAATGAAAAGTCTCCTTGCTCAAAACAACAGTCCAGGGGAATGGCAGAGTGTCTCTAGAACTCCTGGAATACGTTTTAGAACCCGAACATCTCTACTGAATTTTGAAATACTGAGAATTTGTATCCAAAGCGCTGTGAAAGGTAGGATAGACTGTCAAGTGGTAATAATGTTTAAAGTGTTGGCATATTTGTAAAAAAGGTTGTTTTACCAAATTAGAATTCACAATGAAAAAGCTTGAGACACTGGAAGAGAGGGACTCCAACTCGGGCAATTCACACTGATAACCTAGGTTAATATCTAAGAAAGTGCTTCAAACACTAGGAATACGTGAATAAAGGGCCTTAATATCTGTAACACATTGTTTCCTGACAAGGAAATCGTGTTCAAAGAACAGAGAACCGAGTTGGATACTGGTTACATTTATTATTCCAGGACAATGAGTTGGCCATTTTGAAAGAAGCCTGGTTAGGCCATTAAACTGGATGTGATGACGTCACCAAGGGGGAGGGGCCACGTGGGCAGGCTTAATTGATCCCAGGTGATAATGATTTGGCTAGGGGACCAGCTGGGAGTGATGATGTCATCGAGATTAGTTCTGGTATTAGGTTTAGAGAATTGGGGCTCTGTTCATGGTTAGGGTTAGGATAAGGTTTTGGGCTAGGTAGGGTTCAGGCTCAGGTGTGGGCTAGGTTTAGGGTTTCGGTTAGAGGGTTAGGGACAGGGTTAAGGTCGCAGTGTAGTAATGGTGGCTATTCACAATGAATGAGCTTCAATCACTGGACAATTTGGTGTGTAGCACTCAGAACGTACGCCTCCAGACTAGGGAAATATTTAGAAATGTGCTTCACACAATAGGAATACATATTCCAATAGACTGAGTATCTGAACAGCACAATTTTGTCACTGGGAAATCTTGTTCAAACAGCTGAGAAGCGAGTGTGACACTGTTTACATTTATTTTTCCCGTCAAAAGGAGTTGGCGTTTTCGGGAAAAGGTTTTGGTGAAACACTGAAAAACTCATTTTCCTAGAGCTATCGAACAGTATGAAAGTATTGAGAACACTATGAAATAAAAATGTTAGTTAAGCTAGGGTTCCAAGTAATGTTTTACTGTGCCTTTAAAAAGCCGGTATGACAGCTGTGTTAAAATGAAAAGTCTCGTTGCTCAAAACAACAGACCAGGGAATGGCAGAGTGTCTCTAGAACTCCTGGAATACGTTTTAGAACCCGAGCATCTCTACTGAATTTTGAAATACAGAGAATTTGTATCCAAAGCGCTGTGAAAGGTAGGATAGACTGTCAAGTGGTAATAATGTTGAAAGTGCTGGTATATTTGTAAAAAAGGTTGTTTTACCATATTAGAATTCACAATGAAAAAGCTTGAGACACTGGAAGAGAGAGACTCCAACTCGGGAAATTCACACTGATAACCTAGGTTAATATCTAAGAAAGTGCTTCAAACACTAGGAATACGTGAATAAAGGGCCTTAATATCTGTAACACGTTGTTTCCTGACAAGGAAATCGTGTTCAAAGAACATAGAACCGAGTTGGATACTGATTATATTTATTATTCCGGGACAATGAGTTGGCCATTTTGAAAGAAGCCTGGTTAGGCCATTAAACGGGATGTGATGACGTCACCAAGGGGGAGGGGCCACGTGGGCAGGCTTAATTAATCCCAGGTGATAATGATCTGGCCAGGGGACCAGCTGGGAGTGATGACGTCATCGAGATTAGTTCTGGTATTAGGTTTAGAGAATTGGGGCTCTGTTCATGGTTAGGGTTAGGATAAGGTTTTGGGCTAGGTAGGGTTCAGGCTCAGGTGTGGGCTAGGTTTATGGTTTAGGTTAGAGGGTTAGGGACAGGGTTAAGGTCGCAGTGTAGTAATGGTGGCTATTCACAATGAATGAGCTTCAATCACTGGACATTTTGGTGTGTAGCACTCAGAACGTACGCCTCCAGACTAGGGAAATATTTAGAAATGTGCTTCACACAATAGGAATACATATTCCAATAGACTGAGTATCTGAACAGGACAATTTTGTCACTGGGAAATCTTGTTCAAACAGCTGAGAAGCGAGTGTGACACTGTTTACATTTATTTTTCCCGTCAAAAGGAGTTGGCGTTTTCGGGAAAAGGTTTTGGTGAAACACTGAAAAACTCATTTTCCTAGAGCTATCAAACAGTATGAACGTATTGAGAACACTATGAAATAAAAATGTTAGTTAGGCTAGGGTTCCAAGTAATGTTTTACTGTGCCTTTAAAAAGCAGGTATGACAGCCTTGTTAAAATGAAAAGTCTCCTTGCTCAAAACAACAGACCAGGGGAATGGCAGAGTGTCTCTAGAACTCCTGGAATACGTTTTAGAACCCGAACATCTCTACTGAATTTTGAAATACTATGAATTTGTATCCAAAGCGCTGTGAAAGGTAGGATAGACTGTCAAGTGGTAATAATGTTGAAAGTGTTGTTATATTTGTAAAAAAGTTTGTTTTACCATATTAGAATTCACAATGAAAAAGCTTGAGACCCTGGAAGAGAGAGACTGCAACTCAGGAAATTCACACAGATAACCTAGGTTAATATCTAAGAAAGTGCTTCAAACACTAGGAATACGTGAATAAAGTGCCTTAATATCTGTAACACATTGTTTCCTGACAAAGAAATCGTGTTCAAAGAACATAGAACCGAGTTGGATACTGGTTACATTTATTATTCCAGGACAATGAGTTGGCGATTTTGAAAGAAGCCTGGTTAGGCCATTAAACCGGATGTGATGACGTCAGCAAGGGGAAGGGGCCACGTGGGCAGGATTAATTGATCCCAGGTGATAATGATTTGGCCAGGGGACCAGCTGGGAGTGATGACGTCATCGAGATTAGTTCTGGTATTAGGGTTAGAGAATTGGGGCTCTGTTCATGGTTAGGGTTAGGATAAGGTTTTGGGCTAGGTAGGGTTCAGGCTCAGGTGTGGGCTAGGTTTACAGTTTGGGTTAGAGGGTTAGGGACAGGGTTATGGTCACAGTGTAGTAATGTTGGCTATTCACAATGAATGAGCTTCAATCACTGGACAATTTGGTGTGTAGCACTCAGAATGTACGACTCCAGACTAGGGAAATATGTAGAAATGTGCATCACACAATAGGAATACATATTCCAATAGACTGAGTATCTGAACAGCACAATTTTGTCACTGGGAAATCTTGTTTAAACAGCGGAGAAGCGAGTGTGACACTGTTTACATTTATTTATCCCGTCAAAGGGAGTTGGCGTTTTCGGGAAAAGGTTTTGGTGAAAGACTGAAAAACTCATTTTCCTAGAGCTATCGAACAGCATGAAAGTATTGAGAACACTATGAAATAAAAATGTTAGTTAGGCTAGGGTTCCAAGTAATGTTTTACTGTGCCTTTAAAAAGCCGGTATGACACCCGTGTTAAAATGAAAAGTCTCATTGCTCAAAACAACAGACCAGGGGAATGGCAGAGTGTCTCTAGAACTCCTAGAATACATTTTAGAACCCGAACATCTCTACTGAATTTTGAAATACTGAGAATTTGTATCCAAAGCGCTGTGAAAGGTAGGATAGACTGTCAAGTGGTAATAATGTTGAAAGTGCTGGTATATTTGTAAAAAAGGTTGTTTTACCATATTAGAATTCACAATGAAAGAGCTTGAGACCTTGGAAGAGAGAGACTGCAACTCGGGAAATTCACAATGATAACCTAGGTTAATATCTAAGAAAGTGCTTCAAACACTAGGAATACGTGAATAAAGGGCCTTAATATCTGTAACACATTGTTTCCTGACAAAGAAATCGTGTTCAAAGAACATAGAACCGAGTTGGATACTGGTTACATTTATTATTCCGGGACAATGAGTTGGCGATTTTGAAAGAAGCCTGGTTAGGCCATTAAACCGGATGTGATGACGTCACCAAGGGGAGGGTCCACGTGGGCAGGCTTAATTGATCCCTGGTGATAATGATTTGGCAAGGGGACCAGCTGGGAGTGATGATGTCATCGAGATTAGTTCTGGTATTAGGGTTAGAGAATTGGGGCTCTGTTCATGGTTAGGGTTAGGATAAGGTTTTGGGCTAGGTAGGGTTCAGGCTCAGGTGTGGGCTAGGTTTACGGTTTGCTTTAGAGGGTTAGGGACAGGGTTATGGTCACAGTGTAGTAATGTTGGCTATTCACAATGAATGAGCTTCAATCACTGGACAATTTGGTGTGTACCACTCAGAACTTACGACTCCAGACTAGGGAAATATGTAGAAATGTGCTTCACACAATAGGAATACATATTCCAATAGACTGAGTATCTGAACAGCACAATTTTGTCACTGGGAAATCTTGTTCAAACAGCTGAGAAGCGAGTGTGACACTGTTTACATTTATTTTTCCCGTCAAAAGGAGTTGGCGTTTTCGGGAAAAGGTTTTGGTGAAAGACTAAAAAACTCATTTTTCTAGAGCTATCGAATAGCATGAAAGTATTGAGAACACTATGAAGTAAAAATGTTAGTTAGGCTAGGGTTCCAAGTAATGTTTTACTGTGCCTTTAAAAAGCCGGTATGACACCCGTGTTAAAATGAAAATTCTCATTGCTCAAAACAACAGACCAGGGGAATGGCAGAGTGTCTCTAGAACTCCTGGAATACGTTTTAGAACCCGAACATCTCTACTGAATTTTGAAATACTGAGAATTTGTATCCAAAGCGCTGTGAAAGGTAGGATAGACTGTCAAGTGGTAATAATGTTGAAAGTGCTGGTATATTTGTAAAAAAGGTTGTTTTACCATATTAGAATTCACAATGAAAGAGCTTGAGACCCTGGAAGAGAGAGACTGCAACTCGGGAAATTCACAATGATAACCTAGGTTAATATCTAAGAAAGTGCTTCAAACACTAGGAATACGTGAATAAAGGGCCTTAATATCTGTAACACATTGTTTCCTGACAAGGAAATCGTGTTCAAAGAACATAGAACCGAGTTGGATACTGGTTACATTTATTATTCCGGGACAATGAGTTGGCGATTTTGAAAGAAGCCTGGTTAGGCCATTAAACCGGATGTGATGACGTCACCAAGGGGAGGGGCCACGTGGGCAGGCTTAATTGATCCCTGGTGATAATGATTTGGCCAGGGGACCAGCTGGGAGTGATGACGTCATCGAGATTAGTTCTGGTATTAGGGTTAGAGAATTGGGGCTCTGTTCATGGTTAGGGTTAGGATAAGGTTTTGGGCTAGGTAGGGTTCAGGCTCAGGTGTGGGCTAGGTTTACGGTTTGCTTTAGAGGGTTAGGGACAGGGTTATGGTCACAGTGTAGTAATGTTGGCTATTCACAATGAATGAGCTTCAATCACTGGACAATTTGGTGTGTAGCACTCAGAACTTACGACTCCAGACTAGGGAAATATGTAGAAATGTGCTTCACACAATAGGAATACATATTCCAATAGACTGAGTATCTGAACAGCACAATTTTGTCACTGGGAAATCTTGTTCAAACAGCTGAGAAGCGAGTGTGACACTGTTTACATTTATTTTTCCCGTCAAAAGGAGTTGGCGTTTTCGGGAAAAGGTTTTGGTGAAAGAATGAAAAACTCATTTTTCTAGAGCTATCGAATAGCATGAAAGTATTGAGAACACTATGAAATAAAAATGTTAGTTAGGCTAGGGTTCCAAGTAATGTTTTACTGTGCCTTTAAAAAGCCGGTATGACACCCGTGTTAAAATGAAAAGTCTCATTGCTCAAAACAACAGACCAGGGGAATGGCAGAGTGTCTCTAGAACTCCTGGAATACGTTTTAGAACCCGAACATCTCTACTGAATTTTGAAATACTGAGAATTTGTATCCAAAGCGCTGTGAAAGGTAGGATAGACTGTCAAGTGGTAATAATGTTGAAAGTGCTGGTATATTTGTAAAAAAGGTTGTTTTACCATATTAGAATTCACAATGAAAGAGCTTGAGACCCTGGAAGAGAGAGACTGCAACTCGGGAAATTCACAATGATAACCTAGGTTAATATCTAAGAAAGTGCTTCAAACACTAGGAATACGTGAATAAAGGGCCTTAATATCTGTAACACATTGTTTCCTGACAAGGAAATCGTGTTCAAAGAACATAGAACCGAGTTGGATACTGGTTACATTTATTATTCCGGGACAATGAGTTGGCGATTTTGAAAGAAGCCTGGTTAGGCCATTAAACCGGATGTGATGACGTCACCAAGGGGAGGGGCCTCGTGGGCAGGCTTAATTGATCCCTGGTGATAATGATTTGGCCAGGGGACCAGCTGGGAGTGATGACGTCATCGAGATTAGTTCTGGTATTAGGGTTAGAGAATTGGGGCTCTGTTCATGGTTAGGGTTAGGATAAGGTTTTGGGCTAGGTAGGGTTCAGGCTCAGGTGTGGGCTAGGTTTACGGTTTGCGTTAGAGGGTTAGGGACAGGGTTATGGTCACAGTGTAGTAATGTTGGCTATTCACAATGAATGAGCTTCAATCACTGGACAATTTGGTGTTATCACTCAGAATGTACGACTCCAGACTAGGGAAATATGTAGAAATGTGCTTCACACAATAGGAATACATATTCCAATAGACTGAGTATCTGAACAGCACAATTTTGTCACTGGGAAATCTTGTTTAAACAGCTGAGAAGCGAGTGTGACACTGTTTACATTTATTTTTCCCGTCAAAAGGAGTTGGCGTTTTCGGGAAAAGGTTTTGGTGAAAGACTGAAAAACTCATTTTCCTAGAGCTATCGAACAGCATGAAAGTATTGAGAACACTATGAAATAAAAATGTTAGTTAGGCTAGGGTTCCAAGTAATGTTTTACTGTGCCTTTAAAAAGCCGGTATGACACCCGTGTTAAAATGAAAAGTCTCATTGCTCAAAACAACAGACCAGGGGAATGTCAGAGTGTCTCTAGAACTCCTGGAATACATTTTAGAACCCTAACATCTCTACTGAATTTTGAAATACTGAGAATTTGTATCCAAAGCGCTGTGAAAGGTAGGATAGACTGTCAAGTGGTAATAATGTTGAAAGTGTTGTTATATTTGTAAAAAAGTTTGTTTTACCATATTAGAATTCACAATGAAAAAGCTTGAGACCCTGGAAGAGAGAGACTCCAACTTGGGAAATTCACACAGATAACCTAGGTTAATATCTAAGAAAGTGCTTCAAACACTAGGAATACGTGAATAAAGGGCCATAATATCTGTAACACATTGTTTCCTGACAAGGAAATCGTGTTCAAAGAACATAGAACCGAGTTGGATACTGGTTACATTTATTATTCCGGGACAATGAGTTGGCGATTTTGAAAGAAGCCTGGTTAGGCCATTAAACCGGATGTGATGACGTCACAAAGGGGGAGTCGCCACGTGGGCAACATTAATTGATCCCAGGTTATAATGATTTGGCCAGGGGACCAGCTGGGAGTGATGATGTCATCGAGATTAGTTCTGGTATTAGGGTTAGAGAATTGGGGCTCTGTTCATGGTTAGGGTTAGGATAAGGTTTTGGGCTAGGTAGGGTTCAGGCTCAGGTGTGGGCTAGGTTTACGGTTTGCTTTAGAGGGTTAGGGACAGGGTTATGGTCACAGTGTAGTAATGTTGGCTATTCACAATGAATGAGCTTCAATCACTGGACAATTTGGTGTTATCACTCAGAATGTACGACACCAGACTAGGGAAATATGTAGAAATGTGCTTCACACAATAGGAGTACATATTCCAATAGACTGAGTATCTGAACAGCACAATTTTGTCACTGGGAAATCTTGTTCAAACAGCGGAGAAGCGAGTGTGACACTGTTTACATTTATTTTTCCCGTCAAAAGGAGTTGGCGTTTTCGGGAAAAGGTTTTGGTGAAAGACTGAAAAACTCATTTTCCTAGAGCTATCGAACAGCATGAAAGTATTGAGAACACTATGAAATAAAAATGTTAGTTAGGCTAGGGTTCCAAGTAATGTTTTACTGTGCCTTTAAAAAGCCGGTATGACACCTGTGTTAAAATGAAAAGTCTCATTGCTCAAAACAACAGACCAGGGGAATGGCAGAGTGTCTCTAGAACTCCTGGAATACATTTTAGAACCCGAACATCTCTACTGAATTTTGAAATACTGAGAATTTGTATCCAAAGCGCTGTGAAAGGTAGGATAGACTGTCAAGTGGTAATAATGTTGAAAGTGCTGGTATATTTGTAAAAAAGGTTGTTTTACCATATTAGAATTCACAATGAAAGAGCTTGAGACCCTGGAAGAGAGAGACTGCAACTCGGGAAATTCACAATGATAACCTAGGTTAATATCTAAGAAAGTGCTTCAAACACTAGGAATACGTGAATAAAGGGCCTTAATATCTGTAACACATTGTTTCCTGACAAGGAAATCGTGTTCAAAGAACATAGAACCGAGTTGGATACTGGTTACATTTATTATTCTGGGACAATGAGTTGGCGATTTTGAAAGAAGCCTGGTTAGGCCATTAAACCGGATTTGATGACGTCACCAAGGGGAGGGGCCACGTGGGCAGGCTTAATTGATCCCTGGTGATAATGATTTGGCCAGGGGACCAGCTGGGAGTGATGACGTCATCGAGATTAGTTCTGGTATTAGGGTTAGAGAATTGGGGCTCTGTTCATGGTTAGGGTTAGGATAAGGTTTTGGGCTAGGTAGGGTTCAGGCTCAGGTGTGGGCTAGGTTTATGGTTTGCTTTAGAGGGTTAGGGACAGGGTTATGGTCACAGTGTAGTAATGTTGGCTATTCACAATGAATGAGCTTCAATCACTGGACAATTTGGTGTGTAGCACTCAGAACTTACGACTCCAGACTAGGGAAATATGTAGAAATGTGCTTCACACAATAGGAATACATATTCCAATAGACTGAGTATCTGAACAGCACAATTTTGTCACTGGGAAATCTTGTTCAAACAGCTGAGAAGCGAGTGTGACACTGTTTACATTTATTTTTCCCGTCAAAAGGAGTTGGCGTTTTCGGGAAAAGGTTTTGGTGAAAGACTGAAAAACTCATTTTTCTAGAGCTATCGAATAGCATGAAAGTATTGAGAACACTATGAAATAAAAATGTTAGTTAGGCTAGGGTTCCAAGTAATGTTTTACTGTGCCTTTAAAAAGCCGGTATGACACCCGTGTTAAAATGAAAAGTCTCATTGCTCAAAACAACAGACCAGGGGAATGGCAGAGTGTCTCTAGAACTCCTGAAATACGTTTTAGAACCCGAACATCTCTACTGAATTTTGAAATACTGAGAATTTGTATCCAAAGCGCTGTGAAAGGTAGGATAGACTGTCAAGTGGTAATAATGTTGAAAGTGCTGGTATATTTGTAAAAAAGGTTGTTTTACCATATTAGAATTCACAATGAAAAAGCTTGAGACCCTGGAAGAGAGAGACTCCAACTCGGGACATTCACAATGATACCTAGGTTAATATCTAAGAAAGTGCTTCAAACACTAGGAATACGTGAATAAAGGGCCTTAATATCTGTAACACATTGTTTCCTGACAAGGAAATCGTGTTCAAAGAACATAGAACCGAGTTGGATACTGGTTACATTTATTATTCCTGGACAATGAGTTGGCCATTTTGAAAGAAGCCTGGTTAGGCCATTAAACCGGATGTGATGACGTCACCAAGGGGGAGGGGCCACGTGGGCAGGATTAATTGATCCCAGGTGATAATGATTTGGCCAGGGGACCAGCTGGGAGTGATGACTTCATCGAGATTAGTTCTGGTATTAGGGTTAGAGAATTGGGGCTCTGTTCATGGTTAGGGTTAGGATAAGGTTTTGGGCTAGGTAGGGTTCAGGCTCAGGTGTGGGCTAGGTTTACGGTTTGGGTTAAAGGGTTAGGGACAGGGTTATGGTCACAGTGTAGTAATGTTGGCTATTCACAATGAATGAGCTTCAATCACTGGACAATTTGGTGTGTAGCACTCAGAATGTACGACTCCAGACTAGGGAAATATGTAGAAATGTGCTTCACACAATAGGAATACATATTCCAATAGACTGAGTATCTGAACAGCACAATTTTGTCACTGGGAAATCTTGTTCAAACAGCTGAGAAGCGAGTGTGACACTGTTTACATTTATTTTTCCCGTCAAAAGGAGTTGGCGTTTTCGGGAAAAGGTTTTGGTGAAAGACTGAAAAACTCATTTTCCTAGAGCTATCGAACAGCATGAAAGTATTGAGAACACTATGAAATAAAAATGTTAGTTAGGCTAGGGTTCCAAGTAATGTTTTACTGTGCCTTTAAAAAACCGGTATGACACCCGTGTTAAAATGAAAAGTCTCATTGCTCAAAACAACAGACCAGGGGAATGGCAGAGTGTCTCTAGAACTCCTGGAATACATTTTAGAACCCGAACATCTCTACTGAATTTTGAAATACTGAGAATTTGTATCCAAAGCGCTGTGAAAGGTAGGATAGACTGTCAAGTGGTAATAATGTTGAAAGTGCTGGTATATTTGTAAAAAAGGTTGTTTTACCATATTAGAATTCACAATGAAAGAGCTTGAGACCCTGGAAGAGAGAGACTGCAACTCGGGAAATTCACAATGATAACCTAGGTTAATATCTAAGAAAGTGCTTCAAACACTAGGAATACGTGAATAAAGGGCCTTAATATCTGTAACACATTGTTTCCTGACAAGGAAATCGTGTTCAAAGAACATAGAACCGAGTTGGATACTGGTTACATTTATTATTCCGGGACAATGAGTTGGCGATTTTGAAAGAAGCCTGGTTAGGCCATTAAACCGGATGTGATGACGTCACCAAGGGGAGGGGCCACGTGGGCAGGCTTAATTGATCCCTGGTGATAATGATTTGGCCAGGGGACCAGCTGGGAGTGATGACGTCATCGAGATTAGTTCTGGTATTAGGGTTAGAGAATTGGGGCTCTGTTCATGGTTAGGGTTAGGATAAGGTTTTGGGCTAGGTAGGGTTCAGGCTCAGGTGTGGGCTAGGTTTACGGTTTGCTTTAGAGGGTTAGGGACAGGGTTATGGTCACAGTGTAGTAATGTTGGCTATTCACAATGAATGAGCTTCAATCACTGGACAATTTGGTGTTATCACTCAGAATGTACGACACCAGACTAGGGAAATATGTAGAAATGTGCTTCACACAATAGGAATACATATTCCAATAGACTGAGTATCTGAACAGCACAATTTTGTCACTGGGAAATCTTGTTCAAACAGCGGAGAAGCGAGTGTGACACTGTTTACATTTATTTTTCCCGTCAAAAGGAGTTGGCGTTTTCGGGAAAAGCTTTTGGTGAAAGACTGAAAAACTCATTTTTCTAGAGCTATCGAATAGCATGAAAGTATTGAGAACACTATGAAATAAAAATGTTAGTTAGGCTAGGGTTCCAAGTAATGTTATACTGTGCCTTTAAAAAGCCGGTATGACACCCGTGTTAAAATGAAAAGTCTCATTGCTCAAAACAACAGACCAGGGGAATGGCAGAGTGTCTCTAGAACTCCTGAAATACGTTTTAGAACCCGAACATCTCTACTGAATTTTGAAATACTGAGAATTTGTATCCAAAGCGCTGTGAAAGGTAGGATAGACTGTCAAGTGGTAATAATGTTGAAAGTGCTGGTATATTTGTAAAAAAGGTTGTTTTACCATATTAGAATTCACAATGAAAGAGCTTGAGACCCTGGAAGAGAGAGACTGCAACTCGGGAAATTCACAATGATAACCTAGGTTAATATCTAAGAAAGTGCTTCAAACACTAGGAATACGTGAATAAAGTGCCTTAATATCTGTAACACATTGTTTCCTGACAAGGAAATCGTGTTCAAAGAACATAGAACCGAGTTGGATACTGGTTACATTTATTATTCCTGGACAATGAGTTGGCCATTTTGAAAGAAGCCTGGTTAGGCCATTAAACCGGATGTGATGACGTCACCAAGGGGGAGGGGCCACGTGGGCAGGATTAATTGATCCCAGGTGATAATGATTTGGCCAGGGGACCAGCTGGGAGTGATGACGTCATCGAGATTAGTTCTGGTATTAGGGTTAGAGAATTGGGGCTCTGTTCATGGTTAGGGTTAGGATAAGGTTTTGGGCTAGGTATGGTTCAGGCTCAGGTGTGGGCTAGGTTTACGGTTTGGGTTAGAGGGTTAGGGACAGGGTTATGGTCACAGTGTAGTAATGTTGGCTATTCACAATGAATGAGCTTCAATCACTGGACAATTTGGTGTGTAGCACTCAGAATGTACGACTCCAGACTAGGGAAATATGTAGAAATGTGCTTCACACAATAGGAATACATATTCCAATAGACTGAGTATCTGAACAGCACAATTTTGTCACTGGGAAATCTTGTTCAAACAGCTGAGAAGCGAGTGTGACACTGTTTACATTTATTTTTCCCGTCAAAAGGAGTTGGCGTTTTCGGGAAAAGGTTTTGGTGAAAGACTGAAAAACTCATTTTCCTAGAGCTATCGAACAGCATGAAAGTATTGAGAACACTATGAAATAAAAATGTTAGTTAGGCTAGGGTTCCAAGTAATGTTTTACTGTGCCTTTAAAAAGCCGGTATGACACCCGTGTTAAAATGAAAAGTCTCATTGCTCAAAACAACAGACCAGGGGAATGGCAGAGTGTCTCTAGAACTCCTGGAATACATTTTAGAACCCGAACATCTCTACTGAATTTTGAAATACTGAGAATTTGTATCCAAAGCGCTGTGAAAGGTAGGATAGACTGTCAAGTGGTAATAATGTTGAAAGTGCTGGTATATTTGTAAAAAAGGTTGTTTTACCATATTAGAATTCACAATGAAAGAGCTTGAGACCCTGGAAGAGAGATTGCAACTCGGGAAATTCACAATGATAACCTAGGTTAATATCTAAAAAAGTGCTTCAAACACTAGGAATACGTGAATAAAGTGCCTTAATATCTGTAACACATTGTTTCCTGACAAGGAAATCGTGTTCAAAGAACATAGAACCGAGTTGGATACTGGTTACATTTATTATTCCTGGACAATGAGTTGGCCATTTTGAAAGAAGCCTGGTTAGGCCATTAAACCGGATGTGATGACGTCACCAAGGGGGAGGGGCCACGTGGGCAGGATTAATTGATCCCAGGTGATAATGATTTGGCCAGGGGACCAGCTGGGAGTGATGACGTCATCGAGATTAGTTCTGGTATTAGGGTTAGAGAATTGGGGCTCTGTTCATGGTTAGGGTTAGGATAAGGTTTTGGGCTAGGTAGGGTTCAGGCTCAGGTGTGGGCTAGGTTTACGGTTTGGGTTAGAGGGTTAGGGACAGGGTTATGGTCACAGTGTAGTAATGTTGGCTATTCACAATGAATGAGCTTCAATCACTGGACAATTTGGTGTGTAGCACTCAGAATGTACGACTCCAGACTAGGGAAATATGTAGAAATGTGCTTCACACAATAGGAATACATATTCCAATAGACTGAGTATCTGAACAGCACAATTTTGTCACTGGGAAATCTTGTTCAAACAGCTGAGAAGCGAGTGTGACACTGTTTACATTTATTTTTCCCGTCAAAAGGAGTTGGCGTTTTCGGGAAAAGGTTTTGGTGAAAGACTGAAAAACTCATTTTCCTAGAGCTATCGAACAGCATGAAAGTATTGAGAACACTATGAAATAAAAATGTTAGTTAGGCTAGGGTTCCAAGTAATGTTTTACTGTGCCTTTAAAAAGCCGGTATGACACCCGTGTTAAAATGAAAAGTCTCATTGCTCAAAACAACAGACCAGGGGAATGGCAGAGTGTCTCTAGAACTCCTGGAATACATTTTAGAACCCGAACATCTCTACTGAATTTTGAAATACTGAGAATTTGTATCCAAAGCGCTGTGAAAGGTAGGATAGACTGTCAAGTGGTAATAATGTTGAAAGTGCTGGTATATTTGTAAAAAAGGTTGTTTTACCATATTAGAATTCACAATGAAAGAGCTTGAGACCCTGGAAGAGAGAGACTGCAACTCGGGAAATTCACAATGATAACCTAGGTTAATATCTAAGAAAGTGCTTCAAACACTAGGAATACGTGAATAAAGGGCCTTAATATCTGTAACACATTGTTTCCTGACAAGGAAATCGTGTTCAAAGAACATAGAACCGAGTTGGATACTGGTTACATTTATTATTCCGGGACAATGAGTTGGCGATTTTGAAAGAAGCCTGGTTAGGCCATTAAACCGGATGTGATGACGTCACCAAGGGGAGGGGCCACGTGGGCAGGCTTAATTGATCCCTGGTGATAATGATTTGGCCAGGGAACCAGCTGGGAGTGATGACGTCATCGAGATTACTTCTGGTATTAGGGTTAGGGAATTGGGGCTCTGTTCATGGTTAGGGTTAGGATAAGGTTTTGGGCTAAGTAGGGTTCAGGCTCAGGTGTGGGCTAGGTTTACGGTTTGCTTTAGAGGGTTAGGGACAGGGTTATGGTCACAGTGTAGTAATGTTGGCTATTCACAATGAATGAGCTTCAATCACTGGACAATTTGGTGTGTAGCACTCAGAACTTACGACTCCAGACTAGGGAAATATGTAGAAATGTGCTTCACACAATAGGAATACATATTCCAATAGACTGAGTATCTGAACAGCACAATTTTCTCACTGGGAAATCTTGTTCAAACAGCTGAGAAGCGAGTGTGACACTGTTTACATTTATTTCTCCCGTCAAAAGGAGTTGGCGTTTTTGGGAAAAGGTTTTGGTGAAACACTGAAAAATTCATTTTCCTAGAGCTATCGAACAGTATGAAAGTATTGAGAACACTATGAAATAAAAATGTTAGTTAGGCTAGGGTTCCAAGTAATGTTTTACTGGCCTTTAAAAAGCCGGTATGACAGCGTGTTAAAATGAAAAGTCTCATTGCTCAAAACAACAGACTAGGGGAATGGCAGAGTGTCTCTAGAACTCCTGGAATACGTTTTAGAACCCGAACATCTCTACTGAATTTTGAAATACTGAGAATTTGTATCCAAAGCGCTGTGAAAGGTAGGATAGACTGTCAAGTGGTAATAATGTTGAAAGTGCTGGTATATTTGTAAAAAAGGTTGTTTTATCAAAATAGAATTCACAATGAAAAAGCTTGAGACACTGGAAGAGAGAGACTCCAAATCGGGAAATTCACACTGTTAACCTAGGTTAATATCTAAGAAAGTGCTTCAAACATTAGGAATACGTGAATAAAGGGCCTTAGTATCTGTAACACATTGTTTCCTGACAAGGAAATCGTGTTCAAAGAACATAGAACCGAGTTGGATACTGGTTACATTTATTATTCCTGGACAATGAGTTGGCCATTTTGAAAGAAGCCTGGTTAGGCCATTAAACTGGATGTGATGACGTCACCAAGGGGGAGGGGCCACGTGGGCAGGCTTAATTGATCCCAGGTGATAATGATTTGGCCAGGGGACCAGCTGGGAGTGATGACGTCATCGAGATTAGTTCTGGTATTAGGATTAGAGAATTGGGGCTCTGTTCATGGTTAGGGTTAGGATAAGGTTTAGGGCTAGGTAGGGTTCAGGCTCAGGTGTGGGCTAGGTTTAGGGTTTGGGTTAGATGGTTAGGGACAGGGTTACGGTCGCAGTGTAGTAATGTTGGCTATTCACAATGAATGAGCTTCAATCACTGGACAATTTGGTGTGTAGCACTCAGAAGGTACGCCTCCAGACTAGGGAAATATTTAGAAATGTGCTTCACACAATAGGAATACATATTCCAATAGACTGAGTATCTGAACAGCACAATTTTCTCACTGGGAAATCTTGTTCAAACAGCTGAGAAGCGAGTGTGACACTGTTTACATTTATTTTTCCCGTCAAAAGGAGTTGGCGTTTTCGTGAAAAGGTTTTGGTGAAACACTGAAAAACTCATTTTCCTAGAGCTATCGAACAGTATGAAAGTACTGAGAACACTATGAAATAAAAATGTTAGTTAGGCTAAGGTTCCAAGTAATGTTTTACTGTGCCTTTAAAAAGCCGGTATGACACCCGTGTTAAAATGAAAAGTCTCATTGCTCAAAACAAAAGACCAGGGGAATGGCAGAGTGTCTCTAGAACTCCTGGAATACGTTTTAGAACCCGAACATCTCTACTGAATTTTGAAATACTGAGAATTTGTATCCAAAGCGCTGTGAAAGGTAGGATAGACTGTCAAGTGGTAATAATGTTGAAAGTGCTGGTATATTTGTAAAAAAGGTTGTTTTACCAAATTAGAATTCACAATGAAAAAGCTTGAGACACTGGAAGAGAGAGACTCCAACTCGGGAAATTCACAATGATAACCTAGGTTAATATCTAAGAAAGTGCTTCAAACACTAGGAATACGTGAATAAAGGGCCTAAATATCTGTAACACATTGTTTCCAGACAAGGAAATCGTGTTCAAAGAACATAGAACCGAGTTCTATACTGGTTACATTTATTATTCCGGGACAATGAGTTGGCGATTTTGAAAGAGGCCTGGTTAGGCCATTAAACTGGATGTGATGACGTCACCAAGGGGGAGGGGGCACGTGGGCAGGCTTAATTGATCCCAGGTGATAATGATTTGGCCAGGGGACCAGCTGGGAGTGATGACGTCATCGAGATTAGTTCTGGTATTAGGGTTAGAGAATTGGGGCTCTGTTCATGGTTAGGGTTAGGATAAGGTTTTGGGCTAAGTAGGGTTCAGGCTCAGGTGTGGGCTAGGTTTAGGGTTTGGGTTATAGGGTTAGGGACAGGGTTATGGTCACAGTGTAGTCATGTTGGCTATTCACAATGAATGAGCTTCAATCACTGGACAATTTGGTGTGTAGCACTCAGAACTTACGACTCCAGACTAGGGAAATATTTAGAAATGTGCTTCACACAATAGGAATACATATTCCAATAGACTGAGTATCTGAACAGCACAATTTTGTCACTGGGAAATCTTGTTCAAACAGCTGAGAAGCGAGTGTGACACTGTTTACATTTATTTTTCCCGTCAAAAGGAGTTGGCGTTTTCCTGAAAAGGTTTTGGTGAAACACTGAAAAACTCATTTTCCTAGAGCTATCGAACAGTATGAAAGTACTGAGAACACTATGAAATAAAAATGTTAGTTAGGCTAGGGTTCCAAGTAATGTTTTACTGTGCCTTATAAAGCCGGTATGAAACCCGTGTTAAAATGAAAAGTCTCATTGCTCAAAACAACAGACCAGGGGAATGGCAGAGTGTCTCTAGAACTCCTGGAATACGTTTTAGAACCCGAACATCTCTACTGAATTTTGAAATACTGAGAATTTGTATCCAAAGCGCTGTGAAAGGTAGGATAGACTGTCAAGTGGTAATAATGTTGAAAGTGCTGGTATATTTGTAAAAAAGGTTGTTTTACCAAATTAGAATTCACAATGAAAAAGCTTGAGACACTGGAAGAGAGAGACTCCAACTCGGGAAATTCACAATGATAACCTAGGTTAATATCTAAGAAAGTGCTTCAAACACTAGGAATACGTGAATAAAGGGCCTTAATATCTGTAACACATTGTTTCCTGACAAGGAAATCGTGTTCAAAGAACATAGAACTGAGTTGGATAGTGGTTACATTTATTATTCCGGGACAATGAGTTGGGGATTTTGAAAGAAGCCTGGTTAGGCCATTAAACCGGATGTGATGACGTCACCAATGGGGAGGAGCCACGGGGGCAGGCTTAATTGATCTCAGGTGATAATGATTTGGCCAGGGGACCAGCTGGGAGTGATGACGTCATCGAGATTAGTTCTGGTATTAGGGTTAGAGAATTGGGGCTCTGTTCATGGTTAGGGTTAGGATAAGGTTTTGGGCTAGGTAGGGTTCAGTCTCAGGTGTGGGCTTGGTTTAGGGTTTGGGTTAGAGGGTTAGGGACAGGGTTACGGTCACAGTGTAGTCATGTTGGCTATTCACAATGAATGAGCTTCAATCACTGGACAATTTGGTGTGTAGCACTCAGAAGGTACGCCTCCAGACTAGGGAAATATTTAGAAATGTGCTTCACACAATAGGAATACATATTCCAATAGACTGAGTATCTGAACAGCACAATTTTCTCACTGGGAAATCTTGTTCAAACAGCTGAGAAGCGAGTGTGACACTGTTTACATTTATTTTTCCCGTCAAAAGGAGTTGGCGTTTTCGTGAAAAGGTTTTGGTGAAACACTGAAAAACTCATTTTCCTAGAGCTATCGAACAGTATGAAAGTACTGAGAACACTATGAAATAAAAATGTTAGTTAGGCTAAGGTTCCAAGTAATGTTTTACTGTGCCTTTAAAAAGCCGGTATGACACCCGTGTTAAAATGAAAAGTCTCATTGCTCAAAACAAAAGACCAGGGGAATGGCAGAGTGTCTCTAGAACTCCTGGAATACGTTTTAGAACCCGAACATCTCTACTGAATTTTGAAATACTGAGAATTTGTATCCAAAGCGCTGTGAAAGGTAGGATAGACTGTCAAGTGGTAATAATGTTGAAAGTGCTGGTATATTTGTAAAAAAGGTTGTTTTACCAAATTAGAATTCACAATGAAAAAGCTTGAGACACTGGAAGAGAGAGACTCCAACTCGGGAAATTCACAATGATAACCTAGGTTAATATCTAAGAAAGTGCTTCAAACACTAGGAATACGTGAATAAAGGGCCTAAATATCTGTAACACATTGTTTCCAGACAAGGAAATCGTGTTCAAAGAACATAGAACCGAGTTCTATACTGGTTACATTTATTATTCCGGGACAATGAGTTGGCGATTTTGAAAGAGGCCTGGTTAGGCCATTAAACTGGATGTGATGACGTCACCAAGGGGGAGGGGGCACGTGGGCAGGCTTAATTGATCCCAGGTGATAATGATTTGGCCAGGGGACCAGCTGGGAGTGATGACGTCATCGAGATTAGTTCTGGTATTAGGGTTAGAGAATTGGGGCTCTGTTCATGGTTAGGGTTAGGATAAGGTTTTGGGCTAAGTAGGGTTCAGGCTCAGGTGTGGGCTAGGTTTAGGGTTTGGGTTATAGGGTTAGGGACAGGGTTATGGTCACAGTGTAGTCATGTTGGCTATTCACAATGAATGAGCTTCAATCACTGGACAATTTGGTGTGTAGCACTCAGAACTTACGACTCCAGACTAGGGAAATATTTAGAAATGTGCTTCACACAATAGGAATACATATTCCAATAGACTGAGTATCTGAACAGCACAATTTTGTCACTGGGAAATCTTGTTCAAACAGCTGAGAAGCGAGTGTGACACTGTTTACATTTATTTTTCCCGTCAAAAGGAGTTGGCGTTTTCCTGAAAAGGTTTTGGTGAAACACTGAAAAACTCATTTTCCTAGAGCTATCGAACAGTATGAAAGTACTGAGAACACTATGAAATAAAAATGTTAGTTAGGCTAGGGTTCCAAGTAATGTTTTACTGTGCCTTATAAAGCCGGTATGAAACCCGTGTTAAAATGAAAAGTCTCATTGCTCAAAACAACAGACCAGGGGAATGGCAGAGTGTCTCTAGAACTCCTGGAATACGTTTTAGAACCCGAACATCTCTACTGAATTTTGAAATACTGAGAATTTGTATCCAAAGCGCTGTGAAAGGTAGGATAGACTGTCAAGTGGTAATAATGTTGAAAGTGCTGGTATATTTGTAAAAAAGGTTGTTTTACCAAATTAGAATTCACAATGAAAAAGCTTGAGACACTGGAAGAGAGAGACTCCAACTCGGGAAATTCACAATGATAACCTAGGTTAATATCTAAGAAAGTGCTTCAAACACTAGGAATACGTGAATAAAGGGCCTTAATATCTGTAACACATTGTTTCCTGACAAGGAAATCGTGTTCAAAGAACATAGAACTGAGTTGGATAGTGGTTACATTTATTATTCCGGGACAATGAGTTGGGGATTTTGAAAGAAGCCTGGTTAGGCCATTAAACCGGATGTGATGACGTCACCAAGGGGGAGGAGCCACGGGGGCAGGCTTAATTGATCTCAGGTGATAATGATTTGGCCAGGGGACCAGCTGGGAGTGATGACGTCATCGAGATTAGTTCTGGTATTAGGGTTAGAGAATTGGGGCTCTGTTCATGGTTAGGGTTAGGATAAGGTTTAGGGCTAGGTAGGGTTCAGGCTCAGGTGTGGGCTAGGTTTAGGGTTTGGGTTAGATGGTTAGGGACAGGGTTACGGTCGCAGTGTAGTAATGTTGGCTATTCACAATGAATGAGCTTCAATCACTGGACAATTTGGTGTGTAGCACTCAGAAGGTACGCCTCCAGACTAGGGAAATATTTAGAAATGTGCTTCACACAATAGGAATACATATTCCAATAGACTGAGTATCTGAACAGCACAATTTTCTCACTGGGAAATCTTGTTCAAACAGCTGAGAAGCGAGTGTGACACTGTTTACATTTATTTTTCCCGTCAAAAGGAGTTGGCGTTTTCGTGAAAAGGTTTTGGTGAAACACTGAAAAACACATTTTCCTAGAGCTATCGAACAGTATGAAAGTACTGAGAACACTATGAAATAAAAATGTTAGTTAGGCTAAGGTTCCAAGTAATGTTTTACTGTGCCTTTAAAAAGCCGGTATGACACCCGTGTTAAAATGAAAAGTCTCATTGCTCAAAACAAAAGACCAAGGGAATGGCAGAGTGTCTCTAGAACTCCTGGAATACGTTTTAGAACCCGAACATCTCTACTGAATTTTGAAATACTGAGAATTTGTATCCAAAGCGCTGTGAAAGGTAGGATAGACTGTCAAGTGGTAATAATGTTGAAAGTGCTGGTATATTTGTAAAAAAGGTTGTTTTACCAAATTAGAATTCACAATGAAAAAGCTTGAGACACTGGAAGAGAGAGACTCCAACTCGGGAAATTCACAATGATAACCTAGGTTAATATCTAAGAAAGTGCTTCAAACACTAGGAATACGTGAATAAAGGGCCTAAATATCTGTAACACATTGTTTCCAGACAAGGAAATCGTGTTCAAAGAACATAGAACCGAGTTCTATACTGGTTACATTTATTATTCCGGGACAATGAGTTGGCGATTTTTAAAGAGGCCTGGTTAGGCCATTAAACTGGATGTGATGACGTCACCAAGGGGGAGGGGCCACGTGGGCAGGCTTAATTGATCCCAGGTGATAATGATTTGGCCAGGGGACCAGCTGGGAGTGATGAAGTCATCGAGATTAGTTCTGGTATTAGGGTTAGAGAATTGGGGCTCTGTTCATGGTTAGGGTTAGGATAAGGTTTTGGGCTAAGTAGGGTTCAGGCTCAGGTGTGGGCAAGGTTTAGGGTTTGGGTTATAGGGTTAGGGACAGGGTTATGGTCACAGTGTAGTCATGTTGGCTATTCACAATGAATGAGCTTCAATCACTGGACAATTTGGTGTGTAGCACTCAGAACTTACGACTCCAGACTAGGGAAATATTTAGAAATGTGCTTCACACAATAGGAATACATATTCCAATAGACTGAGTATCTGAACAGCACAATTTTGTCACTGGGAAATCTTGTTCAAACAGCTGAGAAGCGAGTGTGACACTGTTTACATTTATTTTTCCCGTCAAATGGAGTTGGCGTTTTCCTGAAAAGGTTTTGGTGAAACACTGAAAAACTCATTTTCCTAGAGCTATCGAACAGTATGAAAGTACTGAGAACACTATGAAATAAAAATGTTAGTTAGGCTAGGGTTCCAAGTAATGTTTTACTGTGCCTTATAAAGCCGGTATGACACCCGTGTTAAAATGAAAAGTCTCATTGCTCAAAACAACAGACCAGGGGAATGGCAGAGTGTCTCTAGAACTCCTGGAATACGTTTTAGAACCCGAACATCTCTACTGAATTTTGAAATACTGAGAATTTGTATCCAAAGCGCTGTGAAAGGTAGGATAGACTGTCAAGTGGTAATAATGTTGAAAGTGCTGGTATATTTGTAAAAAAGGTTGTTTTACCAAATTAGAATTCACAATGAAAAAGCTTGAGACACTGGAAGAGAGAGACTCCAACTCGGGAAATTCACAATGATAACCTAGGTTAATATCTAAGAAAGTGCTTCAAACACTAGGAATACGTGAATAAAGGGCCTTAATATCTGTAACACATTGTTTCCTGACAAGGAAATCGTGTTCAAAGAACATAGAACCGAGTTGTATAGTGGTTACATTTATTATTCCGGGACAATGAGTTGGGGATTTTGAAAGAAGCCTGGTTAGGCCATTAAACTGGATGTGATGACGTCACCAAGGGGGAGGAGCCACGGGGGCAGGCTTAATTGATCTCAGGTGATAATGATTTGGCCAGGGGACCAGCTGGGAGTGATGACGTCATCGAGATTAGTTCTGGTATTAGGGTTAGAGAATTGGGGCTCTGTTCATGGTTAGGGTTAGGATAAGGTTTTGGGCTAGGTAGGGTTCAGTCTCAGGTGTGGGCTTGGTTTAGGGTTTGGGTTAGAGGGTTAGGGACAGGGTTACTGTCACAGTGTAGTCATGTTGGCTATTCACAATGAATGAGCTTCAATCACTGGACAATTTGGTGTGTAGCACTCAGAACTTACGACTCCAGACTAGGGAAATATTTAGAAATGTGCTTCACACAATAGGAATACATATTCCAATAGAATGAGTATCTGAACAGCACAATTTTTTTCACTGGGAAATCTTGTTCAAACAGCTGAGAAGCGAGTGTGACACTGTTTACATTTATTTTTCCCGTCAAAAGGAGTTGGCGTTTTCTTGAAAAGGTTTTGGTGAAACACTGAAAAACTCATTTTCCTAGAGCTATCGATCAGTATGAAAGTATTGAGAACACTATGAAATAAAAATGTTAGTTAGGCTAGGGTTCCAAGTAATGTTTTACTGTGCCTTTAAAAAGCCGGTATGACACCCGTGTTAAAATGAAAAGTCTCATTGCTCAAAACAACAGACCAGGGGAATTTTAGAGTGTCTCTAGAACTCCTGGAATACGTTTTAGAACCCTAACATCTCTACTGAATTTTGAAATACTGAGAATTTGTATCCAAAGCGCTGTGAAAGGTAGGATAGACTGTCAAGTGGTAATAATGTTGAAAGTGCTGGTATATTTGTAAAAAAGTTGTTTTACCAAATTAGAATTCACAATGAAAAAGCTTGAGACACTGGAAGAGAGAGACTCCAACTCGGGAAATTCACACTGATAACCTAGTTAAATATCTAAGAAAGTGCTTCAATCACTAGTAATACGTGAAAAAAGGGCCTTAATATCTGTAACACATTGTTTCCTGACAAGAAAATCGTGTTCAAAGAACATAGAACCGAGTTGGATACTGGTTACATTTATTATTCTGGGACAATGAGTTGGCAATTTTGAAAGAAGCCTGGTTAGGCCATTAAACCGGATGTGATGACGTCACCAAGGGGGAGGGGCCACGGGGCAGGCTTAATTGATCCCAGGTGATAATGATTTGGCCAGGGGACCAGCTGGGAGTGATGACGTCATCGAGATTAGTTCTGGTATTAGGGTTAGAGAATTGGGGCTCTGTTCATGGTTAGGGTTAGGATAAGGTTTTGGGCTAGGTAGGGTTCAGGCTCAGGTGTGGGCTAGGTTTAGGGTTTGGGTTAGAGGGTTAGGGACAGGGTTACGGTCACAGTGTAGTCATGTTGGCTATTCACAATGAATGAGCTTCAATCACTGGACAATTTGGTGTGTAGCACTCAGAACTTACGACTCCAGACTAGGGAAATATTTAGAAATGTGCTTCACACAATAGGAATACATATTCCAATAGAATGAGTATCTGAACAGCACAATTTTGTCACTGGGAAATCTTGTTCAAACAGCTGAGAAGCGAGTGTGACACTGTTTACATTTATTTTTCCCGTCAAAAGGAGTTGGCGTTTTCTTGAAAAGGTTTTGGTGAAACACTGAAAAACTCATTTTCCTAGAGCTATCGATCAGTATGAAAGTACTGAGAACACTATGAAATAAAAATGTTATTTAGGCTAGGGTTCCAAGTAATGTTTTACTGTGCCTTTAAAAAGCCGGTTTGACACCCGTGTTAAAATGAAAAGGCTCATTGCTCAAAACAACAGACCAGGGGAATGGTAGAGTGTCTCTAGAACTCCTGGAATACGTTTTAGAACAAGAACATCTCTACTGAATTTTGAAATACTGAGAATTTGTATCCAAAGCGCTGTGAAAGGTAGGATAGACTGTCAAGTGGTAATAATGTTGAAAGTGCTGGTATATTTGTAAAAAAGGTTGTTTTACCAAATTAGAATTCACAATGAAAAAGCTTGAGACACTGGAAGAGAGAGACTCCAACTCGGGAAATTCACACTGATAACCTAGGTTAATATCTAAGAAAGTGCTTCAAACACTAGGAATACGTGAATAAAGGGCCTTAATATCTGTAACACATTGTTTCCTGACAAGGAAATCGTGTTCAAAGAACATAGAAACTAGTTGGATACTGGTTACATTTATTATTCTGGGAGAATGAGTTGGCGATTTTGAAAGAAGCCTGGTTAGGCCATTAAACCGGATGTGATGACGTCACCAAGGGGGAGGGGCCACGTGGGCAGGCTTAATTGATCCCAGGTGATAATGATTTGGCCAGGGGACCAGCTGGGAGTGATGACCTCATCGAGATTAGTTCTGGTATTAGGGTTAGAGTATTGGGGCTCTGTTCATGGTTAGGGTTAGGATAAGGTTTTGGGCTAGGTAGGGTTCAGGCTCAGGTGTGGGCTAGGTTTAGGGTTTGGGTTAGAGGGTTAGGGACAGGGTTACGGTCACAGTGTAGTCATGTTGGCTATTCACAATGAATGAGCTTCAATCACTGAACAATTGGGTGTGTAGCACTCAGAACTTACGACTCCAGAGTAGGGAAATATTTAGCAATGTGCTTCACACAATAGGAATACATATTCCAATAGAATGAGTATCTGAACAGCACAATTTTGTCACTGGGAAATCTTGTTCAAACAGCTGAGAAGCGAGTGTGACACTGTTTACATTTATTTTTCCCGTCAAAAGGAGTTGGCGTTTTCCTGAAAAGGTTTTGGTGAAACACTGAAAAACTCATTTTCCTAGAGCTATCGAACAGTATGAAAGTACTGAGAACACTATGAAATAAAAATGTTAGTTAGGCTAGGGTTCCAAGTAATGTTTTACTGGCCTTTAAAAAGCCGGTATGACAGCGTGTTAAAATGAAAAGTCTCATTGCTCAAAACAACAGACTAGGGGAATGGCAGAGTGTCTCTAGAACTCCTGGAATACGTTTTAGAACCCGAACATCTCTACTGAATTTTGAAATACTGAGAATTTGTATCCAAAGCGCTGTGAAAGGTAGGATAGACTGTCAAGTGGTAATAATGTTGAAAGTGCTGGTATATTTGTAAAAAAGGTTGTTTTATCAAAATAGAATTCACAATGAAAAAGCTTGAGACACTGGAAGAGAGAGACTCTAACTCGGGAAATTCACACTGTTAACCTAGGTTAATATCTAAGAAAGTGCTTCAAACATTAGGAATACGTGAATAAAGGGCCTTAGTATCTGTAACACATTGTTTCCTGACAAGGAAATCGTGTTCAAAGAACATAGAACCGAGTTGGATACTGGTTACATTTATTATTCCTGGACAATGAGTTGGCCATTTTGAAAGAAGCCTGGTTAGGCCATTAAACTGGATGTGATGACGTCACCAAGGGGGAGGGGCCACGTGAGCAGGCTTAATTGATCCCAGGTGATAATGATTTGGCCAGGGGACCAGCTGGGAGTGATGACGTCATCGAGATTAGTTCTGGTATTAGGATTAGAGAATTGGGGCTCTGTTCATGGTTAGGGTTAGGATAAGGTTTAGGGCTAGGTAGGGTTCAGGCTCAGGTGTGGGCTAGGTTTAGGGTTTGGGTTAGATGGTTAGGGACAGGGTTACGGTCGCAGTGTAGTAATGTTGGCTATTCACAATGAATGAGCTTCAATCACTGGACAATTTGGTGTGTAGCACTCAGAACTTACGACTCCAGACTAGGGAAATATTTAGAAATGTGCTTCACACAATAGGAATACATATTCCAATAGAATGAGTATCTGAACAGCACAATTTTCTCACTGGGAAATCTTGTTCAAACAGCTGAGAAGCGAGTGTGACACTGTTTACATTTATTTTTCCCGTCAAAAGGAGTTGGCGTTTTCGTGAAAAGGTTTTGGTGAAACACTGAAAAACTCATTTTCCTAGAGCTATCGAACAGTATGAAAGTACTGAGAACACTATGAAATAAAAATGTTAGTTAGGCTAAGGTTCCAAGTAATGTTTTACTGTGCCTTTAAAAAGCCGGTATGACACCCGTGTTAAAATGAAAAGTCTCATTGCTCAAAACAAAAGACCAGGGGAATGGTAGAGTGTCTCTAGAACTCCTGGAATACGTTTTAGAACCCGAACATCTCTACTGAATTTTGAAATACTGAGAATTTGTATCCAAAGCGCTGTGAAAGGTAGGATAGACTGTCAAGTGGTAATAATGTTGAAAGTGCTGGTATATTTGTAAAAAAGGTTGTTTTACCAAATTAGAATTCACAATGAAAAAGCTTGAGACACTGGAAGAGAGAGACTCCAACTCGGGAAATTCACAATGATAACCTAGGTTAATATCTAAGAAAGTGCTTCAAACACTAGGAATACGTGAATAAAGGGCCTAAATATCTGTAACACATTGTTTCCAGACAAGGAAATCGTGTTCAAAGAACATAGAACCGAGTTCTATACTGGTTACATTTATTATTCCGGGACAATGAGTTGCCGATTTTTAAAGAGGCCTGGTTAGGCCATTAAACTGGATGTGATGACGTCACCAAGGGGGAGGGGCCACGTGGGCAGGCTTAATTGATCCCAGGTGATAATGATTTGGCCAGGGGACCAGCTGGGAGTGATGAAGTCATCGAGATTAGTTCTGGTATTAGGGTTAGAGAATTGGGGCTCTGTTCATGGTTAGGGTTAGGATAAGGTTTTGGGCTAAGTAGGGTTCAGGCTCAGGTGTGGGCTAGGTTTAGGGTTTGGGTTATAGGGTTAGGGACAGGGTTATGGTCACAGTGTAGTCATGTTGGCTATTCACAATGAATGAGCTTCAATCACTGGACAATTTGGTGTGTAGCACTCAGAACTTACGACTCCAGAGTAGGGAAATATTTAGCAATGTGCTTCACACAATAGGAATACATATTCCAATAGAATGAGTATCTGAACAGCACAATTTTGTCACTGGGAAATCTTGTTCAAACAGCTGAGAAGCGAGTGTGACACTGTTTACATTTATTTTTCCCGTCAAAAGGAGTTGGCGTTTTCCTGAAAAGGTTTTGGTGAAACACTGAAAAACTCATTTTCCTAGAGCTATCGATCAGTATGAAAGTACTGAGAACACTATGAAATAAAAATGTTAGTTAGGCTAGGGTTCCAAGTAATGTTTTACTGTGCCTTATAAAGCCGGTATGACACCCGTGTTAAAATGAAAAGTCTCATTGCTCAAAACAACAGACCAGGGGAATGGCAGAGTGTCTCTAGAACTCCTGGAATACGTTTTAGAACCCGAACATCTCTACTGAATTTTGAAATACTGAGAATTTGTATCCAAAGCGCTGTGAAAGGTAGGATAGACTGTCAAGTGGTAATAATGTTGAAAGTGCTGGTATATTTGTAAAAAAGGTTGTTTTACCAAATTAGAATTCACAATGAAAAAGCTTGAGACACTGGAAGAGAGAGACTCCAACTCGGGAAATTCACAATGATAACCTAGGTTAATATCTAAGAAAGTGCTTCAAACACTAGGAATACGTGAATAAAGGGCCTTAATATCTGTAACACATTGTTTCCTGACAAGGAAATCGTGTTCAAAGAACATAGAACCGAGTTGGATAGTGGTTACATTTATTATTCCGGGACAATGAGTTGGGGATTTTGAAAGAAGCCTGGTTAGGCCATTAAACCGGATGTGATGACGTCACCAAGGGGGAGGAGCCACGGGGGCAGGCTTAATTGATCTCAGGTGATAATGATTTGGCCAGGGGACCAGCTGGGAGTGATGACGTCATCGAGATTAGTTCTGGTATTAGGGTTAGAGAATTGGGGCTCTGTTCATGGTTAGGGTTAGGATAAGGTTTTGGGCTAGGTAGGGTTCAGTCTCAGGTGTGGGCTTGGTTTAGGGTTTGGGTTAGAGGGTTAGGGACAGGGTTACGGTCACAGTGTAGTCATGTTGGCTATTCACAATGAATGAGCTTCAATCACTGGACAATTTGGTGTGTAGCACTCAGAACTTACGACTCCAGACTAGGGAAATATTTAGAAATGTGCTTCACACAATAGGAATACATATTCCAATAGAATGAGTATCTGAACAGCACAATTTTTTTCACTGGGAAATCTTGTTCAAACAGCTGAGAAGCGAGTGTGACACTGTTTACATTTATTTTTCCCGTCAAAAGGAGTTGGCGTTTTCTTGAAAAGGTTTTGGTGAAACACTGAAAAACTCATTTTCCTAGAGCTATCGATCAGTATGAAAGTATTGAGAACACTATGAAATAAAAATGTTAGTTAGGCTAGGGTTCCAAGTAATGTTTTACTGTGCCTTTAAAAAGCCGGTATGACACCCGTGTTAAAATGAAAAGTCTCATTGCTCAAAACAACAGACCAGGGGAATTTTAGAGTGTCTCTAGAACTCCTGGAATACGTTTTAGAACCCTAACATCTCTACTGAATTTTGAAATACTGAGAATTTGTATCCAAAGCGCTGTGAAAGGTAGGATAGACTGTCAAGTGGTAATAATGTTGAAAGTGCTGGTATATTTGTAAAAAAGTTGTTTTACCAAATTAGAATTCACAATGAAAAAGCTTGAGACACTGGAAGAGAGAGACTCCAACTCGGGAAATTCACACTGATAACCTAGTTTAATATCTAAGAAAGTGCTTCAATCACTAGTAATACGTGAAAAAAGGGCCTTAATATCTGTAACACATTGTTTCCTGACAAGGAAATCGTGTTCAAAGAACATAGAACCGAGTTCTATACTGGTTACATTTATTATTCCGGGACAATGAGTTGGCCATTTTGAAAGAAGCCTGGTTAGGCCATTAAACTGGATGTGATGACGTCACGAAGGGGGAGGGGCCACGTGGGCAGGCTTAATTGATCCCAGGTGATAATGATTTGGCTAGGGGACCAGCTGGGAGTGATGACGTCATCGAGATTAGTTCTGGTATTAGGTTTAGAGAATTGGGGCTCTGTTCATGGTTAGGGTTAGGATAAGGTTTTGGGCTAGGTAGGGTTCAGGCTCAGGTGTGGGCTAGGTTTAGGGTTTCGGTTAGAGGGTTAGGGACAGGGTTAAGGTCGCAGTGTAGTAATGGTGGCTATTCACAATGAATGAGCTTCAATCACTGGACAATTTGGTGTGTAGCACTCAGAACGTACGCCTCCAGACTAGGGAAATATTTAGAAATGTGCTTCACACAATAGGAATACATATTCCAATAGACTGAGTATCTGAACAGCACAATTTTGTCACTGGGAAATCTTGTTCAAACAGCTGAGAAGCGAGTGTGACAATGTTTACAATTATTTTTCCCGTCAAAAGGAGTTGGCGTTTTCGGGAAAAGGTTTTGGTGAAACACTGAAAAACTCATTTTCCTAGAGCTATCGAACAGTATGAAAGTATTGAGAACACTATGAAATAAAAATGTTAGTTAAGCTATGGTTCCAAGTAATGTTTTACTGTGCCTTTAAAAAGCCAGTATGACAGCCGTGTTAAAATGAAAAGTCTCATTGCTCAAAACAACAGACCAGGGGAATGGCAGAGTGTCTCTAGAACTCCTGGAATACGTTTTAGAACCCGAACATCTCTACTGAATTTTGAAATACAGAGAATTTTTATCCAAAGCGCTGTGAAAGGTAGGATAGACTGTCAAGTGGTAATAATGTTGAAAGTGCTGGTATATTTGTAAAAAAGGTTGTTTTACCAAATTAGAATTCACAATGAAAAAGCTTGAGACACTGGAAGAGAGAGACTCCAACTCGGGAAATTCACACTGATAACCTAGGTTAATATCTAAGAAAGTGCTTCAAACACTAGGAATACGTGAATAAAGGGCCTTAATATCTGTAACACATTGTTTCCTGACAAGGAAATCGTGTTCAAAGAACATAGAACCGAGTTGGATACTGGTTACATTTATTATTCCGGGACAATGAGTTGGCCATTTTGAAAGAAGCCTGGTTAGGCCATTAAACCGGATGTGATGAGGTCACCAAGGGGGAGGGGCCACGTGGGCAGGCTTAATTGATCCCAGGTGATAATGATATGGCTAGGGGACCAGCTGGGAGTGATGACGTCATCGAGATTAGTTCTGGTATTAGGTTTAGAGAATTGGGGCTCTGTTCATGGTTAGGGTTAGGATAAGGTTTTGGGCTAGGTAGGGTTCAGGCTCAGGTGTGGGCTAGGTTTATGGTTTGGGTTAGAGGGTTACGGACAGGGTTACCGTCGCAGTGTAGTAATGTTGGCTATTCACAATGAATGAGCTTCAATCACTGGACAATTTGGTGTGTAGCACTCAGAACGTACGCCTCCAGACTAGGGAAATATTTAGAAATGTGCTTCACACTATAGGAATACATATTCCAATAGACTGAGTATCTGAACAGCACAATTGTGTCACTGGGAAATCTTGTTCAAACAGCTGAGAAGCGAGTGTGACACTGTTTACATTTATTTTTCCCGTCAAAAGGAGTTGGCGTTTTCCTGAAAAGGTTTTGTTGAAACACTGAAAAACTCATTTTCCTAGAGCTATCGAACAGTATGAAAGTACTGAGAACACTATGAAATAAAAATGTTAGTTAGGCTAGGGTTCCAAGTAATGTTTTACTGTGCCTTATAAAGCCGGTATGACACCCGTGTTAAAATGAAAAGTCTCATTGCTCAAAACAACTGACCAGGGGAATGGCAGAGTGTCTCTAGAACTCCTGGAATACGTTTTAGAACCCGAACATCTCTACTGAATTTTGAAATACTGAGAATTTGTATCCAAAGCGCTGTGAAAGGTAGGATAGACTGTCAAGTGGTAATAATGTTGAAAGTGCTGGTATATTTGTAAAAAAGGTTGTTTTACCAAATTAGAATTCACAATGAAAAAGCTTGAGACACTGGAAGAGAGAGACTCCAACTCGGGAAATTCACAATGATAACCTAGGTTAATATCTAAGAAAGTGCTTCAAACACTAGGAATACGTGAATAAAGGGCCTTAATATCTGTAACACATTGTTTCCTGACAAGGAAATCGTGTTCAAAGAACATAGAACCGAGTTGGATAGTGGTTACATTTATTATTCCGGGACAATGAGTTGGGGATTTTGAAAGAAGCCTGGTTAGGCCATTAAACCGGATGTGATGACGTCACCAAGGGGGAGGGGCCACGGGGGCAGGCTTAATTGATCTCAGGTGATAATGATTTGGCCAGGGGACCAGCTGGGAGTGATGACGTCATCGAGATTAGTTCTGGTATTAGGGTTAGAGAATTGGGGCTCTGTTCATGGTTAGGGTTAGGATAAGGTTTTGGGCTAGGTAGGGTTCAGTCTCAGGTGTGGGCTAGGTTTAGGGTTTGGGTTAGAGGGTTAGGGACAGGGTTACGGTCACAGTGTAGTCATGTTGGCTATTCACAATGAATGAGCTTCAATCACTGGACAATTTGGTGTGTAGCACTCAGAACTTACGACTCCAGACTAGGGAAATATTTAGAAATGTGCTTCACACAATAGGAATACATATTCCAATAGAATGAGTATCTGAACAGCACAATTTTGTCACTGGGAAATCTTGTTCAAACAGCTGAGAAGCGAGTGTGACACTGTTTACATTTATTTTTCCCGTCAAAAGGAGTTGGCGTTTTCTTGAAAAGGTTTTGGTGAAACACTGAAAAACTCATTTTCCTAGAGCTATCGAACAGCATGAAAGTATTGAGAACACTATGAAATAAAAATGTTAGTTAGGCTAGGGTTCCAAGTAATGTTTTACTGTGCCTTTAAAAAGCCGGTATGACACCCGTGTTAAAATGAAAAGTCTCATTGCTCAAAACAACAGACCAGGGGAATTTTAGAGTGTCTCTAGAACTCCTGGAATACGTTTTAGAACCCTAACATCTCTACTGAATTTTGAAATACTGAGAATTTGTATCCAAAGCGCTGTGAAAGGTAGGATAGACTGTCAAGTGGTAATAATGTTGAAAGTGCTGGTATATTTGTAAAAAAGGTTGTTTTACCAAATTAGAATTCACAATGAAAAAGCTTGAGACACTGGAAGAGAGAGACTCCAACTCGGGAAATTCACACTGATAACCTAGGTTAATATCTAAGAAAGTGCTTCAATCACTAGTAATACGTGAAAAAAGGGCCTTAATATCTGTAACACATTGTTTCCTGAGAAGAAAATCGTGTTCAAAGAACATAGAACCGAGTTGGATACTGGTTACATTTATTATTCTGGGACAATAATAAATGTAACCAGTATCCAACTCGCAGGGACGCGCTCCCTCTTAGGGAATTTGCGCAGGGACGCGCTCCCTCTTAGGGAATTTGGCGCGCGCTCGCGCATGGGACAGAAACAGCTCCCCGTCGGGGAAATCTGTCAGTGAGCACAGAGGGCTCCCCTTCGGGGAATTTGGGGGAATTTGGCTCGTGGGGCACAGCTCCCCCTTCGGAGATTCTTAAAAGCGTGCACAGAGGGGCTTCCCTTTGGGGAATTTGGCGCGCAGGACGGACTCCGCCCCCCTTCTGGGACTTTGGGAGAGTGCACTGACCCGGCTCACCTTCAGGTTTTTAAGAATGTGCGCTCTAGCCGGTTTGGCTCAGTAGAGAGAGCACACACAGGACGCAGCCCCACTTCAGGGAATTTGGCACGCCGGACACAGCTGCCTGGGATCCCTGACTCACAGCGCATTCACACTAAGAGCCAGCGACCCCAATTGTTGGTGCGTGCACACACAGGGACCCTGATTCTCAACAAGAAACCGCACAAGGCAACAGAGACTTTGACACTCGAGTCTTGGTGCAGACACAGGGAAACTCTGACTCCTGGCACATGCTAAGGATCTCATTCTCGGCACATACCAACAGTGTGGTGCAGACAGGGCCCCTGATTCTAAATGTGCACACGAGACCACACGGAACACTGGGGACACTGATCCTGGGCAAGTTTGGTTCCCACCAACCAAAGACAGTCACACGTCCTAGTGTCAGAGCACTTCAGTGAAACTAGGGTGGAGCGAAGTCCCCACAGCACACGACCCAGGTCCACGCAAACAGAAGCTTGAGCTTTCTGGTAATAGCCAGAATGGGGAAACGAAATAACTCACAGAGGAAAGAAAATGTGGAGTCGCCAAGAAAGGAAATTAGTGAAAATGAAGCTTGCAACATGACCGAAAAGGAGTTCAGAGTAATGGTCATGGAATTTATACATCGGATGGATGAGAAAATCAACAACTTATGCAAGAATCAGGAAGAAATGAAAAGTGATATAGCTACAATCAAAAACACCATGGAAAGTTTCAACAGTAGATTACAAGAAGCAGAGGACCGAATTAGTGAGTTAGAAGATCAGGTACAGAAACAAGCTCAAGCTGAACAGCAATTGGAGAAAAAAATTAAAAAGCAGGAGGAAAGCCTAAGGGAGCTTCGGGACAACATGAAACAAAGTAACATGCGTATAATAGGGCTGCCAGAAGGACAAGAAGAGCAGCAGGGATTAGAAAATCTATTTGAAGAAATAATGACAGAAAACTTCCCGGATATGGGAAAGATAAAAGTTACGCAAGTAAAGAGAGTCCCAAGCAGGATCAACCCCAAAAGACCCACACCAAGACATGTCATAATTTCAATGGCAAATATAAATGATAAAGAGAGAATCCTAAAGGCGGCAAGAGAGAGACAGAGAGTTACCTACAGAGGAACACCCATCAGATTGTCAAATGATTACTCATCAGAAACACAACAAGCTAGAAGTGAATGGAAGGAGGTATACAAAGTGTTGCAAAGCAAAGGACTGAATCCAAGAATACTATATCCAGCAAGACTATCAATCAAAATTGAAGGGGAAATCAGGAGCTTTGCAGACAAAAAAAGCCTCAGGGAGTTTATCACCACCAAACCAGCAATGCAAGAAGTGCTAAAGGGAATACTGTAAAAAGAAGAAATAAACAGGTAAGAAGGAATACAGACACAAAAATAGATATGACTGCAAACAAATACCTTTCAATAATAACTTTAAATGTAAACGGACTAAATGCTCCAATCAAAAGACATCGAGTAGCTGAATGGATAAAAAAACACGACCCATATATATGCTGTCTACAAGAGACCCACCTCAGAACAAGAGACTCACACAGATTGAAAGTGAAGGGATGGAAAAATATCTTTCAGGCAAATGGAAATGAAAAAAAAGCTGGGGTAGCAATACTTATATCTGACAAAATAGACCTCAAAGTAAATGCCATAACAAGAGATAAGGAAGGCCACTTCATAATACTAAAGGGAGAAATCCAACAAGAAGAAATAATTCTGGTAAACATATACGCTCCCAATATAGGAGCACCCAAATACATAAAAAAACTCCTGGAGGATATCAAGGGAGAGATTAATAGCAACACAATCATAGTAGGAGACTTTAATACCCCACTATCACCACTGGACAAATCCTCTAAACAAAAAATCAGCAAAGAAACAGCAATCCTAAATGACTCACTAGACCAGTTGGAATTAATTGACATCTTCACAACATTTCACCCCAAAGCCACAGAATATACATTCTTCTCAAGTGCACATGGGTCATTTTCAAAGATAGACCATATGCTGGGTCACAGGCAAAGTCTCTTCAAATTCAAGAAGATAGAAATTATATCAAGCATCTTCTCAGATCACAGTGGCATAAAACTGGAAATCAACTACAATAAAAACAATCCAAAGAAATCAAACACATGGAGACTAAACAGCATGCTATTAAACAAGGACTGGGTCACCAGAGAGATCAAGGAAGAAATAAAAAACATCATGGCAACAAATGACAATGAAAACACAACAATCCAAAATCTATGGGACACAGCGAAAGCAGTCTTGAGAGGGAAGTTCATAGCTCTACAGGCCTATTGTAAAAAACAAGAAACAATGGTAATAAATTACTTAACCCTACAACTCAAAGAGCTAGAAAAAGAGCAGCAAGAAAAGCCCAGTGTAACCAGAAGGAAGGAAATAACAAAGATCAGAGCGGAGATAAATGACATAGAGACCAAAGAAACAATACATAAGATCAACAAAACCAAGAGCTGGTTCTTTGAAAGGATAAACAAGATTGATGGACCTCTAGCCAGGCTCACCAAGAAGCAAAGAGAGAGGACCCAAATAAACAAAATCAGAAATGAAAGAGGTGAAATAACAACAGACCCCGCTGAGATACAAAGGATTGTTACAAAATACTACGAACAACTCTATTCCAACAAACTGGACAATCTGGAGGAAATGGACATATTCCTAGAAAAATATAACCTTCCAAAAATCAATCAAGAAGAATCTAAACAGCTCAATAGGCCAATAACTATGGACGAAATTGAAGCAGTCATCAAAAAGCTTCCAGCAAACAAAAGCCCGGGGCCAGATGGCTTCACAGGAGAGTTTTACCAAACATTCAAGGAAGAACTAAAACCTATCCTCCTCAGACTATTCCAAAAAATTCAAGTGGAAGGAACACTTCCAAGCTCCTTCTATGAAGCCAGCATCACCCTAATACCAAAACCAGATAAAGACAACACAATGAAAGAGAATTACAGACCAATATCCCTCATGAACATAGATGCCAAAATCCTCAACAAAATTCTAGCAAATCGGCTCCAGCAGTACATCAGAAAGATCATACACCATGACCAAGTAGGATTTATCCCAGGAATGCAAGGATGGTACAATATCCGCAAATCAATAAACGTGATACATCACATAAACAAATTGAAAGATAAAAATCACATAGTCATATCAATTGATGCAGAAAAAGCATTTGACAAAATCCAACACCCTTTCTTGATAAAAGCTCTCAACAAGGTGGGAATAGATGGCTCATACCTCAACATAATAAAAGCTATATATGATAAACCCACAGCAAACATCATACTCAATGGACAAAAACTAAAGACATTTCCCCTAAGAACAGGAACAAGACAGGGATGCCCACTCTCACCACTCCTGTTTGACATAGTACTGGAAGTATTAGCCATTGCAATTAGACAAGAAGAAGAAATAAAAGGCATCCAGATTGGAAAAGAACAAGTAAAGCTGTCTTTATTTGCAGACGACATGATATTGTACATAAAAAATCCAAAAGACTCCGTCAAAAAACTCATAGACTTAATAAATGAATTCGGCAATGTAGCAGGATACAAAATTAACGCCAAGAAATCTATGGCCTTTCTATACACCAATAGTGAACTTACAGACAGAGAGACTAAAAAGGCAATCCCATTTACCATCGCACCAAAAAAATTAAGATACCTAGGAATAAACTTAACTAAGGAGGTAAAAGACCTATACACGGAAAACTACAGGACACTGAAAAAAGAGATAGAGGAAGACGTAAACAGATGGAAGAACATACCATGTTCATGGATTGGTAGAATCAACATCATTAAAATGTCCATACTACCCAAAGCAATCTATAGATTCAATGCACTCCCCATTAAAATACCAACGGCATATTTCACAGACCTTGAAAGAACTCTCCAAAAATTCATCTGGAATAAAAAAAGACCCCGAATAGCCACAGCAATCCTGAGAAAGAAGAATAAAGTAGGAGGGATCTCAATACCAGATTTCAAGCTGTATTACAAAGCCACTGTTCTCAAAACAGCCTGGTACTGGCACAAGAACAGACATATAGATCAATGGAACAGAATAGAGAATCCAGATATTGACCCAAACCACTATGCTCAATTAATATTTGACAAAGGAGGCACGAACATACAATGGAATAAAGACAGTCTCTTCAATAAATGGTGTTGGGAAAATTGGACAGATACATGCAAAAAAATGAAGCTTGATCACCAACTTACGCCATACACAAAAATAAACTCAAAATGGATACAGGACTTAAACATAAGACGGGAAACCATAAAAATACTAGAGCAATCCACAGGCAGCAAAATGTCAGACATATGCCAAAAGAAATTCTTCACTGACACTGCCCCTAGGGCAATGGAAGCTAAAGAGAAAATTAACAAATGGGACTACATCAAAATAAAAAGCTTTTTCACAGCAAAAGAAACCATCAACAAAACAACAAGAAGGCCCACTGCATGGGAGAACATATTTGCAAATGGCATCACTGATAAAGGTTTAATCTCCAACATCTACAGGCAGCTTATACAACTTAATAAAAGGAAGATAAATGATCCAATAAAAAAATGGGCAACAGACCTAAATAGAATCTTTTCAAAAGAAGACAGAAGGAAGGCCAAGAGACACATGAAAACATGCTCAACGTCACTAATTATCCGAGAGATGCAAATCAAAACAACAATGCGGTACCATCTCACACCTGTCAGAATGGCTATCATCAACAAATCAACAAACGACAAGTGTTGGCGAGGATGCGGAGAAAAAGGAACCCTCGTGCACTGCTGGTGGGATTGCAGACTGGTGCAGCCACTGTGGAGAACAGTATGGAGTTTCCTCAAAAAACTGAAAACGGAACTCCCATTTGACCCAGTAATCCCACTCCTGGGAATATATCCGAAGAAACTAGAAACACCAATTAGAAAGGACATATGCACCCCTATGTTCATAGCAGCGCAATTCACCATAGCTAAGATTTGGAAACAGCCTAGGTGCCCGTCAGCAGATGACTGGATCAGAAAACTGTGGTACATCTACACAATGGAATACTATGCTGCCATAAAAAAGAAGGAATTCTCATCATTTGCAGCAACCTGGGAGGAATTGGAGAACATTATGTTAAGTGAAATAAGTCAGTCAATGAAAGAAAAATACCACATGATCTCACTCATTTATGGATAATAAATAACATTATAAACTTGAACAAAAAGATAGATACAGACAGTAAAGCATCAAACAGACTGTCAAATTACAAGGGGAAGGTTAGGGAGAGGTGGGGGAGATAAGAGATCAAGCATAACCAATGGATGCAAAACTCTGGGGGGTGGGGGCATATATGGGAGTAGGGTGTGGGGAGGGCAATGGTAAGATATGTACACATATAATACCTTAATAAAAAAATTGAAAAAAAATAAAAATAAAAACAACTTCATACACTCTTCTCTGAACTTGAGAAGCTATATACACTTGTCTTTCAACAGATTTACAGTTGAATGCTAATTTTCATTGTATTCTAGGGGTTTCAAACACTGGTTTCATGTGAACTAACTCTATTTCCAGGATTTCTGCAGTGTACAACATCCTTTCTAGACTAGACACTTACATTTTAATGGTTTTCCACTTGTTCTCACACAATTCTATGATATTCATTATATTTGCTCTGAATTACTACTGATTTCTAGCTGTGTCCTATAATGGGACTTCTGCTCTACTTGTGGGACTTCACCACATGTAGAAAAAAACTTCATACACTCTTTTCTGATCTTGAGAAGCTATATACACTTGTCTTTCAACTGTTTTACAGTTGAAAACTACTTTTCAGTGACTTCTGGTGGTTTCAAACACTGGTTTCATGTGAACTAACTCTATTTCAAGGATTTCTGCAGTGTACAACATCCCTTCTAGACTAGACACTTACATTTTGATGGTTTTCCACTTGTTCTCACACAATTCTATGATATTCATTATATTTGCTCTGAATTACTACTGATTTCTAGCTGTGTCCTATAATGGGACTTCTGCTCTACTTGTGGGACTTCACCACATGTAAAAACAACTTCATACACTCTTCTCTGAACTTGAGAAGCTATATACACTTGTCTTTCAACAGATTTACAGTTGAATGCTAATTTTCATTGAATTCTAGGGGTTTCAAACACTGGTTTCATGTGAACTAACTCTATTTCCAGGATTTCTGCAGTGTACAACATCCTTTCTAGACTAGACACTTACATTTTGATGTCTTTTCCTCTTGGTCTCCCACAATTCTGTGATACTCATTAGTATTTGCTCTGAATTACTACTGCTTTCTTGCAGTGTCCTATCATAGCTCTTCTGCTCTACTTGTGGGACTTCACCACATGTAGAAACAACTTCATACACTCTTCTCTGAACTTGAGAAGCTATATACACTTGTCTTTCAACTGTTTTACAGTTGAAAACTACTTTTCAGTGACTTCTGGTGGTTTCAAACACTGGTTTCATGTGAACTAACTTTCTTTCAAGAATTTCTGCAGTGTAAAACATCCCTTCTAGACTAGACACTTACATTTTGATGGTTTTCCACTTGTTCTCACACAATTCTATGATATTCATTAGTATTTGCTCTGAATTACTACTGATTTCTAGCTGTTTCCTATAATGGGCCTTCTTTTCTACTTGTGGGACTTCACCACATATAAAAACAACTTCATACACTCTTCTCTGAGCTTGAGAATCTATATACCCTTGTCTTTCAACTGTTTTACAGTAGAATACTACTTTTCATTGAATTCTGTTGTTTTCAAACACTGGTTTAATGTGAACTACCTCTATTTCAAGGATTTCTGCAGTGTACAACATCCTTTCTAGACTAGACACGTACATTTTGATGTCTTTTCCACTTTTTCTCTCACAATTCTGTGATACTCATTAGTATTTGCTCTGAATTACTACTGCTTTCTTGCAGTGTCCTATAATAGCTCTTCTGCTCTACTTGTGGGACTTCACCACATGTAGAAACAACTTCATACACTCTTCTCTGAACTTGAGAAGCTATATACACTTGTCTTTCAACAGTTTTACAGTTGAAAACTACTTTTCAGTGACTTCTGGTGGTTTCAAACACTGGTTTCATGTGAACTAACTCTCTTTCAAGGATTTCTGCAGTGTAAAACATCCCTTCTAGACTAGACACTTACATTTTGATGGTTTTCCACTTGTTCTCACACAATTCTATGATATTCATTAGTATTTGCTCTGAAGTACTACTGTTTTCTAGCTGTGTCCTATAATGGGCCTTCTGCTCTACTTGTGGGACTTCACCACTTGTAGAAACAACTTTATACATTCTTCTCTGAATTAGAGAAGCTATATACACTTGTCTCTCAACTGTTGTACTGTTGAATGCTACTTTTCATTGAATTCTAGTGGGTTCAAACACTGGTTTCTTGTGAACTAACTCTATTTCAAGGATTTCTGCAGTGTACAACATCCTTTCTAGACTATACACTTACATTTTGATGGTTTTCCACTTGTTCTCACACAATTCTATGATATTCATTAGTATTTGCTGTGAAATACTACTGATTTCTAGATGTGTCTTATAATGGGCCTGCTGCTCTATTTGTGGGACTTCACCAAATGTAAAAACAACTTTATACACTCTTCTCTGAACTTGAGAAGCTATATACACCTGTCTTTCAACTGTGTTACAGTTGAATACTACTTTTCAGTGAATTCTGTTCGTTTCAAACACTGCTTTCATGTGATCTAACTCTATTTCCAGGATTTCTGCAGTGTACAACATCCTTTCTAGACTAGACACTTACATTTTGATGGTTTTCCACTTGTTCTCACACAATGCTATGATATTCATTAATATTTGCTCTGAAATACTACAGACTTCTAGCTGTGTCTTATAATAGGCCTTCTCCTCTATTTGTGGGTCTTCACCACATGTAAAAACAACTTCATACATTCTTCTCTGAACTTGAGAAGCTATATACACTTGTCTTTCAAAAGTTTTACAGTTGAATGCTAATTTTCATTGTATTCTAGGTGTTTCAAACACTGGTTTCATGTGAACTAACTCTATTTCTAGGATTTCTGTAGTGTACAACATCCTTTCTAGACTAGACACTTACATTTTGATGTCTTTTACACTTGGTCTCTCACAATTCTGTGATACTCATTAGTATTTGCTCTGAATTACTACTGCTTTCTTGCAGTGTCCTATAATAGCTCTTCTGCTCTACTTGTGGAACTTCACCACATGTAGAAAAAACTTCATACACTCTTCTCTGAACTTGAGAAGCTATACACACTTGTCTTTCAACAGTTTTACAGTTGAAAACTACTTTTCAGTGACTTCTGGTGGTTTCAAACACTGGTTTCATGTGAACTAACTCTATTTCAAGGATTTCCGCAGTGTACAACATCCTTTCTAGACTAGACACTTACATTTTGATGTCTTTTCCACATGGTCTCTCACAATTCTGTGATACTCATTAGTATTTGCTCTGAATTACTACTGCTTTCTTGCAGTGTCCTATAATAGCTCTTCTGCTCTACTTGTGGGACTACACCACATGTAGAAACAACTTCATACACTCTTCTCTGAACTTGAGTAGCTATATATACTTGTCTTTCAACTGTTTTACAGTTGAAAACTACTTTTCAGTCACTTCTGGTGGTTTCAAACACTGGTTTCATGTGAACTAACTCTATTTCAAGGATTTCTGCAGTGTACAACATCCCTTCTAGACTAGACACTTACATTTTGATGGTTTTCCACTTGTTCTCACACAATTCTATGATATTCATTAGTATTTGCTCTGAATTACTACTGATTTCTAGCTGTGTCCTATAATGGGACTTCTGCTCTACTTGTGGGACTTCACCACATGTAAAAACAACTTCATACACTCTTCTCTGAACTTGAGAAGCTATATACACTTGTCTTTCAACAGATTTACAGTTGAATGCTAATTTTCATTGTATTCTAGGGGTTTCAAACACTGGTTTCATGTGAACTAACTCTATTTCCAGGATTTCTGCAGTGTACAACATCCTTTCTAGACTAGACACTTACATTTTGATGTCTTTTCCTCTTGGTCTCTCACAATTCTGTGATACTCATTAGTATTTGCTCTGAATTACTACTGCTTTCTTGCAGTGTCCTATAATAGCTCTTCTGCTCTACTGGTGGGACTTCACCACATGTAGAAAAAACTTCATACACTCTTTTCTGATCTTGAGAAGCTATATACACTTGTCTTTCAACTGTTTTACAGTTGAAAACTACTTTTCAGTGACTTCTGGTGGTTTCAAACACTGGTTTCATGTGAACTAACTCTCTTTCAAGGATTTCTGCAGTGTAAAACATCCCTTCTAGACTAGACACTTACATTTTGATGGTTTTCCACTTGTTCTCACACAATTCTATGATATTCATTAGTATTTGCTCTGAATTACTACTGTTTTCTAGCTGTGTCCTATAATGGGCCTTCTGCTCTACTTGTGTGACTTCACCACTTGTAGAAACAACTTTATACATTCTTCTCTGAATTAGAGAAGCTATATACACTTGTCTCTCAACTGTTGTACTGTTGAATGCTACTTTTCATTGAATTCTTGTGGGTTCAAACACTGGTTTCTTGTGAACTAACTCTATTTCAAGGATTTCTGCAGTGTACAACATCCTTTCTAGACTATATACTTACATTTTGTTGTCTTTTCCACTTGGTCTCTCACAATTCTGTGATACTCATTAGTATTTGCTCTGAATTACTACTGCTTTCTTGCAGTGTCCTATAATAGCTCTTCTGCTCTACTTGTGGGACTTCACCACATGTAGAAACAACGTCATACACTCTTCTCTGAACTTGAGAAGCTATATATACTTGTCTTTCAACTGTTTTACAGTTGAAAACTACTTTTCAGTCACTTCTGGTGATTTCAAACACTGGTTTCATGTGAACTAACTCTATTTCAAGGATTTCCGCAGTGTAAAACATCCCTTCTAGACTAGACACTTACATTTTGATGGTTTTCCACTTGTTCTCACACAATTCTATGATATTCATTAGTATTTGCTCTGAAGTACTACTGTTTTCTAGCTGTGTCCTATAATGGGCCTTCTGCTCTACTTGTGGGACTTCACCACTTGTAGAAACAACTTTATACATTCTTCTCTGAATTAGAGAAGCTATATACACTTGTCTCTCAACTGTTGTACTGTTGAATGCTACTTTTCATTGAATTCTAGTGGGTTCAAACACTGGTTTCTTGTGAACTAACTCTATTTCAAGGATTTCTGCAGTGTACAACATCCTTTCTAGACTATACACTTACATTTTGATGGTTTTCCACTTGTTCTCACACAATTCTATGATATTCATTAGTATTTGCTGTGAAATACTACTGATTTCTAGATGTGTCTTATAATGGGCCTGCTGCTCTATTTGTGGGACTTCACCAAATGTAAAAACAACTTTATACACTCTTCTCTGAACTTGAGAAGCTATATACACCTGTCTTTCAACTGTGTTACAGTTGAATACTACTTTTCAGTGAATTCTGTTCGTTTCAAACACTGCTTTCATGTGATCTAACTCTATTTCCAGGATTTCTGCAGTGTACAACATCCTTTCTAGACTAGACACTTACATTTTGATGGTTTTCCACTTGTTCTCACACAATGCTATGATATTCATTAATATTTGCTCTGAAATACTACAGACTTCTAGCTGTGTCTTATAATAGGCCTTCTCCTCTATTTGTGGGTCTTCACCACATGTAAAAACAACTTCATACATTCTTCTCTGAACTTGAGAAGCTATATACACTTGTCTTTCAAAAGTTTTACAGTTGAATGCTAATTTTCATTGTATTCTAGGTGTTTCAAACACTGGTTTCATGTGAACTAACTCTATTTCTAGGATTTCTGTAGTGTACAACATCCTTTCTAGACTAGACACTTACATTTTGATGTCTTTTACACTTGGTCTCTCACAATTCTGTGATACTCATTAGTATTTGCTCTGAATTACTACTGCTTTCTTGCAGTGTCCTATAATAGCTCTTCTGCTCTACTTGTGGAACTTCACCACATGTAGAAAAAACTTCATACACTCTTCTCTGAACTTGAGAAGCTATACACACTTGTCTTTCAACAGTTTTACAGTTGAAAACTACTTTTCAGTGACTTCTGGTGGTTTCAAACACTGGTTTCATGTGAACTAACTCTATTTCAAGGATTTCCGCAGTGTACAACATCCTTTCTAGACTAGACACTTACATTTTGATGTCTTTTCCACATGGTCTCTCACAATTCTGTGATACTCATTAGTATTTGCTCTGAATTACTACTGCTTTCTTGCAGTGTCCTATAATAGCTCTTCTGCTCTACTTGTGGGACTACACCACATGTAGAAACAACTTCATACACTCTTCTCTGAACTTGAGTAGCTATATATACTTGTCTTTCAACTGTTTTACAGTTGAAAACTACTTTTCAGTCACTTCTGGTGGTTTCAAACACTGGTTTCATGTGAACTAACTCTATTTCAAGGATTTCTGCAGTGTACAACATCCCTTCTAGACTAGACACTTACATTTTGATGGTTTTCCACTTGTTCTCACACAATTCTATGATATTCATTAGTATTTGCTCTGAATTACTACTGATTTCTAGCTGTGTCCTATAATGGGACTTCTGCTCTACTTGTGGGACTTCACCACATGTAAAAACAACTTCATACACTCTTCTCTGAACTTGAGAAGCTATATACACTTGTCTTTCAACAGATTTACAGTTGAATGCTAATTTTCATTGTATTCTAGGGGTTTCAAACACTGGTTTCATGTGAACTAACTCTATTTCCAGGATTTCTGCAGTGTACAACATCCTTTCTAGACTAGACACTTACATTTTGATGTCTTTTCCTCTTGGTCTCTCACAATTCTGTGATACTCATTAGTATTTGCTCTGAATTACTACTGCTTTCTTGCAGTGTCCTATAATAGCTCTTCTGCTCTACTGGTGGGACTTCACCACATGTAGAAAAAACTTCATACACTCTTTTCTGATCTTGAGAAGCTATATACACTTGTCTTTCAACTGTTTTACAGTTGAAAACTACTTTTCAGTGACTTCTGGTGGTTTCAAACACTGGTTTCATGTGAACTAACTCTCTTTCAAGGATTTCTGCAGTGTAAAACATCCCTTCTAGACTAGACACTTACATTTTGATGGTTTTCCACTTGTTCTCACACAATTCTATGATATTCATTAGTATTTGCTCTGAATTACTACTGTTTTCTAGCTGTGTCCTATAATGGGCCTTCTGCTCTACTTGTGTGACTTCACCACTTGTAGAAACAACTTTATACATTCTTCTCTGAATTAGAGAAGCTATATACACTTGTCTCTCAACTGTTGTACTGTTGAATGCTACTTTTCATTGAATTCTTGTGGGTTCAAACACTGGTTTCTTGTGAACTAACTCTATTTCAAGGATTTCTGCAGTGTACAACATCCTTTCTAGACTATATACTTACATTTTGTTGTCTTTTCCACTTGGTCTCTCACAATTCTGTGATACTCATTAGTATTTGCTCTGAATTACTACTGCTTTCTTGCAGTGTCCTATAATAGCTCTTCTGCTCTACTTGTGGGACTTCACCACATGTAGAAACAACGTCATACACTCTTCTCTGAACTTGAGAAGCTATATATACTTGTCTTTCAACTGTTTTACAGTTGAAAACTACTTTTCAGTCACTTCTGGTGATTTCAAACACTGGTTTCATGTGAACTAACTCTATTTCAAGGATTTCCGCAGTGTACAACATCCCTTCTAGACTAGACACTTACATTTTGATGGTTTTCCACTTGTTCTCACACAATTCTATGATATTCATTAGTATTTGCTCTGAATTACTACTGATTTCTAGCTGTTTCCTATAATGGGCCTTCTTTTCTACTTGTGGGACTTCACCACATGTAAAAACAACTTCATACACTCTTCTCTGAGCTTGAGAATCTATATACACTTGTCTTTCAACTGTTTTACAGTAGAATACTACTTTTCATTGAATTCTGTTGTTTTCAAACACTGGTTTAATGTGAACTAACTCTATTTCAAGGTTTTCTACAGTGTACAACATCCTTTATGAACTAGACACTTACATTTTGATGGTTTTCCACTTGTTCTCACAAAATTCAATGATATTCATTAGTATTTGCTCTCAATTACTGCTAATTTCTAGCTGTGTAGTATAATGCTCCTTCTGCTGTACTTCTGGGACTTCTCCACAAGTACAAACAACATTATACACTCTTCTCTGAACTTGAGAAGCTATATAGACTTGTCTTTCAACTGTTTTACAGTTGAAAACTACTTTTCTGTGACTTCTGGTTTTTTTAAACACTGGTTTCATGTGAACTAACTCTATTTCCAGGATTTCTGCAGTGTAAAACATCCCTTCTAGATTAGACACTTACATTTTGATGGTTTTCCACTTGTTCTCACACAATTCTGTGATACTCATTAGTATTTGCTCTGAATTAATACTGCTTTCTTTTTTTTTATTTCTTCATTGATTAAGGTGTCACATATTTGTCCTCATCCCCCCATTCCCATCCCACACCCCTCCCCATGGATGCCCAAACCCCTGTTGAACTTAACCATTGGTTAGGCTCATATGCGTGCACACAAGACCTTTGGTTGATCTCTCCCTCCTCCCCCCACCCTCCCCTATCCTCCCTCTGAGGCCCGATAGTCCGATCGATGCCTCCTTGTTTCTGGTTCTGTTCTTGTTCATCAGTCTATGTTGTTCATCATTTCCCCTAGATGAGCGAAATCATGTGTCACTAGAGATATACTTATAAGAATTGAATGTGAGACGAGCAATAATAGTTATGCTGACAGGCAAATGAATCAGTCTGTAGTAAGTTTCTTTCTGGACCAATAGTTCTTTTGAGACCCAATATCAATGTCCACCAGTTCCTTTTGAGTACATGTCGGCCCTGACCCCTCAGCTCTGGATGGTGGAGAAATGGTGGTAATGCAGGTCCGACTCCCTCTGCTTTGGTCTCGGCCGGACCCAGGGGCACGGCTTCACCCAGATCCAGGGGCCCACGGCCTCACCTGGACCCGGGACCCAGTCTCACCCGGATCCAGGTGCACACGGCCTCGTCCAGACCCAGGATTCAGCTTCACCCGGACCCAGGGGCGCATGGCCTCACCCGGACCCAGGGGCGCGTGGCTTCTCCCCGGCCCGGGACCCAGCCTCACCCGGATCCAGGGGCACACGGCCTCGCCCGGACCCAGGATCTAGCTTCCCCCGGACCCAGGGGCGCGTGGCCTCTCTCAGACCCAGGGTCGCGTGGCCTCACCCGGATCCATGGGCCCATGGCCTCACGCGGACCTGGGACCCAGGCTCACCCGGATGCAGGGGCCCACGGCTTCACCCGGACCCGGGAACCAGGCTCACCCGGATCCAGGGGCACACGGCCTCGCCCAGACCCAGGATTCAGTTTAACCTAGGTTAATGTCTAAGAAAGTGTTTCAAACACTAGAAATACGTGAAAAAAGGACCTTAATATCTGTCACACATTGTTTCCTGACAAGCAAATCGTGTTCAAAGAACATAGAACCGAGTTGGATGCTGTTTACATTTATAATTAAGAGACAATGAGTTGGCGTTTTTGAAAGAGGCCCTGTTAGGCCATTAAACAGGAAGTGATGACGTCACCAAGGGGGAGGGGCCACGAGGGCAGGTTTAATTGATACCAGGAGATAATGATTTAGCCGGGGGCCCAGCTGGGTGTGATGACGACACTGAAGTTAGTTCTGGTGTTAGGGTTAGAAAATTGGGGTTCTGGCTAGGGTTAGGGTTAGGATAAGGGTTCGGGCTAGGTAGGGTTCAGGCTCAGGTTAAGCCAAGGTTTAGGCTTAGGGTTATAGGGTTAGGGACAGGGTTATGGTCACAGTGTAGTAAGGTTCGGTATTCACGATGAATGAGCTTCAACCACTGGACAAATTGGAGTGTAGCACTGAGAATTTACAACTCCAGACTAGGGAAATATTTAGCAATGTGCTTCACACTCTCGGAATACATATTCCAATAGACTGAAAATCTGAACAGCACAATTTTGTCATTTGAAAATCTTGTTCAAACCGCTGAGAACCGAGTGTGACACTGTTTACATTTATTTTTCCCGTCAAAAGGAGTTGGCGTTGTCGGGAAAAGGAGTTGGTGAAACACTGAAAAATTCATTTTCCTAGGGCTATAGAATAGTATGAAAGTATTGAGAACACTATGAAATAAAAATGTTAGTTAGGCTAGGATTCCAAGTAGTGTTTTAAAGTACCTTTAAAAAGGTGTTATGACACCCGTGTTACAATGAAAACTCTCAGAGCTCAAAACAACAGACAAGGGGGATGTCTCAGAGTGTCTCTAGAACTCTTGGAATACGTTTTAGAACATGAACATCTCTACTGAATTTTGAAATACTGAGAATTTGTATCCAAAGCGCTGTGAAAAGTAAGGTAGACTTTCAAGTGGTAATAATGGTTAAAGTATGGTATATTTGTAAAAAACGCTGTTTCACCAAATTGGAATTCACAATGAAGGAGCTTGAGACACTGGAAGAGAGAGACTCCAACTCGGGCAATTCACAATGAAAACCTAGGTTAATATCTAAGAAAGTGTTTCAAACACTAGAAATACGTGAATAAAGGGCCTTAATATCTGTCAAACATTGTTTCCTGACAAGCAAATCGTGTTCAAAGAACATAGAACCGATTTGGATGCTGTTTACATTTATAATTAAGAGACAATGAGTTGGCGGTTTTGAAAGAGGCCTGGTTAGGCCATTAAACAGGAAATGGTGAGGTCACCAAGGGGGAGGGGCCACGAAGGCAGGTTTAATTGATACCAGGAGATAATGATTTAGCCAGGGGCCCAGCTGGGTGTGATGACGTCATTGAGGTTAGTTCTGGTGTTAGGGTTAGAGAATTGGGGTTCTGGCTAGGGTTAGGGTTAGGATAAGGGTTCGGGCTAGGTAGGGTTCAGGCTCAGGTTAAGGCTAGGGTTAGGCTTAGGGTTAGAGGGTTAGGGACAGGGTTATGGTCACAGTGTAGTAAGGTTGGGTATTCACGATGAATGAGCTTCAACCACTGGACAAATTGGAGTGTAGCACTGAGAATTTACCACTCCAGACTAGGGTAATATTTAGAAATGTGCTTCACACACTAGGAATACATATTCCAATAGACTGAGTATCTGAACAGCACAATTTTGTCACTGGGAAATCTTGTTCAAACAGCTGAGAACCGAGAGTGACACTGTTTACATTTATTTTTCCTGTCAAAAGGAGTTGGCGTTTTCGGGAAAAGGAGTTGGTGAAACACTGAAAAATTCATTTTCCTAGAGCTATAGAATAGTATGAAAGTATTGAGAACACTATGAAATCAAAATGTTAGTTAGGCTATGGTTCCAAGTAGTGTTTTAAAGTACCTTTAAAAAGCTGTTATGACACCCGTGTTAAAATGAAAACTCTCAGAGCTCAAAACAACAGAACAGGGGGATGTCTCAGAGTGTCTCTAGAACTCTGGGAATACGTTTTAGAACACGAACATCTCTACTGAATTTTGAAATACTGAGAATTTGTATCCAAACAATGAGAAAAGTAGGATAGACATCCAAGTGGAAATAATGGTTAAAGTATGGTATATTTGTAAAAAAAGTTGTTTTACCAAATTAGAATACACAATGAAAAAGCTTGAGACACTGGAAGAGAGAGACTCCAACTCGGGCAATTCACAATGATAACCTAGGTTAATATCTAAGAAAGTGCTTCAAACACTAGGAATACGTGAGTAAAGTGCCTTAATATCTGTAACACATTGTTTCCTGACAAGGAAATCGTGTTCAAAGAACATAGAACCGAGTTGGATACTGGTTCCATTTATTATTCCGGGACAATGAGTTGGCTATTTTGAAAGAAGCCTGGTTAGGCCATTAAACTGGATGTGATGACGTCACCAAGGGGGAGGGGCCACGTGGGCAGGCGTAATTGATCCCAGGTGATAATGATTTGGCCAGGGGACCAGCTGGGAGTGATGACGTCATCGAGATTAGTTCTGGTATTAGGGTTAGAGAATTGGGGCTCTGTTCATGGTTAGGGTTAGGATAAGGTTTTGGGCTAGGTAGGGTTCAGGCTCAGGTGTGGGCTAGGTTTAGGGTTTGGGTTAGAGGGTTAGGGACAGGGTTACGGTCACAGTGTAGTCATGTTGGCTATTCACAATGAATGAGCTTCAATCACTGGACAATTTGGTGTGTAGCACTCAGAACTTACGACTCCAGACTAGGGAAATATTTAGAAATGTGCTTCACACAATAGGAATACATATTCCAATAGAATGAGTATCTGAACAGCACAATTTTGTCACTGGGAAATCTTGTTCAAACAGCTGAGAAGCGAGTGTGACACTGTTTACATTTATTTTTCCCGTCAAAAGGAGTTGGCGTTTTCTTGAAAAGGTTTTGGTGAAACACTGAAAAACTCATTTTCCTAGAGCTATGGATCAGTATGAAAGTATTGAGAACACTATGAAATAAAAATGTTATTTAGGCTAGGGTTCCAAGTAATGTTTTACTGTGCCTTTAAAAAGCCGGTATGACACCCGTGTTAAAATGAAAAGTCTCATTGCTCAAAACAACAGACCAGGGGAATGGTAGAGTGTCTCTAGAACTCCTGGAATACGTTTTAGAACAAGAACATCTCTACTGAATTTTGAAATACTGAGAATTTGTATCCAAAGCGCTGTGAAAGGTAGGATAGACTGTCAAGTGGTAATAATGTTGAAAGTGCTGGTATATTTGTAAAAAAGGTTGTTTTACCAAATTAGAATTCACAATGAAAAAGCTTGAGACACTGGAAGAGAGAGACTCCAACTCGGGAAATTCACACTGATAACCTAGGTTAATATCTAAGAAAGTGCTTCAAACACTAGGAATACGTGAATAAAGGGCCTTAATATCTGTAACACATTGTTTCCTGACAAGAAAATCGTGTTCAAAGAACATAGAAACTAGTTGGATACTGGTTACATTTATTATTCCGGGACAATGAGTTGGCGATTTTGAAAGAATCCTGGTTAGGCCATTAAACCGGATGTGATGACGTCACCAAGGGGGAGGGGCCACGTGGGCAGGCTTAATTGATCCCAGGTGATAATGATTTGGCCAGGGGACCAGCTGGGAGTGATGACGTCATTGAGATTAGTTCTGGTATTAGGGTTAGAGAATGGGGGCTCTATTCATGGTTAGGGTTAGGATAAGGTTTTCGGCTAGGTAGGGTTCAGGCTCAGGTGTGGGCTAGGTTTAGGGTTTGGGTTAGAGGGTTAGGGACATAGTTACAGTCACAGTGTAGGAATGTTGGCTATTCACAATGAATGAGCTTCAATCACTGGACAATTTGCTGTGTAGCACTCAGAACTTACGACTCCAGACTAGGGAAATATTTAGAAATGTGCTTCACACAATAGGAATACATATTCCAATAGACTGAGTATCTGAACAGCACAATTTTGTCACTGGGAAATCTTGTTCAAACAGCTGAGAAGCAGGTGTGACACTGTTTACATTTATTTTTCCCGTCAAAAGGAGTTGGCGTTTTCGGGAAAAGGTTTTGGTGAAACACTGAAAAACTCATTTTCCTAGAGCTATCGAACAGTCTGAAAGTATTGAGAACACTATGAAATAAAAATGTTAGTCAGGCTACGGTTCCAAGTAATGTTTTACTGTGCCTTTAAAAAGCCGGTATGACACCCGTGTTAAAATGAAAAGTCTCATTGCTCAAAACAACAGACCAGGGGAATGCCAGAGTGTCTCTAGAACTCCTGGAATACGTTTTAGAACCCGAACATCTCTACTGAATTTTGAAATACTGAGAATTTGTATCCAAAGCGCTGTGAAAGGTAGGATAGACTGTCAAGTGGTAATAATGTTGAAAGTGCTGGTATATTTGTAAAAAAGGTTGTTTTACCAAATTAGAATTCACAATGAAAAGCTTGAGACACTGGAAGAGAGAGACTCCAACTCGGGAAATTCACAATGATAACCTAGGTTAATATCTAAGAAAGTGCTTCCAACACTAGGAATACGTGAATAAAGGGCCTTAATATCTGTAACACATTGTTTCCTGACAAAAAAATCGTGTTCAAAGAACATAGAACCGAGTTGGATACTGGTTACATTGATTATTCCGGGACAATGAGTTGGGGATTTTGAAAGAGGCCTCCTTAGGCCATTAAACCGGATGTGATGACGTCACCAAGGGGGAGGGGCCACGTGGGCAGGCTTAATTGATCCCAGGTGATAATGATTTGGCCAGGGGACCAGCTGGGAGTGATGACATCATTGAGATTAGTTCTGGTATTAGGGTTAGAGAATTGGGGCTCTGTTCATGGTTAGGGTTAGGATAAGGTTTTGGGCTAGGTAGGGTTCAGGCTCAGGTGTGGGCTAGGTTTAGGGTTTGGGATAGAGGGTTAGGGACAGGGTTACGGTCACAGTGTAGTAATGTTGGCTATTCACAATGAATGAGCTTCAATCACTGGACAATTTGGTGTGTAGCACTCAGAACTTAGGACTCCAGATTAGGGAAATATTTAGAAATGTGCTTCACACAATAGGAATACATATTCCAATAGACTGAATATCTGAACAGCACAATTTTGTCACTGGGAAATCTTGTTCAAACAGCTGAGAAGCGAGTGTGACACTGTTTACATTTATTTTTCACGTCAAAAGGAGTTGGCGTTTTCGGGAAAAGGTTTTGGTGAAACACTGAAAAACTCATTTTCCTAGAGCTATCGAACAGTATGAAAGTATTGAGAACACTATGAAATAAAAATGTTAGTCAGGCTAGGGTTCCAAGTAATGTTTTACTGTGCCTTTAAAAAGCCGGTATGACACCCGTGTTAAAATGAAAAGTCTCATTGCTCAAAACAACAGACCAGGGGAATGGCAGAGTGTCTCTAGAACTCCTGGAATACGTTTTAGAACCCGAACATCTCTACTGAATTTTGAAATACTGAGAATTTGTATCCAAAGCGCTGTGAAAGGTAGGATAGACTGTCAAGTGGTAATAATGTTGAAAGTGCTGGTATATTTGTAAAAAAGGTTGTTTTACCAAATTAGAATTCACAATGAAAAAGCTTGAGACACTGGAAGAGAGAGACTCCAACTCGGGAAATTCACAATGATAACCTAGGTTAATATCTAAGAAAGTGCTTCAAACACTAGGAATACGTGAATAAAGGGCCTTAATATCTGTAACACATTGTTTCCAGACAAGGAAATCGTGTTCAAAGAACATAGAACCCAGTTGTATACTGGTTACATTTATTATTCAGGGACAATGAGTTGGCGATTTTGAAAGAAGCCTGGTTAGGCCATTAAAGGGGATGTGATGACGTCACCAAGGGGGAGGGGCCACGTGGGCAGGCTTAATTGATCCCAGGTGATAATGATTTGGCCAGGGGACCAGCTGGGAGTGATGACGTCATCGAGATTAGTTCTGGTATTAGGGATAGAGAATTGGGGCTCTGTACATGGTTAGGGTTAGGAAAAGGTTTTGGGCTAGGTAGGGTTCAGGCTCAGGTGTGGGCTAGGTTTAGGGTTTGGGTTAGAGGGTTAGGGATAGGGTTAAGGTCACAGTGTAGTCATGTTGGCTATTCACAATGATTGAGCTTCAATCACTGGACAATTTGGTGTGTAGCACTCAGAACTTACGACTCCAGACTAGGGAAATATTTAGAAATGTGCTTCACACAATAGGAATACATATTCCATTAGACTGAGTATCTGAACAGCACAATTTTGTCACTGGGAAATCTTGTTCAAACAGCTGAGAAGCGAGTGTGTCACTGTTTACATTTATTTTTCCCGTCAAAAGGAGTTGGCGTTTTTGGGAAAAGGTTTTGGTGAAACACTGAAAAACTCATTTTCCTAGAGCTATCGAACAGTATGAAAGTATTGAGAACACTATGAAATAAAAATGTTAGTCAGGCTAGGGTTCCAAGTAATGTTTTACTGTGCCTTTAAAAAGCCGGTATGACACCTATGCTAAAATGAAAAGTCTCATTGCTCAAAACAACAGACCAGGGGAATGGCAGAGTGTCTCTAGAACTGCTGGAATACCTTTTAGAACCCGAACATCTCTACTGAATTTTGAAATACTGAGAATTTGTATCCAAAGCGCTGTGAAAGGTAGGATAGACTGTCAAGTGGTAATAATGTTGAAAGTGCTGGTATATTTGTAAAAAAGGTTGTTTTACCAAATTAGAATTCACAATGAAAAAGCTTGAGACACTGGAAGAGAGAGACTCCAACTCGGGAAATTCACACTGATAACCTAGGTAAATATCTAAGAAAGTGCTTCAAACACTAGGAATACGTGAATAAAGGGCCTTAATATCTGTAACACATTGTTTCCAGACAAGGAAATCGTGTTCAAAGAACATAGAACCGAGTTGGATACTGGTTACATTTATTATTCCGGGACAATGAGTTGGCGATTTTGAAAGAAGCCTGGTTTGGCCATTAAACAGGATGTGATGACGTCACCAAGGGGGAGAGGCCACGTGGGCAGGCTTAATTGATCCCAGGTGATAATGATTTGGCCAGGGGACCAGCTGGGAGTGATGACGTCATCGAGATTAGTTCTGGTATTAGGGTTAGAGAATTGGGGCTCTGTTCATGGTTAGGGTTAGGATAAGGTTTTGGGCTAGGTAGGGTTCAGGCTCAGGTGTGGGCTAGGTTTAGGGTTTGGGTTAGAGTGTTAGGGACAGGGTTAAGGTCACAGTGTAGTAATGTTGGCTATTCACAATGAATGAGCTTCAATCACTGGACAATTTGGTGTGTAGCACTCAGAACTTACGACTCCAGACTAGGGAAATATTTAAAAATGTGCTTCACACAATAGGAATACATATTCCATTAGGCTGAGTATCTGAACAGCACAATTTTGTCACTGGGAAATCTTGTTCAAACAGCTGAGAAGCCAGTGTGACACTGTTTACATTTATTTTTCCCGTCAAAAGGAGTTGGCGTTTTCGTGAAAAGGTTTTGGTGAAACTCTGAAAAACTCATTTTCCTAGAGCTATCGAACAGTATGAAAGTATTGAGAACACTATGAAATTAAAATGTTAGTTAGGCTAGGGTTCCAAGTAATGTTTTACTGTGCCTTTAAAAAGCCGGTATGACACCCGTGTTAAAATGAAAAGTCTCATTGCTCAAAACAACAGACCAGGGGAATGGCAGAGTGTCTCTAGAACTCCTGGAATACGTTTTAGAACCCGAACATCTCTACTGAATTTTGAAATACTGAGAATTTGTATCCAAAGCGCTGTGAAAGGTAGGATAGACTGTCAAGTGGTAATAATGTTGAAAGTGCTGGTATATTTGTAAAAAAGGTTGTTTTACCAAATTAGAATTCACAATGAAAAATCTTGAGACACTGGAAGAAAGAGACTCTAACTCGGGAAATTCACACTGATAACCTAGGTTAATATCTAAGAAAGTGCTTCAAACACTAGGAATACGTGAATAAAGGGCCTTAATATCTGTAACACATTGTTTCCTGACAAGGAAATCGTGTTCAAAGAACATAGAACCGAGTTGGATACTGGTTACTTTTATTATTCCGGGACAATGAGTTGGCGATTTTGAAAGAGGCCTGGTTAGGCCATTAAACCGGATGTGATGACGTCACCAAGGGGGAGGGGCCACGTGGGCAGGCTTAATTGATCCCAGGTGATAATGATTTGGCCAGGGGACCAGCTGGGAGTGATGACGTCATCGAGATTTGTTCTGGTATTAGGATTAGAGAATTGGGGCTCTGTTCATGGTTAGGGTTAGGATAAGGTTTTGGGCTAGGTAGGGTTCAGGCTCAGGTGTGGGCTAGGTTTAGGGTTTGGGTTAGAGGGTTAGGGACAGGGTTAAGGTCGCAGTGTAGTAATGTTGGCTATTCACAATGAATGAGCTTCAATCACTGGACAATTTGGTGTGTAGCAATCAGAACTTACGACTCCAGACTAGGGAAATATTTAGAAATGTGCTTCACACAATAGGAATACATATTCCAATGGACTGAGTATCTGAACAGCACAATTTTGTCACTGGGAAATCTTGTTCACACAGCTGAGAAGCGAGTGTGACCCTGTTTACATTTATTTTTCCCATCAAAAGGAGTTGGCGTTTTCGTGAAAAGGTTTTGGTGAAACACTGAAAAACTCATTTTCCTAGAGCTATCGAACAGTATGAAAGTATTGAGAACACTATGAAATAAAAATGTTAGTCAGGCTAGGGTTCCAAGTAATGTTTTACTGTGCCTTTAAAAAGCCGGTATGACACCTATGCTAAAATGAAAAGTCTCATTGCTCAAAACAACAGACCAGGGGAATGGCAGAGTGTCTCTAGAACTGCTGGAATACCTTTTAGAACCCGAACATCTCTACTGAATTTTGAAATACTGAGAATTTGTATCCAAAGCGCTGTGAAAGGTAGGATAGACTGTCAAGTGGTAATAATGTTGAAAGTGCTGGTATATTTGTAAAAAAGGTTGTTTTACCAAATTAGAATTCACAATGAAAAAGCTTGAGACACTGGAAGAGAGAGACTCCAACTCGGGAAATTCACACTGATAACCTAGGTTAATATCTAAGAAAGTGCTTCAAACACTAGGAATACGTGAATAAAGGGCCTTAATATCTGTAACACATTGTTTCCAGACAAGGAAATCGTGTTCAAAGAACATAGAACCGAGTTGGATACTGGTTACATTTATTATTCCGGGACAATGAGTTGGCGATTTTGAAAGAAGCCTGGTTTGGCCATTAAACAGTATGTGATGACGTCACCAAGGGGGAGAGGCCACGTGGGCAGGCTTAATTGATCCCAGGTGATAATGATTTGGCCAGGGGACCAGCTGGGAGTGATGACGTCATCGAGATTAGTTCTGGTATTAGGGTTAGAGAATTGGGGCTCTGTTCATGGTTAGGGTTAGGATAAGGTTTTGGGCTAGGTAGGGTTCAGGCTCAGGTGTGGGCTAGGTTTAGGGTTTGGGTTAGAGTGTTAGGGACAGGGTTAAGGTCACAGTGTAGTAATGTTGGCTATTCACAATGAATGAGCTTCAATCACTGGACAATTTGGTGTGTAGCACTCAGAACTTACGACTCCAGACTAGGGAAATATTTAAAAATGTGCTTCACACAATAGGAATACATATTCCATTAGGCTGAGTATCTGAACAGCACAATTTTGTCACTGGGAAATCTTGTTCAAACAGCTGAGAAGCCAGTGTGACACTGTTTACATTTATTTTTCCCGTCAAAAGGAGTTGGCGTTTTCGTGAAAAGGTTTTGGTGAAACTCTGAAAAACTCATTTTCCTAGAGCTATCGAACAGTATGAAAGTATTGAGAACACTATGAAATTAAAATGTTAGTTAGGCTAGGGTTCCAAGTAATGTTTTACTGTGCCTTTAAAAAGCCGGTATGACACCCGTGTTAAAATGAAAAGTCTCATTGCTCAAAACAACAGACCAGGGGAATGGCAGAGTGTCTCTAGAACTCCTGGAATACGTTTTAGAACCCGAACATCTCTACTGAATTTTGAAATACTGAGAATTTGTATCCAAAGCGCTGTGAAAGGTAGGATAGACTGTCAAGTGGTAATAATGTTGAAAGTGCTGGTATATTTGTAAAAAAGGTTGTTTTACCAAATTAGAATTCACAATGAAAAATCTTGAGACACTGGAAGAAAGAGACTCTAACTCGGGAAATTCACACTGATAACCTAGGTTAATATCTAAGAAAGTGCTTCAAACACTAGGAATACGTGAATAAAGGGCCTTAATATCTGTAACACATTGTTTCCTGACAAGGAAATCGTGTTCAAAGAACATAGAACCGAGTTGGATACTGGTTACTTTTATTATTCCGGGACAATGAGTTGGCGATTTTGAAAGAGGCCTGGTTAGGCCATTAAACCGGATGTGATGACGTCACCAAGGGGGAGGGGCCACGTGGGCAGGCTTAATTGATCCCAGGTGATAATGATTTGGCCAGGGGACCAGCTGGGAGTGATGACGTCATCGAGATTTGTTCTGGTATTAGGATTAGAGAATTGGGGCTCTGTTCATGGTTAGGGTTAGGATAAGGTTTTGGGCTAGGTAGGGTTCAGGCTCAGGTGTGGGCTAGGTTTAGGGTTTGGGTTAGAGGGTTAGGGACAGGGTTAAGGTCGCAGTGTAGTAATGTTGGCTATTCACAATGAATGAGCTTCAATCACTGGACAATTTGGTGTGTAGCAATCAGAACTTACGACTCCAGACTAGGGAAATATTTAGAAATGTGCTTCACACAATAGGAATACATATTCCAATAGACTGAGTATCTGAACAGCACAATTTTGTCACTGGGAAATCTTGTTCACACAGCTGAGAAGCGAGTGTGACCCTGTTTACATTTATTTTTCCCGTCAAAAGGAGTTGGCGTTTTCGTGAAAAGGTTTTGGTGAAACACTGAAAAACTCATTTTCCTAGAGCTATCGAACAGTATGAAAGTATTGAGAACACTATGAAATAAAAATGTTAGTTAGGCTAGGGTTCCAAGTAATGTTTTACTGTGCCTTTAAAAAGCCGGTATGACACCCGTGTTAAAATGAAAAGTCTCATTGCTCAAAACAACAGACCAGGGGAATGGCAGAGTGTCTCTAGAACTCCTGGAATACGTTTTAGAACCCGAACATCTCTACTGAATTTTGAAATACTGAGAATTTGTATCCAAAGCACTGTGAAAGGTAGGATAGACGGTCAAGTGGTAATAATGTTGAAAGTGCTGGTATATTTGTAAAAAAGGTTGTTTTACCAAATTAGAATTCACAATGAAAAATCTTGAGACACTGGAAGATAGAGACTCTAACTCGGGAAATTCATACTGATAACCTAGGTTAATATCTAAGAAAGTGCTTCAAACACTAGGAATACGTGAATAAAGGGCCTTAATATCTGTAACACATTGTTTCCTGACAAGGAAATCGTGTTCAAAGAACATAGAACCGAGTTGAATACTGGTTACTTTTATTATTCCGGGACAATGAGTTGGCGATTTTGAAAGAAGCCTGGTTAGGCCATTAAACCGGATGTGATGGCGTCACCAAGGGGGAGGGGCCACGTGGGCAGGCTTAATTGATCCCAGGTGATAATGATTTGGCCAGGGGACCAGCTGGGAGTGATGACGTCATCAAGATTAGTTCTGGTATTAGGATTAGAGAATTGGGGCTCTGTTCATGGTTAGGGTTAGGATAAGGTTTTGGGCTAGGTAGGGTTCAGGCTCAGGTGTGGGCTAGGTTTAGGGTTTGGGTTAGAGGGTTAAGGACAGGGTTACAGTCACAGTGTAGTCATGTTGGCTATTCACAATGAATGAGCTTCAATCACTGGACAATTTGGTGTGTAGCACTCAGAACTTACGACTCCAGACTAGAGAAATATTTAGAAATGTGCTTCACACAATAGGAATACATATTCCATTAGGCTGAGTATCTGAACAGCACAATTTTGTCACTGGGAAATCTTGTTCAAACAGCTGAGAAGCCAGTGTGACACTGTTTACATTTATTTTTCCCGTCAAAAGGAGTTGGCGTTTTCGTGAAAAGGTTTTGGTGAAACACTGAAAACTCATTTTCCTAGAGCTATCGAACAGTATGAAAGTATTGAGAACACTATGAAATAAAAATGTTAGTTAGGCTAGGGTTCCAAGTAATGTATTACTGTGCCTTTAAAAAGCCGGTATGACACCCGTGTTAAAATGAAAAGTCTCATTGCTCAAAACAACAGACCAGGGGAATGGCAGAGTGTCTCTAGAACTCCTGGAATACGTTTTAGAACCCGAACATCTCTACTGAATTTTGAAATACTGAGAATTTGTATCCAAAGCACTGTGAAAGGTAGGATAGACTGTCAAGTGGTAATAATGTTGAAAGTGCTGGTATATTTGTAAAAAAGGTTGTTTTACCAAATTAGAATTCACAATGAAAAATCTTGAGACACTGGAAGAAAGAGACTCTAACTCGGGAAATTCACACTGATAACCTAGGTTAATATCTAAGAAATTGCTTCAAACACTAGGAATACGTGAATAAAGGGCCTTAATATCTGTAACACATTGTTTCCTGACAAGGAAATCGTGTTCAAAGAACATAGAACCGAGTTGGATACTGGTTACTTTTATTATTCCGGGACAATGAGTTGGCGATTTTGAAAGAGGCCTGGTTAGGCCATTAAACCGGATGTGATGACGTCACCAAGGGGGAGGGGCCACGTGGGCAGGCTTAATTGATCCCAGGTGATAATGATTTGGCCAGGGGACCAGCTGGGAGTGATGACGTCATCGAGATTAGTTCTGGTATTAGGATTAGAGAATTGGGGCTCTGTTCATGGTTAGGGTTAGGATAAGGTTTTGGGCTAGGTAGGGTTCAGGCTCAGGTGTGGGCTAGGTTTCGGGTTTGGGTTAGAGGGTTAAGGACAGGGTTACAGTCACAGTGTAGTCATGTTGGCTATTCACAATGAATGAGCTTCAATCACTGGACAATTTGGTGTGTAGCACTCAGAACTTACGACTCCAGACTAGGGAAATATTTAGAAATGTGCTTCACACAATAGGAATACATATTCCAATAGAATGAGTATCTGAACAGCACAATTTTGTCACTGGGAAATCTTGTTCAAACAGCTGAGAAGCAAGTGTGACACTGTTTACATTTATTTTTCCCGTCAAAAGGAGTTGGTGTTTTCGTGAAAAGGTTTTGGTGAAACACTGAAAAACTCATTTTCCTAGAGCTATCGAACAGTATGAAAGTATTGAGAACACTATGAAATAAAAATGTTAGTTAGGCTAGGGTTCCAAGTAATGTTTTACTGTGCCTTTAAAAAGCCGGTATGACACCCGTGTTAAAATGAAAAGTCTCATTGCTCAACACAACAGACCAGGGGAATGGCAGAGTGTCTCTAGAACTCCTGGAATACGTTTTAGAACCCGAACATCTCTACTGAATTTTGAAATACTGAGAATTTGTATCCAAAGCGCTGTGAAAGGTAGGATAGACTGTCAGGTGTTAATAATGTTGAAAGTGCTGGTATACTTGTAAAAAAGGTTGTTTTACCAAATTAGAATTCACAATGAAAAAGCTTTAGACACTGGAAGAGAGAGACTCCAACTCGGGAAATTCACACTGATAACCTAGGTTAATATCTAAGAAAGTGCTTCAAACACTAGGAATACGTGAATAAAGGGCCTTAATATCTGTAACACATTGTTACCTGACAAGGAAATCGTGTTCAAAGAACATAGAACCGAGTTGGATACTGGTTACATTTATTATTCCGGGACAATGAGTTGGCGATTTTGAAAGAAGCCTGGTTAGGCCATTAAACCCGATGTGATGACGTCACCAAGGGGGGGGGCCACGTGGGCAGGCTTAATTGATCCCAGGTGATAATGATTTGGCCAGGGGACCAGCTGGGAGTGATGACGTCATCGAGATTAGTTGTGGTATTAGGGTTAGAGAATTGGGGCTCTGTTCATGGTTAGGGTTAGGATAAGGTTTTGGGCTAGGTAGGGTTCAGGCTCAGGTGTGGGCTAGGTTTCGGGTTTGGGTTAGAGGGTTAGGGACAGGGTTACGGTCACAGTGTAGTCATGTTGGCTATTCACAATGAATGAGCTTCAATCACTGGACAATTTGGTGTGTAGCACTCAGAACTTACGACTCCAGACTAGGGAAATATTTAGAAATGTGCTTCACACAATAGGAATACATATTCCAATAGAATGAGTATCTGAACAGCACAATTTTGTCACTGGGAAATCTTGTTCACACAGCTGAGAAGCGAGTGTGACACTGTTTACATTTATTTTTCCCGTCAAAAGGAGTTGGCGTTTTCGTGAAAAGGTTTTGGTGAAACACTGAAAAACTCATTTTCCTAGAGCTATCGAACAGTATGAAAGTATGGAGAACACTATGAAATAAAAATGTTAGTTAGGCTAGGGTTCCAAGTAATGTTTTACTGTGCCTTTAAAAAGCCGGTATGACACCCGTGTTAAAATGAAAAGTCTCATTGCTCAAAACAACAGACCAGGGGAATGGTAGAGTGTCTCTAGAACTCCTGGAATACGTTTTAGAACCCGAACATCTCTACTGAATTTTGAAATACTGAGAATTTGTATCCAAAGCGCTGTGAAAGGTAGGATAGACTGTCAAGTGGTAATAATGTTGAAAGTGCTGGTATATTTGTAAAAAAAGGTTGTTTTACCAAATTAGAATTCACAATGAAAAATCTTGAGACACTGGAAGAAAGAGACTCTAACTCGGGAAATTCACACTGATAACCTAGGTTAATATCTAAGAAAGTGCTTCAAACACTAGGAATACGTGAATAAAGGGCCTTAATATCTGTAACACATTGTTTCCTGACAAGGAAATCGTGTTCAAAGAACATAGAACCGAGTTGGATACTGGTTACTTTTATTATTCCGGGACAATGAGTTGGCGATTTTGAAAGAAGCCTGGTTAGGCCATTAAACCGGATGTGATGACGTCACCAAGGGGGAGGAGCCACGTGGGCAGGCTTAATTGATCCCAGGTGATAATGATTTGGCCAGGGGACCAGCTGGGAGTGATGACGTCATCGAGATTAGTTCTGGTATTAGGGTTAGAGAATTGGGGCTCTGTTCATGGTTAGGGTTAGGATAAGGTTTTGGGCTAGGTAGGGTTCAGGCTCAGGTGTGGGCTAGGTTTAGGGTTTGGCTTAGAGGGTTAGGGACAGGGTTACGGTCGCAGTGTAGTAATGTTGGCTATTCACAATGAATGAGCTTCAATCACTGGACAATTTGGTGTGTAGCACTCAGAACTTACGACTCCAGACTAGGGAAATATTTAGAAATATGCTTCACACAATAGGAATACATATTCCAATAGACTGAGTATCTGAACAGCACAATTTTGTCACTGGGAAATCTTGTTCAAACAGCTGAGAAGCGAGTGTGACACTGTTTACATTTATTTTTCCCGTCAAAAGGAGTTGGCGTTTTCCTGAAAAGGTTTTGGTGAAACACTGAAAAACTCATTTTCCTAGAGCTATCGAACAGTATGAAAGTACTGAGAACACTATGAAATAAAAATGTCAGTTAGGCTAGGGTTCCAAGTAATGTTTTATTGTGCCTTTAAAAAGCCGGTATGACACCCGTGTTAAAATGAAAATCTCATTGATCAAAACAACAGACCAGGGGAATGGCAGAGTGTCTCTAGAAGTCCTGGAATACGTTTTAGAACCCGAACATCTCTACTGAATTTTGAAATACTGAGAATTTGTATCCAAAGCGCTGTGAAAGGTAGGATAGACTGTCAAGTGGTAATAATGTTGAAAGTGCTGGTATATTTGTAAAAAAAGGTTGTTTGACCAAATTAGAATTCACAATGAAAAAGCTTGAGACACTGGAAGAGAGAGACTCCAACTCGGGAAATTCACACTGATAACCTAGGTTAATATCTAAGAAAGTGCTTCAAACACTAGGAATACGTGAATAAAGGGCCTTAATATCTGTAACACATTGTTTCCTGACAAGAAAATCGTGTGCAAAGAACATAGAACCGAGTTGGATACTGGTTACATTTATCATTCTGGGACAATGAGTTGGCGATTTTGAAAGAAGCCTGGTTAGGCCATTAAACCCGATGTGATGACGTCACCAAGGGGGAGGGGCCACGTGGGCAGGCTTAATTGATCCCAGGTGATAATGATTTGGCCAGGGGACCAGCTGGGAGTGATGACGTCATCGAGATTAGTTCTGGTATTAGGGTTAGAGAATTGGGGCTCTGTTCATGGTTAGGGTTAGGATAAGGTTTTGGGCTAGGTAGGGTTCAGGCTCAGGTGTGGGCTAGGTTTAGGGTTTCGGTTAGAGGGTTAGGGACAGGGTTATGGTCACAGTGTAGTCATGTTGGCTATTCACAATGAATGAGCTTCAATCACTGGACAATTTGGTGTGTAGCACTCAGAACTTACGACTCCAGACTAGGGAAATATTTAGAAATGTGCTTCACACAATAGGAATACATATTCCAATAGACTGAGTATCTGAACAGCACAATTTTGTCACTGGGAAATCTTGTTCACACAGCTGAGAAGCGAGTGTGACACTGTTTACATTTATTTTTCCCGTCAAAAGGAGTTGGCGTTTTCGTGAAAAGGTTTTGGTGAAACACTGAAAAACTCATTTTCCTAGAGCTATCAAACAGTATGAAAGTATTGAGAACACTATGAAATAAAAATGTTAGTTAGGCTAGGGTTCCAAGTAATGTTTTACTGTGCCTTTAAAAAGCCGGTATGACACCCGTGTTAAAATGAAAAGTCTCATTGCTCAAAACAACAGACCAGGGGAATGGTAGAGTGTCTCTAGAACTCCTGGAATACATTTTAGAACCCGAACATCTCTACTGAATTTTGAAATACTGAGAATTTGTATCCAAAGCGCTGTGAATGGTAGGATAGACTGTCAAGTGTTAATAATGTTGAAAGTGCTGGTATATTTGTAAAAAAGGTTGTTTTACCAAATTAGAATTCACAATGAAAAAGCTTGAGACACTGGAAGAGAGAGACTCCAACTCGGGAAATTCACACTGACAACCTAGGTTAATATCTAAGAAAGTGCTTCAAACACTAGGAATACGTGAATAAAGGGCCTTAATATCTGTAACACATTGTTACCTGACAAGGAAATCGTGTTCAAAGAACATAGAACCGAGTTGGATACTGGTTACATTTATTATTCCGGGACAATGAGTTGGCGATTTTGAAAGAAGCCTGGTTAGGCCATTAAACCGGATGTGATGACGTCACCAAGGGGGAGGGGCCACGTGGGCAGGCTTAATTGATCCCAGGTGATAATGATTTGGCCAGGGGACCAGCTGGGAGTGATGACGTCATCGAGATTAGTTCTGGTATTAGGGTTAGAGAATTGGGGCTCTGTTCATGGTTAGGGTTAGGATAAGGTTTTGGGCTAGGTAGGGTTCAGGCTCAGGTGTGGGCTAGGTTTAGGGTTTGGGTTAGAGGGTTAGGGACAGGGTTAAGGTCACAGTGTAGTCATGTTGGCTATTCACAATGAATGAGCTTCAATCACTGGACAATTTGGTGTGTAGCACTCAGAACTTACGACTCCAGACTAGGGAAATATTTAGAAATGTGCTTCACACAATAGGAATACATATTCCAATAGAATGAGTATCTGAACAGCACAATTTTGTCACTGGGAAATCTTGTTCACACAGCTGAGAAGCGAGTGTGACACTGTTTACATTTATTTTTCCCGTCAAAAGGAGTTGGCGTTTTCGGGAAAAGGTTTTGGTGAAACACTGAAAAACTCATTTTCCTGGAGCTACCGAACAGTATGAAAATATTGAGAACACTATGAAATAAAAATGTTAGTTAGGCTAGGGTTCCAAGTAATGTTTTACTGTGCCTTTAAAAAGCCGGTATGACACCCGTGTTAAAATGAAAAGTCTCATTGCTCAAAACAACAGACCAGGGGAATGGCAGAGTGTCTCTAGAACTCCTGGAATACGTTTTAGAACCCGAACATCTCTACTGAATTTTGAAATACTGAGAATTTGTATAAAAAGCGCTGTGAATGGTAGGATAGACTGTCAAGTGGTAATAATGTTGAAAGTGCTGGTATACTTGTAAAAAAGGTTGTTTTACCAATTTAGAATTCACAATGAAAAAGCTTGAGACACTTGAAGAGAGAGACTCCAACTCGGGAAATTCACACTGATAACCTAGGTTAATATCTAAGAAAGTGCTTCAAACACTAGGAATACGTGAATAAAGGGCCTTAATATCTGTAACACATTGTTTCCTGACAAGGAAATCGTGTTCAAAGAACATAGAACCGAGTTGGATACTGGTTACATTTATTATTTCGGGACAATGAGTTGGCGATTTTGAAAGAAGCCTGGTTAGGCCATTAAACCCGATGTGATGACGTCACCAAGGGGGAGGGGCCACGTGGGCAGGCTTAATTGATCCCAGGTGATAATGATTTGGCCAGGTGACCAGCTGGGAGTGATGACGTCATCGAGATTAGTTCTGGTATCAGGGTTAGAGAATTGGGGCTCTGTTCATGGTTAGGGTTAGGATAAGGTTTTGGGCTAGGTAGGGTTCAGGCTCAGGTGTGGGCTAGGTTTAGGGTTTGGCTTAGAGGGTTAGGGATAGGGTTACGGTCGCAGTGTAGTAATGTTGGCTATTCACAATGAATGAGCTTCAATCACTGGACAATTTGGTGTGTAGCAATCAGAACTTACGACTCCAGACTAGGGAAATATTTAGAAATGTGCTTCACACAATAGGAATACATATTCCAATAGACTGAGTATCTGAACAGCACAATTTTGTCACTGGGAAATCTTGTTCACACAGCTGAGAAGCGAGTGTGACACTGTTTACATTTATTTTTCCCGTCAAAAGGAGTTGGCGTTTTCGGGAAAAGGTTTTGGTGAAACACTGAAAAACTCATTTTCCTAGAGCTATCGAACAGTATGAAAGTATTGAGAACACTATGAAATAAAAATGTTAGTTAGGCTAGGGTTCCAAGTAATGTTTTACTGTGCCTTTAAAAAGCCGGTATGACACCCGTGTTAAAATGAAAAGTCTCATTGCTCAAAACAACAGACCAGGGGAATGGCAGAGTGTCTCTAGAACTCCTGGAATACGTTTTAGAACCCGAACATCTCTACTGAATTTTGAAATACTGAGAATTTGTATCCAAAGCGCTGTGAAAGGTAGGATAGACTGTCAAGTGGTAATAATGTTGAAAGTGCTGGTATACTTGTAAAAAAGGTTGTTTTACCAATTTAGAATTCACAATGAAAAAGCTTGAGACACTTGAAGAGAGAGACTCCAACTCGGGAAATTCACACTGATAACCTAGGTTAATATCTAAGAAAGTGCTTCAAACACTAGGAATACGTGAATAAAGGGCCTTAATATCTGTAACACATTGTTTCCTGACAAGGAAATCGTGTTCAAAGAACATAGAACCGAGTTGGATACTGGTTACATTTATTATTTCGGGACAATGAGTTGGCGATTTTGAAAGAAGCCTGGTTAGGCCATTAAACCCGATGTGATGACGTCACCAAGGGGGAGGGGCCACGTGGGCAGGCTTAATTGATCCCAGGTGATAATGATTTGGCCAGGTGACCAGCTGGGAGTGATGACGTCATCGAGATTAGTTCTGGTATCAGGGTTAGAGAATTGGGGCTCTGTTCATGGTTAGGGTTAGGATAAGGTTTTGGGCTAGGTAGGGTTCAGGCTCAGGTGTGGGCTAGGTTTAGGGTTTGGCTTAGAGGGTTAGGGATAGGGTTACGGTCGCAGTGTAGTAATGTTGGCTATTCACAATGAATGAGCTTCAATCACTGGACAATTTGGTGTGTAGCAATCAGAACTTACGACTCCAGACTAGGGAAATATTTAGAAATGTGCTTCACACAATAGGAATACATATTCCAATAGACTGAGTATCTGAACAGCACAATTTTGTCACTGGGAAATCTTGTTCACACAGCTGAGAAGCGAGTGTGACACTGTTTACATTTATTTTTCCCGTCAAAAGGAGTTGGCGTTTTCGGGAAAAGGTTTTGGTGAAACACTGAAAAACTCATTTTCCTAGAGCTATCGAACAGTATGAAAGTATTGAGAACACTATGAAATAAAAATGTTAGTTAGGCTAGGGTTCCAAGTAATGTTTTACTGTGCCTTTAAAAAGCCGGTATGACACCCGTGTTAAAATGAAAAGTCTCATTGCTCAAAACAACAGACCAGGGGAATGGCAGAGTGTCTCTAGAACTCCTGGAATACGTTTTAGAACCCGAACATCTCTACTGAATTTTGAAATACTGAGAATTTGTATCCAAAGCGCTGTGAAAGGTAGGATAGACTGTCAAGTGGTAATAATGTTGAAAGTGCTGGTATATTTGTAAAAAAGGTTGTTTTACCAAATTAGAATTCACAATGAAAAAGCTTGAGACACTGGAAGAGAGAGACTCCAACTCGGGAAATTCACACTGATAACCTAGGTTAATATCTAAGAAAGTGTTTCAAACACTAGGAATACGTGAATAAAGGGCCTTAATATCTGTAACACATTGTTTCCTGACAAGGAAATCGTGTTCAAAGAACATAGAACCGAGTTGGATACTGGTTACATTTATTATTCCGGGACAATGAGTTGGCTATTTTGAAAGAAGCCTGGTTAGGCCATTAAACTGGATGTGATGACGTCACCAAGGGGGAGGGGCCACCTAGGCAGGCTTAATTGATCCCAGGTGATAATGATTTGGCCAGGGGACCAGCTAGGAGTGATGACGTCATCGAGATTAGTTCTGGTATTAGGGTTAGAGGATTGGGGCTCTGTTCATGGTTAGGGTTAGGATAAGGTTTTGGGCTAGGTAGGGTTCAGGCTCAGGTGTGGGCTAGGTTTAGGGTTTGGCTTAGAGGGTTAGGGACAGGGTTACGGTCGCAGTGTAGTAATGTTGGCTATTCACAATGAATGAGCTTCAATCACTGGACAATTTGGTGTGTAGCACTCAGAACTTACGACTCCAGACTAGGGAAATATTTAGAAATATGCTTCACACAATAGGAATACATATTCCAATAGACTGAGTATCTGAACAGCACAATTTTGTCACTGGGAAATCTTGTTCAAACAGCTGAGAAGCGAGTGTGACACTGTTTACATTTATTTTTCCCGTCAAAAGGAGTTGGCGTTTTCCTGAAAAGGTTTTGGTGAAACACTGAAAAACTCATTTTCCTAGAGCTATCGAACAGTATGAAAGTACTGAGAACACTATGAAATAAAAATGTCAGTTAGGCTAGGGTTCCAAGTAATGTTTTATTGTGCCTTTAAAAAGCCGGTATGACACCCGTGTTAAAATGAAAATCTCATTGATCAAAACAACAGACCAGGGGAATGGCAGAGTGTCTCTAGAACTCCTGGAATACGTTTTAGAACCCGAACATCTCTACTGAATTTTGAAATACTGAGAATTTGTATCCAAAGCGCTGTGAAAGGTAGGATACACTGTCAAGTGGTAATAATGTTGAAAGTGCTGGTATATTTGTAAAAAAAGGTTGTTTGACCAAATTAGAATTCACAATGAAAAAGCTTGAGACACTGGAAGAGAGAGACTCCAACTCGGGAAATTCACACTGATAACCTAGGTTAATATCTAAGAAAGTGCTTCAAACACTAGGAATACGTGAATAAAGGGCCTTAATATCTGTAACACATTGTTTCCTGACAAGAAAATCGTGTGCAAAGAACATAGAACCGAGTTGGATACTGGTTACATTTATCATTCTGGGACAATGAGTTGGCGATTTTGAAAGAAGCCTGGTTAGGCCATTAAACCCGATGTGATGACATCACCAAGGGGGAGGGGCCACGTGGGCAGGCTTAATTGATCCCAGGTGATAATGATTTGGCCAGGGGACCAGCTGGGAGTGATGACGTCATCGAGATTAGTTCTGGTATTAGGGTTAGAGAATTGGGGCTCTGTTCATGGTTAGGGTTAGGATAAGGTTTTGGGCTAGGTAGGGTTCAGGCTCAGGTGTGGGCTAGGTTTAGGGTTTCGGTTAGAGGGTTAGGGACAGGATTATGGTCACAGTGTAGTCATGTTGGCTATTCACAATGAATGAGCTTCAATCACTGGACAATTTGGTGTGTAGCACTCAGAACTTACGACTCCAGACTAGGGAAATATTTAGAAATGTGCTTCACACAATAGGAATACATATTCCAATAGACTGAGTATCTGAACAGCACAATTTTGTCACTGGGAAATCTTGTTCACACAGCTGAGAAGCGAGTGTGACACTGTTTACATTTATTTTTCCCGTCAAAAGGAGTTGGCGTTTTCGTGAAAAGGTTTTGGTGAAACACTGAAAAACTCATTTTCCTAGAGCTATCAAACAGTATGAAAGTATTGAGAACACTATGAAATAAAAATGTTAGTTAGGCTAGGGTTCCAAGTAATGTTTTACTGTGCCTTTAAAAAGCCGGTATGACACCCGTGTTAAAATGAAAAGTCTCATTGCTCAAAACAACAGACCAGGGGAATGGTAGAGTGTCTCTAGAACTCCTGGAATACATTTTAGAACCCGAACATCTCTACTGAATTTTGAAATACTGAGAATTTGTATCCAAAGCGCTGTGAATGGTAGGATAGACTGTCAAGTGTTAATAATGTTGAAAGTGCTGGTATATTTGTAAAAAAGGTTGTTTTACCAAATTAGAATTCACAATGAAAAAGCTTGAGACACTGGAAGAGAGAGACTCCAACTCGGGAAATTCACACTGACAACCTAGGTTAATATCTAAGAAAGTGCTTCAAACACTAGGAATACGTGAATAAAGGGCCTTAATATCTGTAACACATTGTTACCTGACAAGGAAATCGTGTTCAAAGAACATAGAACCGAGTTGGATACTGGTTACATTTATTATTCCGGGACAATGAGTTGGCGATTTTGAAAGAAGCCTGGTTAGGCCATTAAACCGGATGTGATGACGTCACCAAGGGGGAGGGGCCACGTGGGCAGGCTTAATTGATCCCAGGTGATAATGATTTGGCCAGGGGACCAGCTGGGAGTGATGACGTCATCGAGATTAGTTCTGGTATTAGGGTTAGAGAATTGGGGCTCTGTTCATGGTTAGGGTTAGGATAAGGTTTTGGGCTAGGTAGGGTTCAGGCTCAGGTGTGGGCTAGGTTTAGGGTTTGGGTTAGAGGGTTAGGGACAGGGTTAAGGTCACAGTGTAGTCATGTTGGCTATTCACAATGAATGAGCTTCAATCACTGGACAATTTGGTGTGTAGCACTCAGAACTTACGACTCCAGACTAGGGAAATATTTAGAAATGTGCTTCACACAATAGGAATACATATTCCAATAGAATGAGTATCTGAACAGCACAATTTTGTCACTGGGAAATCTTGTTCACACAGCTGAGAAGCGAGTGTGACACTGTTTACATTTATTTTTCCCGTCAAAAGGAGTTTGCGTTTTCGGGAAAAGGTTTTGGTGAAACACTGAAAAACTCATTTTCCTGGAGCTACCGAACAGTATGAAAATATTGAGAACACTATGAAATAAAAATGTTAGTTAGGCTAGGGTTCCAAGTAATGTTTTACTGTGCCTTTAAAAAGCCGGTATGACACCCGTGTTAAAATGAAAAGTCTCATTGCTCAAAACAACAGACCAGGGGAATGGCAGAGTGTCTCTAGAACTCCTGGAATACGTTTTAGAACCCGAACATCTCTACTGAATTTTGAAATACTGAGAATTTGTATAAAAAGCGCTGTGAATGGTAGGATAGACTGTCAAGTGGTAATAATGTTGAAAGTGCTGGTATACTTGTAAAAAAGGTTGTTTTACCAATTTAGAATTCACAATGAAAAAGCTTGAGACACTTGAAGAGAGAGACTCCAACTCGGGAAATTCACACTGATAACCTAGGTTAATATCTAAGAAAGTGCTTCAAACACTAGGAATACGTGAATAAAGGGCCTTAATATCTGTAACACATTGTTTCCTGACAAGGAAATCGTGTTCAAAGAACATAGAACCGAGTTGGATACTGGTTACATTTATTATTTCGGGACAATGAGTTGGCGATTTTGAAAGAAGCCTGGTTAGGCCATTAAACCCGATGTGATGACGTCACCAAGGGGGAGGGGCCACGTGGGCAGGCTTAATTGATCCCAGGTGATAATGATTTGGCCAGGTGACCAGCTGGGAGTGATGACGTCATCGAGATTAGTTCTGGTATCAGGGTTAGAGAATTGGGGTTCTGTTCATGGTTAGGGTTAGGATAAGGTTTTGGGCTAGGTAGGGTTCAGGCTCAGGTGTGGGCTAGGTTTAGGGTTTGGCTTAGAGGGTTAGGGATAGGGTTACGGTCGCAGTGTAGTAATGTTGGCTATTCACAATGAATGAGCTTCAATCACTGGACAATTTGGTGTGTAGCAATCAGAACTTACGACTCCAGACTAGGGAAATATTTAGAAATGTGCTTCACACAATAGGAATACATATTCCAATAGACTGAGTATCTGAACAGCACAATTTTGTCACTGGGAAATCTTGTTCACACAGCTGAGAAGCGAGTGTGACACTGTTTACATTTATTTTTCCCGTCAAAAGGAGTTGGCGTTTTCGGGAAAAGGTTTTGGTGAAACACTGAAAAACTCATTTTCCTAGAGCTATCGAACAGTATGAAAGTATTGAGAACACTATGAAATAAAAATGTTAGTTAGGCTAGGGTTCCAAGTAATGTTTTACTGTGCCTTTAAAAAGCCGGTATGACACCCGTGTTAAAATGAAAAGTCTCATTGCTCAAAACAACAGACCAGGGGAATGGCAGAGTGTCTCTAGAACTCCTGGAATACGTTTTAGAACCCGAACATCTCTACTGAATTTTGAAATACTGAGAATTTGTATCCAAAGCGCTGTGAAAGGTAGGATAGACTGTCAAGTGGTAATAATGTTGAAAGTGCTGGTATATTTGTAAAAAAGGTTGTTTTACCAAATTAGAATTCACAATGAAAAAGCTTGAGACACTGGAAGAGAGAGACTCCAACTCGGGAAATTCACACTGATAACCTAGGTTAATATCTAAGAAAGTGTTTCAAACACTAGGAATACGTGAATAAAGGGCCTTAATATCTGTAACACATTGTTTCCTGACAAGGAAATCGTGTTCAAAGAACATAGAACCGAGTTGGATACTGGTTACATTTATTATTCCGGGACAATGAGTTGGCTATTTTGAAAGAAGCCTGGTTAGGCCATTAAACTGGATGTGATGACGTCACCAAGGGGGAGGGGCCACCTAGGCAGGCTTAATTGATCCCAGGTGATAATGATTTGGCCAGGGGACCAGCTAGGAGTGATGACGTCATCGAGATTAGTTCTGGTATTAAGGTTAGAGGATTGGGGCTCTGTTCATGGTTAGGGTTAGGATAAGGTTTTGGGCTAGGTAGGGTTCAGGCTCAGGTGTGGGCTAGGTTTAGGGTTTGGCTTAGAGGGTTAGGGACAGGGTTACGGTCGCAGTGTAGTAATGTTGGCTATTCACAATGAATGAGCTTCAATCACTGGACAATTTGGTGTGTAGCACTCAGAACTTACGACTCCAGACTAGGGAAATATTTAGAAATATGCTTCACACAATAGGAATACATATTCCAATAGACTGAGTATCTGAACAGCACAATTTTGTCACTGGGAAATCTTGTTCAAACAGCTGAGAAGCGAGTGTGACACTGTTTACATTTATTTTTCCCGTCAAAAGGAGTTGGCGTTTTCCTGAAAAGGTTTTGGTGAAACACTGAAAAACTCATTTTCCTAGAGCTATCGAACAGTATGAAAGTACTGAGAACACTATGAAATAAAAATGTCAGTTAGGCTAGGGTTCCAAGTAATGTTTTATTGTGCCTTTAAAAAGCCGGTATGACACCCGTGTTAAAATGAAAATCTCATTGATCAAAACAACAGACCAGGGGAATGGCAGAGTGTCTCTAGAACTCCTGGAATACGTTTTAGAACCCGAACATCTCTACTGAATTTTGAAATACTGAGAATTTGTATCCAAAGCGCTGTGAAAGGTAGGATACACTGTCAAGTGGTAATAATGTTGAAAGTGCTGGTATATTTGTAAAAAAAGGTTGTTTGACCAAATTAGAATTCACAATGAAAAAGCTTGAGACACTGGAAGAGAGAGACTCCAACTCGGGAAATTCACAATGATAACCTAGGTTAATATCTAAGAAAGTGCTTCAAACACTAGGAATATGTGAATAAAGGGCCTTAATATCTGTAACACATTGTTTCCTGACAAGAAAATCGTGTGCAAAGAACATAGAACCGAGTTGGATACTGGTTACATTTATCATTCTGGGACAATGAGTTGGCTATTTTGAAAGAAGCCTGGTTAGGCCATTAAACCCGATGTGATGACGTCACCAAGGGGGAGGGGCCACGTGGGCAGGCTTAATTGATCCCAGGTGATAATGATTTGGCCAGGGGACCAGCTGGGAGTGATGACGTCATCGAGATTAGTTCTGGTATTAGGGTTAGAGAATTGGGGCTCTGTTCATGGTTAGGGTTAGGATAAGGTTTTGGGCTAGGTAGGGTTCAGGCTCAGGTGTGGGCTAGGTTTAGGGTTTGGGTTAGAGGGTTAGGGACAGGGTTAAGGTCACAGTGTAGTCATGTTGGCTATTCACAATGAATGAGCTTCAATCACTGGACAATTTGGTGTGTAGCACTCAGAACTTACGACTCCAGACTAGGGAAATATTTAGAAATGTGCTTCACACAATAGGAATACATATTCCAATAGAATGAGTATCTGAACAGCACAATTTTGTCACTGGGAAATCTTGTTCACACAGCTGAGAAGCGAGTGTGACACTGTTTACATTTATTTTTCCCGTCAAAAGGAGTTGGCGTTTTCGGGAAAAGGTTTTGGTGAAACACTGAAAAACTCATTTTCCTGGAGCTACCGAACAGTATGAAAATATTGAGAACACTATGAAATAAAAATGTTAGTTAGGCTAGGGTTCCAAGTAATGTTTTACTGTGCCTTTAAAAAGCCGGTATGACACCCGTGTTAAAATGAAAAGTCTCATTGCTCAAAACAACAGACCAGGGGAATGGCAGAGTGTCTCTAGAACTCCTGGAATACGTTTTAGAACCCGAACATCTCTACTGAATTTTGAAATACTGAGAATTTGTATAAAAAGCGCTGTGAATGGTAGGATAGACTGTCAAGTGGTAATAATGTTGAAAGTGCTGGTATACTTGTAAAAAAGGTTGTTTTACCAATTTAGAATTCACAATGAAAAAGCTTGAGACACTTGAAGAGAGAGACTCCAACTCGGGAAATTCACACTGATAACCTAGGTTAATATCTAAGAAAGTGCTTCAAACACTAGGAATACGTGAATAAAGGGCCTTAATATCTGTAACACATTGTTTCCTGACAAGGAAATCGTGTTCAAAGAACATAGAACCGAGTTGGATACTGGTTACATTTATTATTTCGGGACAATGAGTTGGCGATTTTGAAAGAAGCCTGGTTAGGCCATTAAACCCGATGTGATGACGTCACCAAGGGGGAGGGGCCACGTGGGCAGGCTTAATTGATCCCAGGTGATAATGATTTGGCCAGGTGACCAGCTGGGAGTGATGACGTCATCGAGATTAGTTCTGGTATCAGGGTTAGAGAATTGGGGCTCTGTTCATGGTTAGGGTTAGGATAAGGTTTTGGGCTAGGTAGGGTTCAGGCTCAGGTGTGGGCTAGGTTTAGGGTTTGGCTTAGAGGGTTAGGGATAGGGTTACGGTCGCAGTGTAGTAATGTTGGCTATTCACAATGAATGAGCTTCAATCACTGGACAATTTGGTGTGTAGCAATCAGAACTTACGACTCCAGACTAGGGAAATATTTAGAAATGTGCTTCACACAATAGGAATACATATTCCAATAGACTGAGTATCTGAACAGCACAATTTTGTCACTGGGAAATCTTGTTCACACAGCTGAGAAGCGAGTGTGACACTGTTTACATTTATTTTTCCCGTCAAAAGGAGTTGGCGTTTTCGGGAAAAGGTTTTGGTGAAACACTGAAAAACTCATTTTCCTAGAGCTATCGAACAGTATGAAAGTATTGAGAACACTATGAAATAAAAATGTTAGTTAGGCTAGGGTTCCAAGTAATGTTTTACTGTGCCTTTAAAAAGCCGGTATGACACCCGTGTTAAAATGAAAAGTCTCATTGCTCAAAACAACAGACCAGGGGAATGGCAGAGTGTCTCTAGAACTCCTGGAATACGTTTTAGAACCCGAACATCTCTACTGAATTTTGAAATACTGAGAATTTGTATCCAAAGCGCTGTGAAAGGTAGGATAGACTGTCAAGTGGTAATAATGTTGAAAGTGCTGGTATATTTGTAAAAAAGGTTGTTTTACCAAATTAGAATTCACAATGAAAAAGCTTGAGACATTGGAAGAGAGAGACTCCAACTCGGGAAATTCACACTGATAACCTAGGTTAATATCTAAGAAAGTGTTTCAAACACTAGGAATACGTGAATAAAGGGCCTTAATATCTGTAACACATTGTTTCCTGACAAGGAAATCGTGTTCAAAGAACATAGAACCGAGTTGGATACTGGTTACATTTATTATTCCGGGACAATGAGTTGGCTATTTTGAAAGAAGCCTGGTTAGGCCATTAAACTGGATGTGATGACGTCACCAAGGGGGAGGGGCCACCTAGGCAGGCTTAATTGATCCCAGGTGATAATGATTTGGCCAGGGGACCAGCTAGGAGTGATGACGTCATCGAGATTAGTTCTGGTATTAGGGTTAGAGGATTGGGGCTCTGTTCATGGTTAGGGTTAGGATAAGGTTTTGGGCTAGGTAGGGTTCAGGCTCAGGTGTGGGCTAGGTTTAGGGTTTGGCTTAGAGGGTTAGGGACAGGGTTACGGTCGCAGTGTAGTAATGTTGGCTATTCACAATGAATGAGCTTCAATCACTGGACAATTTGGTGTGTAGCACTCAGAACTTACGACTCCAGACTAGGGAAATATTTAGAAATATGCTTCACACAATAGGAATACATATTCCAATAGACTGAGTATCTGAACAGCACAATTTTGTCACTGGGAAATCTTGTTCAAACAGCTGAGAAGCGAGTGTGACACTGTTTACATTTATTTTTCCCGTCAAAAGGAGTTGGCGTTTTCGGGAAAAGGTTTTGGTGTAACACTGAAAAACTCATTTTCCTAGAGCTATCGAACAATATGAAAGTATTGAGAACACTATGAAATAAAAATGTTAGTTAGGCTAGGGTTCCAAGTAATGTTTTACTGTGCCTTTTAAAAGCCGGTATGACACCCGTGTTAAAATGAAAAGTCTCATTGCTCAAAACAACAGACCAGGGGAATGGCAGGGTGTCTCTAGAACTCCTGGAATACGTTTTAGAACTCGAACATCTCTACTGAATTTTGAAATACTGAGAATTTGTATCCAAAGCGCTGTGAAAGGTAGGATAGACTGTCAAGTGGTAATAATGTTGAAAGTGCTGGTATATTTGTAAAAAAGGTTGTTTTACCAAATTAGAATTCACAATGAAAAAGCTTGAGACCCTGGAAGAGAGAGACTCCAACTCGGGAAATTCACACTGATAACCTAGGTTAATATCTATGAAAGTGCTTCAAACACTAGGAATACGTGAATAAAGGGCCTTAATATCTGTAACACATTGTTTCCTGACAAGGAAATCGTGTTCAAAGAACATAGAACCGAGTTGGATACTGGTTACATTTATTATTCCGGGACAATGAGTTGGCGATTTTGAAAGAAGCCTGGTTAGGCCATTAAACCCGATGTGATGACGTCACCAAGGGGGAGGGGCCACGTGGGCAGGCTTAATTGATCCCAGGTGATAATGATTTGGCCAGGGGACCAGCTGGGAGTGATGACGTCATCGAGATTAGTTCTGGTATCAGGGTTAGAGAATTGGGGCTCTGTTCATGGTTAGGGTTAGGATAAGGTTTTGGGCTAGGTAGGGTTCAGGCTCAGGTGTGGGCTAGGTTTAGGGTTTGGGTTAGAGGGTTAGGGACAGGGTTACGGTCACAGTGTAGTCATGTTGGCTATTCACAATGAATGAGCTTCAATCACTGGACAATTTGGTGTGTAGCACTCAGAACTTACGACTCCAGACTAGGGAAATATTTAGAAATGTGCTTCACACAATAGGAATACATATTCCAATAGACTGAGTATCTGAACAGCACAATTTTGTCACTGGGAAATCTTGTTCACACAGCTGAGAAGCGAGTGTGACACTGTTTACATTTATTTTTCCCGTCAAAAGGAGTTGGCGTTTTCGGGAAAAGGTTTTGATGAAACACTGAAAAACTCAATTTCCTAGAGCTATCGAACAGTATGAAAGTATTGAGAACACTATGAAATAAAAATGTTAGTTAGGCTAGGGTTCCAAGTAATGTTTTACTGTGCCTTTAAAAAGCCGGTATGACACCCGTGTTAAAATGAAAAGTCTCATTGCTCAAAACAACAGACCAGGGGAATGGCAGAGTGTCTCTAGAACTCCTGGAATACGTTTTAGAACCCGAACATCTCTACTGAATTTTGAAAAACTGAGAATTTGTATCCAAAGCGCTGTGAAAGGTAGGATAGACTGTCAAGTGGTAATAATGTTGAAAGTGCTGGTATATTTGTAAAAAAGGTTGTTTTACCAAAATAGAATTCACAATGAAAAAGCTTGAGACACTGGAAGAGAGAGACTCCAACTCGGGAAATTCACACTGATAACCTAGGTTAATATCTAAGAACGTGCTTCAAACACTAGGAATACATGAATAAAGGGCCTTAATATCTGTAACACATTGTTTCCTGACAAGAAAATCGTGTTCAAAGAACATAGAACCGAGGTGGATACTGGTTACATTTATTATTCAGGGACAATGAGTTGGCCATTTTGAAAGAAGCCTGGTTAGGCCATTAAACCGGATGTGATGACGTCACCAAGGGGGAGGGGCCACGGGGGCAGGCTTAATTGATCCCAGGTGATAATGATTTGGCCAGGGGACCAGCTGGGAGTGATGACGTCATCGAGATTAGTTCTGGTATTAGGGTTAGAGAATTGGGGCTCTGTTCATGGTTAGGGTTAGGATAAGGTTTTGGGCTAGGTAGGGTTCAGGCTCAGGTGTGGGCTAGGTTTAGGGTTTGGGTTAGAGGGTTAGGGACAGGGTTAAGGTCACAGAGTAGTAATGTTGGCTATTCACAATGAATGAGCTTCAATCACTGGACAATTTGGTGTGTAGCACTCAGAACTTACGACTCCAGACTAGGGAAATATTTAGAAATGTGCTTCACACAATAGGAATACATATTCCAATAGAATGAGTATCTGAACAGCACAATTTTGTCACTGGGAAATCTTGTTCAAACAGCTGAGAAGCGAGTGTGACACTGTTTACATTTATTTTTCCCGTCAAAAGGAGTTGGCGTTTTCGGGAAAAGGTTTTGGTGTAACACTGAAAAACTCATTTTCCTAGAGCTATCGAACAATATGAAAGTATTGAGAACACTATGAAATAAAAATGTTAGTTAGGCTAGGGTTCCAAGTAATGTTTTACTGTGCCTTTTAAAAGCCGGTATGACACCCGTGTTAAAATGAAAAGTCTCATTGCTCAAAACAACAGACCAGGGGAATGGCAGGGTGTCTCTAGAACTCCTGGAATACGTTTTAGAACTCGAACATCTCTACTGAATTTTGAAATACTGAGAATTTGTATCCAAAGCGCTGTGAAAGGTAGGATAGACTGTCAAGTGGTAATAATGTTGAAAGTGCTGGTATATTTGTAAAAAAGGTTGTTTTACCAAATTAGAATTCACAATGAAAAAGCTTGAGACCCTGGAAGAGAGAGACTCCAACTCGGGAAATTCACACTGATAACCTAGGTTAATATCTATGAAAGTGCTTCAAACACTAGGAATACGTGAATAAAGGGCCTTAATATCTGTAACACATTGTTTCCTGACAAGGAAATCGTGTTCAAAGAACATAGAACCGAGTTGGATACTGGTTACATTTATTATTCCGAGACAATGAGTTGGCGATTTTGAAAGAAGCCTGGTTAGGCCATTAAACCCGATGTGATGACGTCACCAAGGGGTAGGGGCCACGTGGGCAGGCTTAATTGATCCCAGGTGATAATGATTTGGCCAGTGGACCAGCTGGGAGTGATGACGTCATCGAGATTAGTTCTGGTATCAGGGTTAGAGAATTGGGGCTCTGTTCATGGTTAGGGTTAGGATAAGGTTTTGGGCTAGGTAGGGTTCAGGCTCAGGTGTGGGCTAGGTTTAGGGTTTGGGTTAGAGGGTTAGGGACAGGGTTACGGTCTCAGTGTAGTCATGTTGGCTATTCACAATGAATGAGCTTCAATCACTGGACAATTTGGTGTGTAGCACTCAGAACTTACGACTCCAGACTAGGGAAATATTTAGAAATGTGCTTCACACAATAGGAATACATATTCCAATAGACTGAGTATCTGAACAGCACAATTTTGTCACTGGGAAATCTTGTTCACACAGCTGAGAAGCGAGTGTGACACTGTTTACATTTATTTTTCCCGTCAAAAGGAGTTGGCGTTTTCGGGAAAAGGTTTTGATGAAACACTGAAAAACTCATTTTCCTAGAGCTATCGAACAGTATGAAAGTATTGAGAACACTATGAAATAAAAATGTTAGTTAGGCTAGGGTTCCAAGTAATGTTTTACTGTGCCTTTAAAAAGCCGGTATGACACCCGTGTTAAAATGAAAAGTCTCATTGCTCAAAACAACAGACCAGGGGAATGGCAGAGTGTCTCTAGAACTCCTGGAATACGTTTTAGAACCCGAACATCTCTACTGAATTTTGAAAAACTGAGAATTTGTATCCAAAGCGCTGTGAAAGGTAGGATAGACTGTCAAGTGGTAATAATGTTGAAAGTGCTGGTATATTTGTAAAAAAGGTTGTTTTACCAAAATAGAATTCACAATGAAAAAGCTTGAGACACTGGAAGAGAGAGACTCCAACTCGGGAAATTCACACTGATAACCTAGGTTAATATCTAAGAACGTGCTTCAAACACTAGGAATACGTGAATAAAGGGCCTTAATATCTGTAACACATTGTTTCCTGACAAGAAAATCGTGTTCAAAGAACATAGAACCGAGGTGGATACTGGTTACATTTATTATTCAGGGACAATGAGTTGGCCATTTTGAAAGAAGCCTGGTTAGGCCATTAAACCGGATGTGATGACGTCACCAAGGGGGAGGGGCCACGGGGGCAGGCTTAATTGATCCCAGGTGATAATGATTTGGCCAGGGGACCAGGTGGGAGTGATGACGTCATCGAGATTAGTTCTGGTATTAGGGTTAGAGAATTGGGGCTCTGTTCATGGTTAGGGTTAGGATAAGGTTTTGGGCTAGGTAGGGTTCAGGCTCAGGTGTGGGCTAGGTTTAGGGTTTGGGTTAGAGGGTTAGGGACAGGGTTACGGTCGCAGTGTAGTCATGTTGGCTATTCACAATGAATGAGCTTCAATCACTGGACAATTTGGTGTGTAGCACTCAGAATTTCCGACTCCAGACTAGGGAAATATTTAGAAATGTGCTTCACACAATAGGAATACATATTCCAATAGAATGAGTATCTGAACAGCACAATTTTGTCACTGGGAAATCTTGTTCAAACAGCTGAGAAGCGAGTGTGACACTGTTTACATTTATTTTTCCCGTCAAAAGGAGTTGGCGTTTTCGGGAAAAGGTTTTGGTGAAACACTGAAAAACTCATTTTCCTAGAGCTATCGAACAGTATGAAAGTATTGAGAACACTATGAAATAAAAATGTTAGTTAGGCTAGGGTTCCAAGTAATGTTTTACTGTGCCTTTTAAAAGCCGGTATGACACCCGTGTTAAAATGAAAAGTCTCATTGCTCAAAACAACAGACCAGGGGAATGGCAGAGTGTCTCTAGAACTCCTGGAATACGTTTTAGAACTCGAACATCTCTACTGAATTTTGAAATACTGAGAATTTGTATCCAAAGCGCTGTGAAAGGTAGGATAGACTGTCAAGTGGTAATAATGTTGAAAGTGCTGGTATATTTGTAAAAAAGGTTGTTTTACCAAATTAGAATTCACAATGAAAAAGCTTGAGACCCTGGAAGAGAGAGACTCCAACTCGGGAAATTCACACTGATAACCTAGGTTAATATCTATGAAAGTGCTTCAAACACTAGGAATACATGAATAAAGGGCCTTAATATCTGTAACACATTGTTTCCTGACAAGGAAATTGTGTTCAAAGAACATAGAACCGAGTTGGATACTGGTTACATTTATTATTCCGGGACAATGAGTTGGCGATTTTGAAAGAAGCCTGGTTAGGCCATTAAACCCGATGTGATGACGTCACCAAGGGGGAGGGGCCACGTGGGCATGCTTAATTGATCCCAGGTGATAATGATTTGGCCAGGGGACCAGCTGGGAGTGATGACGTCATCGAGATTAGTTCTGGTATCAGGGTTAGAGAATTGGGACTCTGTTCATGGTTAGGGTTAGGATAAGGTTTTGGGCTAGGTAGGGTTCAGGCTCAGGTGTGGGCTAGGTTTAGGGTTTGGGTTAGAGGGTTAGGGACAGGGTTACGGTCACAGTGTAGTCATGTTGGCTATTCACAATGAATGAGCTTCAATCACTGGACAATTTGGTGTGTAGCACTCAGAACTTACGACTCCAGACTAGGGAAATATTTAGAAATGTGCTTCACACAATAGGAATACATATTCCAATAGACTCAGTATCTGAACAGCACAATTTTGTCACTGGGAAATCTTGTTCACACAGCTGAGAAGGGAGTGTGACACTGTTTACATTTATTTTTCCCGTCAAAAGGATTTGGCGTTTTCGTGAAAAGGTTTTGATGAAACACTGAAAAACTCATTTTCCTAGAGCTATGGAACAGTATGAAAGTATTGAGAACACTATGAAATAAAAATGTTAGTTAGGCTAGGGTTCCAAGTAATGTTTTACTGTGCCTTTAAAAAGCCGGTATGACACCCGTGTTAAAATGAAAAGTCTCATTGCTCAAAACTACAGACCAGGGGAATGGCAGAGTCTCTCTAGAACTCCTGGAATACGTTTTAGAACCCGAACATCTCTACTGAATTTTGAAATACTGAGAATTTGTATCCAAAGCGCGGTGAAAGGTAGGATAGACTGTCAAGTGGTAATAATGTTGAAAGTGCTGGTATATTTGTAAAAAAGGTTGTTTTACCAAATTAGAATTCACAATGAAAAAGCTTGAGACACTGGAAGAGAGAGACTCCAACACGGGAAATTCACACTGATAACCTAGGTTAATATCTAAGAACGTGCTTCAAACACTAGGAATACGTGAATAAAGGGCCTTAATATCTGTAACACATTGTTTCCTGACAAGGAAATCGTGTTCAAAGAACATAGAACCGAGTTGGATACTGGTTACTTTTATTATTCCGGGACAATGAGTTGGCGATTTTGAAAGAAGCCTGGTTAGGCCATTAAACCCGATGTGATGACGTCACCAAGGGGGAGGGGCCACGGGGGCAGGCTTAATTGATCCCTGGTGATAATGATTTGGCCAGGGGACCAGCTGGGAGTGATGACGTCATCGAGATTAGTTCTGGTATTAGGGTTAGAGAATTGGGCCTCTGTTCATGGTTAGGGTTAGGATAAGGTTTTGGGCTAGGTAGGGTTCAGGCTCAGGTGTGGGCTAGGTTTAGGGTTTGGGTTAGAGGGTTAGGGACAGGGTTACGGTCGCAGTGTAGTCATGTTGGCTATTCACAATGAATGAGCTTCAATCACTGGACAATTTGGTGTGTAGCACTCAGAACTTACGACTCCAGACTAGGGAAATATTTAGAAATGTGCTTCACACAATAGGAATACATATTCCAATAGAATGAGTATCTGAACAGCACAATTTTGTCACTGGGAAATCTTGTTCAAACAGCTGAGAAGCGAGTGTGACACTGTTTACATTTATTTTTCCCGTCAAAAGGAGTTGGCGTTTTCGGGAAAAGGTTTTGGTGAAACACTGAAAAACTCATTTTCCTAGAGCTATCGAACAGTATGAAAGTATTGAGAACACTATGAAATAAAAATGTTAGTTAGGCTAGGGTTCCAAGTAATGTTTTACTGTGCCTTTAAAAAGCCGGTATGACAGCGTGTTAAAATGAAAAGTCTCGTTGCTCAAAACAACAGACCAGGGGAATGGCAGAGTGTCTCTAGAACTCCTGGAATACGCTTTAGAACCCGAACATCTCTACTGAATTTTGAAATACAGAGAATTTGTATCCAAAGCGCTGTGAAAGGTAGGATAGACTGTCAAGTGGTAATAATGTTGAAAGTGCTGGTATATTTGTAAAAAAGGTTGTTTTACCAAATTAGAATTCACAATGAAAAAGCTTGAGACACTGGAAGAGAGAGACTCCAACTCGGGAAATTCACACTGATAACCTAGGTTAATATCTAAGAAAGTGCTTCAAACACTTGGAATACGTGAATAAAGGGCCTTAATATCTGTAACACATTGTTTCCTGACAAGGAAATCGTGTTCAAAGAACATAGAACCGAGTTGGATACTGGTTACATTTATTATTCCGGGACAATGAATTGGCTATTTTGAAAGAAGCCTGGTTAGGCCATTAAACTGGATGTGATGACGTCACCAAGGGGGAGGGGCCACGTGGGCAGGCTTAGTTGATCCCAGGTGATAATGATTTGGCCAGGGGACCAGCTGGGAGTGATGACGTCATCGAGATTAGTTCTGGTATTAGGGTTAGAGAATTGGGGCTCTGTTCATGGTTAGGGTTAGGATAAGGTTTTGGGCTAGGTAGGGTTCAGGCTCAGGTGTGGGCTAGGTTTAGGGTTTGGCTTAGAGGGTTAGGGACAGGGTTACGGTCGCAGTGTAGTAATGTTGGCTATTCACAATGAATGAGCTTCAATCACTGGACAATTTGGTGTGTAGCAATCAGAACTTACGACTCCAGACTAGGGAAATATTTAGAAATGTGCTTCACACAATAGGAATACATATTCCAATAGACTGAGTATCTGAACAGCACAATTTTGTCACTGGGAAATCTTGTTCACACAGCTGAGAAGCGAGTGTGACACTGTTTACATTTATTTTTCCCGTCAAAAGGAGTTGGCGTTTTCGGGAAAAGGTTTTGGTGAAACACTGTAAAACTCATTTTCCTAGAGCTATCGAACAGTATGAAAGTATTGAGAACACTATGAAATAAAAATGTTAGTTAGGCTAGGGTTCCAAGTAATGTTTTACTGTGCCTTTAAAAAGCCGGTATGACACCCGTGTTAAAATGAAAAGTCTCATTGCTCAAAACAACAGACCAGGGGAATGGCAGAGTGTCTCTAGAACTCCTGGAATACGTTTTAGAACCCGAACATCTCTACTGAATTTTGAAATACTGAGAATGTGTATCCAAAGCACTGTGAAAGGTAGGATAGACTGTCAAGTGGTAATAATGTTGAAAGTGCTGGTATATTTGTAAAAAAGGTTGTTTTACCAAATTAGAATTCACAATGAAAAAGCTTGAGACACTGGAAGAGAGAGACTCCAACTCGGGAAATTCACACTGATAACCTAGGTTAATATCTAAGAAAGTGCTTCAAACACTAGGAATACGTGAATAAAGGGCCTTAATATCTGCAACACATTGTTTCCTGACAAGGAAATCGTGTTCAAAGAACATAGAACCGAGTTGGATTCTGGTTACATTTATTATTCCTGGACAATGAGTTGGCCATTTTGAAAGAAGCCTGGTTAGGCCATTAAACCGGATGTGATGACGTCACCAAGGGGGAGGGGCCACGTGGGCAGGCTTAATTGATCCCAGGTGATAATGATTTGGCCAGGGGACCAGCTGGGAGTGATGACGTCATCGAGATTAGTTCTGGTATTAGGATTAGAGAATTGGGGCTCTGTTCATGGTTAGGGTTAGGATAAGGTTTTGGGCTAGGTAGGGTTCAGGCTCAGGTGTGGGCTAGGTTTAGTGTTTGGGTTAGAGGGTTAGGGAAAGGGTTACGGTCGCAGTGTAGTAATGTTGGCTATTCACAATGAATGAGCTTCAATCACTGGACAATTTGGTGTGTAACACTCAGAACGTACGCCTCCAGACTAGGGAAATATTTAGAAATGTGCTTCACACAATAGGAATACATATTCCAATAGACTGAGTATCTGAACAGCACAATTTTGTCACTGGGAAATCTTCTTCAAACAGCTGAGAAGCGAGTGTGACACTGTTTACATTTATTTTTCCCGTCAAAAGGAGTTGGCGTTTTCGGGAAAAGGTTTTGGTGAAACACTGAAAAACTCATTTTCCTAGAGCTATGGAACAGTATGAAAGTATTGAGAACACTATGAAATAAAAATGGTAGTTAGGCTAGGGTTCCAAGTAATGTTTTACTGTGCCTTTAAAAAGCCGGTATGACAGCGTGTTAAAATGAAAAGTCTCGTTGCTCAAAACAACAGACCAGGGGAATGGCAGAGTGTCTCTAGAACTCCTGGAATACGTTTTAGAACCCGAACATCTCTACTGAATTTTGAAATACTGAGAATTTGTATCCAAAGCGCTGTGAAAGGCAGGATAGACTGTCAAGTGGTAATAATGTTGAAAGTGCTGGTATACTTGTAAAAAAGGTTGTTTTACCAATTTAGAATTCACAATGAAAAAGCTTGAGACACTTGAAGAGAGAGACTCCAACTCGGGAAATTCACACTGATAACCTAGGTTAATATCTAAGAAAGTGCTTCAAACACTAGGAATACGTGAATAAAGGGCCTTAATATCTGTAACACATTGTTTCCTGACAAGGAAATCGTGTTCAAAGAACATAGAACCGAGTTGGATACTGGTTACATTTATTATTCCGGGACAATGAGTTGGCCATTTTGAAAGAAGCCTGGTTAGGCCATTAAACCGGATGTGATGACATCACCTAGGGGGAGGGGCCACGTGGGCAGGCTTAATTGATCCCAGGTGATAATGATTTGGCCAGGGGACCAGCTGGGAGTGATGACGTCATCGAGATTAGTTCTGGTATCAGGGTTAGAGAATTGGGGCTCTGTTCATGGTTAGGGTTAGGATAAGGTTTTGGGCTAGGTAGGGTTCAGGCTCAGGTGTGGGCTAGGTTTAGGGTTTGGGTTAGAGGGTTAGGGACAGGGTTACGGTCACAGTGTAGTCATGTTGGCTATTCACAATGAATGAGCTTCAATCACTGGACAATTTGGTGTGTAGCACTCAGAACTTATGACTCCAGACTAGGGAAATATTTAGAAATGTGCTTCACACAATAGGAATACATATTCCAATAGACTGAGTATCTGAACAGCACAATTTTGTCACTGGGAAATCTTGTTCACACAGCTGAGAAGCGAGTGTGACACTGTTTACATTTATTTTTCCCGTCAAAAGGAGTTGGCGTTTTCGGTAAAAGGTTTTGGTGTAACACTGAAAAACTCATTTTCCTAGAGCTATCGAACAGTATGAAAGTATTGAGAACACTATGAAATAAAAATGTTAGTTAGGCTAGGGTTCCAAGTAATGTTTTACTGTGCCTTTAAAAAGCCGGTATGACACCCGTGTTAAAATGAAAAGTCTCATTGCTCAAAACAACAGACCAGGGGAATGGCAGAGTGTCTCTAGAACTCCTGGAATACGTTTTAGAACCCGAACATCTCTACTGAATTTTGAAATACAGAGAATTTGTATCCAAAGCGCTGTGAAAGGTAGGATAGACTGTCAAGTGGTAATAATGTTGAAAGTGCTGGTATATTTGTAAAAAAGGTTGTTTTACCAAATTAGAATTCACAATGAAAAAGCTTGAGACACTCGAAGAGAGAGACTCCAACTCGGGAAATTCACACTGATAACCTAGGTTAATATCTAAGAACGTGCTTCAAACACTAGGAATACGTGAATAAAGGGCCTTAATATCTGTAACACATTGTTTCCTGACAAGAAAATCGTGTTCAAAGAACATAGAACCGAGGTGGATACTGGTTACATTTATTATTCCAGGACAATGAGTTGGCCATTTTGAAAGAAGCCTTGTTAGGCCATTAAACCGGATGTGATGACGTCACCAAGGGGGAGGGGCCACGGGGGCAGGCTTAATTGATCCCAGGTGATAATGATTTGGCCAGGGGACCAGCTGGGAGTGATGACGTCATCGAGATTAGTTCTGGTATTAGGGTTAGAGAATTGGGGCTCTGTTCATGGTTAGGGTTAGGATAAGGTTTTGGGCTAGGTAGGGTTCAGGCTCAGGTGTGGGCTAGGTTTAGTGTTTGGGTTAGAGGGTTAGGGACAGGGTTACGGTCGCAGTGTAGTCATGTTGGCTATTCACAATGAATGAGCTTCAATCACTGGACAATTTGGTGTGTAGCACTCAGAACTTACGACTCCAGACTAGGGAAATATTTAGAAATGTGCTTCACACAATAGGAATACATATTCCAATAGAATGAGTATCTGAACAGCACAATTTTGTCACTGGGAAATCTTGTTCAAACAGCTGAGAAGCGAGTGTGACACTGTTTACATTTATTTTTCCCGTCAAAAGGAGTTGGCGTTTTCGGGAAAAGGATTTGGTGAAACACTGAAAAACTCATTTTCCTAGAGCTATCGAACAGTATGAAAGTATTGAGAACACTATGAAATAAAAATGTTAGTTAGGCTAGGGTTCCAAGTAATGTTTTACTGTGCCTTTTAAAAGCCGGTATGACACCCGAGTTAAAATGAAAAGTCTCATTGCTCAAAACAACAGACCAGGGGAATGGCAGAGTGTCTCTAGAACTCCTGGAATACGTTTTAGAACTCGAACATCTCTACTGAATTTTGAAATACTGAGAATTTGTATCCAAAGCGCTGTGAAAGGTAGGATAGACTGTCAAGTGGTAATAATGTTGAAAGTGCTGGTATATTTGTAAAAAAGGTTGTTTTACCAAATTAGAATTCACAATGAAAAAGCTTGAGACCCTGGAAGAGAGAGACTCCAACTCGGGAAATTCACACTGATAACCTAGGTTAATATCTATGAAAGTGCTTCAAACACTAGGAATACATGAATAAAGGGCCTTAATATCTGTAACACATTGTTTCCTGACAAGGAAATCGTGTTCAAAGAACATAGAACCGAGTTGGATACTGGTTACATTTATTATTCCGGGACAATGAGTTGGCGATTTTGAAAGAAGCCTGGTTAGGCCATTAAACCGGATGTGATGACGTCACCAAGGGGGAGGGGCCACGTGGGCAGGCTTAATTGATCCCAGGTGATAATTTATTGGCCAGGGGACCAGCTGGGAGTGATGACGTCATCGAGATTAGTTCTGGTATTAGGGTTAGAGAATTGGGGCTCTGTTCATGGTTAGGGTTAGGATAAGGTTTTGGCCTAGGTAGGGTTCAGGCTCAGGTGTGGGCTAGGTTTAGGGTTTGGGTTAGAGGGTTAGGGTCAGGGTTACCGTCGCAGTGTAGTAATGTTGGCTATTCACAATGAATGAGCTTCAATCCCTGGACAATTTGGTGTGTAACACTCAGAACGTACGCCTCCAGACTAGGGAAATATTTAGAAATGTGCTTCACACAATAGGAATACATATTCCAATAGACTGAGTCTCTGAACAGCACAATTTTGTCACTGGGAAATCTTCTTCAAACAGCTGAGAAGCGAGTGTGACACTGTTTACATTTATTTTTCCCGTCAAAAGGAGTTGGCGTTTTCGGGAAAAGGTTTTGGTGAAACACTGAAAAACTCATTTTCCTAGAGCTATGGAACAGTATGAAAGTATTGAGAACACTATGAAATAAAAATGTTAGTTAGGCTAGGGTTCCAAGTAATGTTTTACTGTGCCTTTAAAAAGCCGGTATGACAGCGTGTTAAAATGAAAAGTCTCGTTGCTCAAAACAACAGACCAGGGGAATGGCAGAGTGTCTCTAGAACTTCTGGAATACGCTTTAGAACCCGAACATCTCTACTGAATTTTGAAATACAGAGAATTTGTATCCAAAGCGCTGTGAAAGGTAGGATAGACTGTCAAGTGCTAATAATGTTGAAAGTGCTGGTATATTTGTAAAAAAGGTTGTTTTACCAAATTAGAATTCACAATGAAAAAGCTTGAGACACTGGAAGAGAGAGAATCCAACTCAGGAAATTCACACTGATAACCTAGGTTAATATCTAAGAAAGTGCTTCAAACACTTGGAATACGTGAATAAAGGGCCGTAATATCTGTAACACATTGTTTCCTGACAAGGAAATCGTGTTCAAAGAACATAGAACCGAGTTGGATACTGGTTACATTTATTATTCCTGGACAATGAGTTGGCCATTTTGAAAGAAGCCTGGTTAGGCCATTAAACCGGATGTGATGACATCACCTAGGGGGAGGGGCCACGTGGGCAGGCTTAGTTGATCCCAGGTGATAATGATTTGGCCAGGGGACCAGCTGGGAGTGATGAAGTCATCGAGATTAGTTCTGGTATTAGGGTTAGAGAATTGGGGCTCTGTTCATGGTTAGGGTTAGGATAAGGTTTTGGGCTAGGTAGGGTTCAGGCTCAGGTGTGGGCTAGGTTTACGGTTTGGGTTAGAGGGTTAGGGACAGGGTTATGGTCACAGTGTAGTAATGTTGGCTATTCACAATGAATGAGCTTCAATCACTGGACAATTTGGTGTGTAGCACTCAGAACTTACGACTCCAGACTAGGGAAATATTTAGAAATGTGCTTCACACAATAGGAGTACACATTCCAATAGACTGAATATCTGAACAGCACAATTTTGTCACTGGGAAATCTTGTTCAAACAGCTGAGAAGCGAGTGTGACACTGTTTACATTTATTTTTCCCTTCAAAAGGAGTTGGCATTTTCGGGAAAAGGTTTTGGTGAAACACTGAAAAACTCATTTTCCTAGAGCTATGGAACAGTATGAAAGTATTGAGAACACTATGAAATAAAAATGTTAGTTAGGCTAGGGTTCCAAGTAATGTTTTACTGTGCCTTTAAAAAGCCGTATGACACCCCTGTTAAAATGAAAATCTCATTGCTCAAAACAACAGACCAGGGGAATGGCAGAGTGTCTCTAGAACTCCTGGAATACGTTTTAGAACCCGAACATCTCTACTGAATTTTGAAATACTGAGAATTTGTATCCAAAGCGCTGTGAAAGGTAGGATAGACTGTCAAGTGGTAATAACGTTGAAAGTGCTGGTATATTTGTAAAAAAGGTTGTTTTACCAAATCAGAATTCATAATGAAAAAGCTTGAGACACTGGAAGAGAGAGACTCCAACTCGGGAAATTCACACTGATAACCTAGGTTAATATCTAAGAAAATGCTTCAAACACTAGGAATACGTGAATAAAGGGCCTTAATATCTGTAACACATTGTTTCCTGACAAGGAAATCGTGTTCTAAGAACATAGAACCGAGTTGGATACTGGTTACATTTATTATTCCGGGACAATGAGTTGGCCATTTTGAAAGATTCCTGGTTAGGCCATTAAACTGGATGTGATGACGTCACCAAGGGGGAGGGGCCACGTGAGCAGGCTTAATTGATCCCAGGTGATAATGATTTGGCCAGGGGACCAGCTGGGAGTGATGACGTCATCGAGATTAGTTCTGGTATTAGGATTAGAGAATTGTGGCTCTGTTCATGGTTAGGGTTAGGATAAGGTTTTGGGCTAGGTAGGGTTCAGGCTCAGGTGTGGGCTAGGTTTAGGGTTTGGGTTAGAGGGTTAGGGACAGGGTTACGGTCACAGTGTAGTAATGTTGGCTATTCACAATGAATGAGCTTCAATCACTGGACAATTTGGTGTGTAACACTCAGAACTTACGCCTCCAGACTAGGGAAATATTTAGAAATGTGCTTCACACAATAGGAATACATATTCCAATAGACTGAGTATCTGAACAGCACAATTTTGTCACTGAGCAATCTTCAAACAGCTGAGAAGAGAGTGTGACACTGTTTACATTTATTTTTCCCGTCAAAAGGAGTTGGCGTTTTCGGGAAAAGGTTTTGGTGAAACACTGAAAAACTCATTTTCCTAGAGCTTTGGAACAGTATGAAAGTATTGAGAACACTATGAAATAAAAATGTTAGTTAGGCTAGGGTTCCAAGTAATGTTTTACTGTGCCTTTAAAAAGCCGGTATGACAGCGTGTTAAAATGAAAAGTCTCGTTGCTCAAAACAACAAACCAGGGGAATGGCAGAGTGTCTCTAGAACTCCTGGAATACGCTTTAGAACCCGAACATCTCTACTGAATTTTGAAATACAGAGAATTTGTATCCAAAGCGCTGTGAAAGGTAGGATAGACTGTCAAGTGCTAATAATGTTGAAAGTGCTGGTATATTTGTAAAAAAGGTTGTTTTACCAAATTAGAATTCACAATGAAAAAGCTTGAGACACTGGAAGAGAGAGAATCCAACTCAGGAAATTCACACTAATAACCTAGGTTAATATCTAAGAAAGTGCTTCAAACACTTGGAATACGTGAATAAAGGGCCTTAATATCTGTAACACATTGTTTCCTGACAAGGAAATCGTGTTCAAAGAACATAGAACCGAGTTGGATACTGGTTACATTTATTATTCCTGGACAATGAGTTGGCCATTTTGAAAGAAGCCTGGTTAGGCCATTAAACCGGATGTGATGACGTCACCAAGGGGGAGGGGCCACGTGGGCAGGCTTAATTGATCCCAGGTGATAATGATTTGGCCAGGGGACCAGCTGGGAGTGATGACGTCATCGAGATTAGTTCTGGTATTAGGATTAGAGAATTGGGGCTCTGTTCATGGTTAGGGTTAGGATAAGGTTTTGGGCTAGGTAGGGTTCAGGCTCAGGTGTGGGCTAGGTTTAGGGTTTGGGTTAGAGGGTTAGGGACAGGGTTACGGTCGCAGTGTAGTAATGTTGGCTATTCACAATGAATGAGCTTCAATCACTGGACAATTTGGTGTGTAACACTCAGAACGTACGCCTCCAGACTAGGGAAATATTTAGAAATGTGCTTCACACAATAGGAATACATATTCCAATAGACTGAGTATCTGAACAGCACAATTTTGTCACTGGGAAATCTTCTTCAAACAGCTGAGAAGCGAGTGTGACACTGTTTACATTTATTTTTCCCGTCAAAAGGAGTTGGCGTTTTCGGGAAAAGGTTTTGGTGAAACACTGAAAAACTCATTTTCCTAGAGCTATGGAACAGTATGAAAGTATTGAGAACACTATGAAATAAAAATGTTAGTTAGGCTAGGGTTCCAAGTAATGTTTTACTGTGCCTTTAAAAAGCCGGTATGACAGCGTGTTAAAATGAAAAGTCTCGTTGCTCAAAACAACAGACCAGGGGAATGGCAGAGTGTCTCTAGAACTCCTGGAATACGCTTTAGAACCCGAACATCTCTACTGAATTTTGAAATACAGAGAATTTGTATCCAAAGCGCTGTGAAAGGTAGGATAGACTGTCAAGTGCTAATAATGTTGAAAGTGCTGGTATATTTGTAAAATAGGTTGTTTTACCAAATTAGAATTCACAATGAAAAAGCTTGAGACACTGGAAGAGAGAGAATCCAACTCAGGAAATTCACACTGATAACCTAGGTTAATATCTAAGAACGTGCTTCAAACACTTGGAATAAGTGAATAAAGGGCCTTAATATCTGTAACACATTGTTTCCTGACAAGGAAATCGTGTTCAAAGAACATAGAACCGAGTTGGATACTGGTTACATTTATTATTCCTGGACAATGAGTTGGCCATTTTGAAAGAAGCCTGGTTAGGCCATTAAACCGGATGTGATGACGTCACCAAGGGGGAGGGGCCACGTGGGCAGGCTTAGTTGATCCCAGGTGATAATGATTTGGCCAGGGGACCAGCTGGGAGTGATGACGTCATCGAGATTAGTTCTGGTATTAGGGTTAGAGAATTGGGGCTCTGTTCATGATTAGGGTTAGGATAAGGTTTTGGGCTAGGTAGGGTTCAGGCTCAGGTGTGGGCTAGGTTTACGGTTTGGGTTAGAGGGTTAGGGACAGGGTTATGGTCACAGTGTAGTAATGTTGGCTATTCACAATGAATGAGCTTCAATCACTGGACAATTTGGTGTGTAGCACTCAGAACTTACGACTCCAGACTAGGGAAATATTTAGAAATGTGCTTCACACAATAGGAATACACATTCCAATAGACTGAGTATCTGAACAGCACAATTTTGTCACTGGGAAATCTTCAAACAGCTGAGAAGCGAGTGTGACACTGTTTACATTTATTTTTCCCGTCAAAAGGAGTTGGCGTTTTCGGGAAAAGGTTTTGGTGAAACACTGAAAAACTCATTTTCCTAGAGCTATGGAACAGTATGAAAGTATTGAGAACACTATGAAATAAAAATGTTAGTTAGGCTAGGGTTCCAAGTAATGTTTTACTGTGCCTTTAAAAAGCCGGTATGACAGCGTGTTAAAATGAAAAGTCTCGTTGCTCAAAACAACAGACCAGGGGAATGGCAGAGTGTCTCTAGAACTCCTGGAATACGCTTTAGAACCCGAACATCTCTACTGAATTTTGAAATACAGAGAATTTGTCTCCAAAGCGCTGTGAAAGGTAGGATAGACTGTCAAGTGCTAATAATGTTGAAAGTGCTGGTATATTTGTAAAAAAGGTTGTTTTACCAAATTAGAATTCACAATGAAAAAGCTTGAGACACTGGAAGAGAGAGAATCCAACTCAGGAAATTCACACTGATAACCTAGGTTAATATGTAAGAAAGTGCTTCAAACACTTGGAATACGTGAATAAAGGGCCTTAATATCTGTAACACATTGTTTCCTGACAAGGAAATCGTGTTCAAAGAACATAGAACCGAGTTGGATACTGGTTACATTTATTATTCCTGGACAATGAGTTGGCCATTTTGAAAGAAGCCTGGTTAGGCCATTAAACCGGATGTGATGACATCACCTAGGGGGAGGGGCCACGTGGGCAGGCTTAGTTGATCCCAGGTGATAATGATTTGGCCAGGGGACCAGCTGGGAGTGATGAAGTCATCGAGATTAGTTCTGGTATTAGGGTTAGAGAATTGGGGCTCTGTTCATGGTTAGGGTTAGGATAAGGTTTTGGGCTAGGTAGGGTTCAGGCTCAGGTGTGGGCTAGGTTTACGGTTTGGGTTAGAGGGTTAGGGACAGGGTTATGGTCACAGTGTAGTAATGTTGGCTATTCACAATGAATGAGCTTCAATCACTGGACAATTTGGTGTGTAGCACTCAGAACTTACGACTCCAGACTAGGGAAATATTTAGAAATGTGCTTCACACAATAGGAATACACATTCCAATAGACTGAATATCTGAACAGCACAATTTTGTCACTGGGAAATCTTGTTCAAACAGCTGAGAAGCGAGTGTGACACTGTTTACATTTATTTTTCCCTTCAAAAGGAGTTGGCATTTTCGGGAAAAGGTTTTGGTGAAACACTGAAAAACTCATTTTCCTAGAGCTATGGATCAGTATGAAAGTATTGAGAACACTATGAAATAAAAATGTTAGTTAGGCTAGGGTTCCAAGTAATGTTTTACTGTGCCTTTAAAAAGCCGTATGACACCCCTGTTAAAATGAAAATCTCATTGCTCAAAACAACAGACCAGGGGAATGGCAGAGTGTCTCTAGAACTCCTGGAATACGTTTTAGAACCCGAACATCTCTACTGAATTTTGAAATACTGAGAATTTGTATCCAAAGCGCTGTGAAAGGTAGGATAGACTGTCAAGTGGTAATAATGTTGAAAGTGCTGGTATATTTGTAAAAAAGGTTGTTTTACCAAATTAGAATTCACAATGAAAAAGCTTGAGACACTGGAAGAGAGAGACTCCAACTCGGGAAATTCACACTGATAACCTAGGTTAATATCTAAGAAAGTGCTTCAAACACTAGAAATACGTGAATAAAGGGCCTTAATATCTGTAACACATTGTTTCCTGACAAGAAAATCGTGTTCAAAGAACATAGAACCGAGTTGGATACTGGTTACATTTATTATTCCTGGACAATGAGTTGGCCATTTTGAAAGAAGCCTGGTTAGGCCATTAAACCGGATGTGATGACGTCACCAAGGGGGAGGGGCACACGTGGGCAGGCTTAATTGATCCCAGGTGATAATGATTTGGCCAGGGGACCAGCTGGGAGTGATGACGTCATCGAGATTGGTTCTGGTATTAGGGTTAGAGAATTGGGGCTCTGTTCATGGTTAGGGTTAGGATAAGGTTTTGGGCTAGGTAGGGTTCAGGCTCAGGTGTGGGCTAGGTTTAGGGTTTGTGTTAGAGGGTTAGGGACAGGGTTACCGTCGCAGTGTAGTAATGTTGGCTATTCACAATGAATGAGCTTCAATCACTGGACAATTTGGTGTGTAGCACTCAGAACGTACGACTCCAGACTAGGGAAATATTTAGAAATGTGCTTCACACAATAGGAATACATATTCCAGTATACTGAGTATCTGAACAGCACAATTTTGTCACTGGGAAATCTTGTTCAAACAGCTGAGAAGCGAGTGTGACACTGTTTACATTTATTTTTTCCGTCAAATGGAGTTGGCGTTTTCGGGAAAAGGTTTTGGTGAAACACTGAAAAACTCATTTTCCTAGAGCTATGGAACAGTATGAAAGTGTTGAGAACACTATGAAATAAAAATGTTAGTTAGGCTAGGGTTCCAAGTAATGTTTTACTGTGCCTTTAAAAAGCCGGTATGACAGCGTGTTAAAATGAAAAGTCTCATTGCTCAAAACAACAGACCAGGGGAATGGCAGAGTGTCTCAAGAACTCCTGGAATACGTTTTAGAACCCGAACATCTCTACTGAATTTTGAAATACTGAGAATTTGTATCCAAAGCGCTGTGAAAGGTAGGATAGACTGTCAAGTGGTAATAATGTTGAAAGTGCTGGTATATTTGTAAAAAAGGTTGTTTTACCAAATTAGAATTCACAATGAAAAAGCTTGAGACACTGGAAGAGAGAGAATGCAACTCAGGAAATTCACACTAATAACCTAGGTTAATATCTAAGAAAGTGCTTCAAACACTTGGAATACGTGAATAAAGGGCCTTAATATCTATAACACATTGTTTCCTGACAAGGAAATCGTGTTCAAAGAACATAGAACCGAGTTGGATACTGGTTACATTTATTATTCCTGGACAATGAGTTGGCCATTTTGAAAGAAGCCTGGTTAGGCCATTAAACCGGATGTGATGACGTCACCAAGGGGGAGGGGCCACGTGGGCAGGCTTAATTGATCCCAGGTGATAATGATTTGGCCAGGGGACCAGCTGGGAGTGATGACGTCATCGAGATTAGTTCTGGTATTAGGATTAGAGAATTGGGGCTCTGTTCATGGTTAGGGTTAGGATAAGGTTTTGGGCTAGGTAGGGTTCAGGCTCAGGTGTGGGCTAGGTTTAGGGTTTGGGTTAGAGGGTTAGGGACAGGGTTACGGTCGCAGTGTAGTAATGTTGGCTATTCACAATGAATGAGCTTCAATCACTGGACAATTTGGTGTGTAACACTCAGAACGTACGCCTCCAGACTAGGGAAATATTTAGAAATGTGCTTCACACAATAGGAATACATATTCCAATAGACTGAGTATCTGAACAGCACAATTTTGTCACTGGGAAATCTTCTTCAAACAGCTGAGAAGCGAGTGTGACACTGTTTACATTTATTTTTCCCGTCAAAAGGAGTTGGCGTTTTCGGGAAAAGGTTTTGGTGAAACACTGAAAAACTCATTTTCCTAGAGCTATGGAACAGTATGAAAGTATTGAGAACACTATGAAATAAAAATGGTAGTTAGGCTAGGGTTCCAAGTAATGTTTTACTGTGCCTTTAAAAAGCCGGTATGACAGCGTGTTAAAATGAAAAGTCTCATTGCTCAAAACAACAGACCAGGGGAATGGCAGAGTGTCTCTAGAACTCCTGGAATACGTTTTAGAACCCGAACATCTCTACTGAATTTTGAAATACTGAGAATTTGTATCCAAAGCGCTGTGAAAGGTAGGATAGACTGTCAAGTGGTAATAATGTTGAAAGTGCTGGTATATTTGTAAAAAAGGTTGTTTTACCAAATCAGAATTCATAATGAAAAAGCTTGAGACACTGGAAGAGAGAGACTCCAACTCGGGAAATTCACACTGATAACCTAGGTTAATATCTAAGAAAATGCTTCAAACACTAGGAATACGTGAATAAAGGGCCTTAATATCTGTAACACATTGTTTCCTGACAAGGAAATCGTGTTCAAAGAACATAGAACCGAGTTGGATACTGGTTACATTTATTATTCCGGGACAATGAGTTGGCCATTTTGAAAGAAGCCTGGTTAGGCCATTAAACCGGATGTGATGACGTCACCAAGGGGGAGGGGCCACGTGGGCAGGCTTAATTGATCCCACGTGATAATGATTTGGCCAGGGGACCAGCTGGGAGTGATGACGTCATCGAGATTAGTTCTGGTATTAGGATTAGAGAATTGGGGCTCTGTTCATGGTTAGGGTTAGGATAAGGTTTTGGGCTAGGTAGGGTTCATGCTCAGGTGTGGGCTAGGTTTAGGGTTTGGGTTAGAGGGTTAGGGACAGGGTTCGGTCGCAGTGTAGTAATGTTGGCTATTCACAATGAATGAGCTTCAATCACTGGACAATTTGGTGTGTAACACTCAGAACGTACGCCTCCAGACTAGGGAAATATTTAGAAATGTGCTTCACACAATAGGAATACATATTCCAATAGACTGAGTATCTGAACAGCACAATTTTGTCACTGGGAAATCTTCTTCAAACAGCTGAGAAGCGAGTGTGACACTGTTTACATTTATTTTTCCCGTCAAAGTGAGTTGGCGTTTTCGGGAAAAGGTTTTGGTGAAACACTGAAAAACTCATTTTCCTAGAGCTATGGAACAGTATGAAAGTATTGAGAACACTATGAAATAAAAATGTTAGTTAGGCTAGGGTTCCAAGTAATGTTTTACTGTGCCTTTAAAAAGCCGGTATGACAGCGTGTTAAAATGAAAAGTCTCGTTGCTCAAAACAACAGACCAGGGGAATGGCAGAGTGTCTCTAGAACTCCTGGAATACGCTTTAGAACCCGAACATTTCTACTGAATTTTGAAATACAGAGAATTTGTATCCAAAGTGCTGTGAAAGGTAGGATAGACTGTCAAGTGCTAATAATGTTGAAAGTGCTGGTATATTTGTAAAATAGGTTGTTTTACCAAATTAGAATTCACAATGAAAAAGCTTGAGACACTGGAAGAGAGAGAATCCAACTCAGGAAATTCACACTGATAACCTAGGTTAATATCTAAGAAAGTGCTTCAAACACTTGGAATACGTGAATAAAGGGCCTTAATATCTGTAACACATTGTTTCCTGACAAGGAAATCGTGTTCAAAGAACATAGAACCGAGTTGGATACTGGTTACATTTATTATTCCTGGACAATGAGTTGGCCATTTTGAAAGAAGCCTGGTTAGGCCATTAAACCGGATGTGATGACGTCACCAAGGGGGAGGGGCCACATGGGCAGGCTTAGTTGATCCCAGGTGATAATGATTTGGCCAGGGGACCAGCTGGGAGTGATGACGTCATCGAGATTAGTTCTGGTATTAGGGTTAGAGAATTGGGGCTCTGTTCATGGTTAGGGTTAGGATAAGGTTTTGGGCTAGGTAGGGTTCAGGCTCAGGTGTGGGCTAGGTTTACGGTTTGGGTTAGAGGGTTAGGGACAGGGTTATGGTCACAGTGTAGTAATGTTGGCTATTCACAATGAATGAGCTTCAATCACTGGACAATTTGGTGTGTAGCACTCAGAACTTACGACTCCAGACTAGGGAAATATTTAGAAATGTGCTTCACACAATAGGAATACACATTCCAATAGACTGAGTATGTGAACAGCACAATTTTGTCACTGGGAAATCTTCAAACAGCTGAGAAGCGAGTGTGACACTGTTTACATTTATTTTTCCCGTCAAAAGGAGTTGGCGTTTTCGGAAAAAGGTTTTGGTGAAACACTGAAAAACTCATTTTCCTAGAGCTATGGAACAGTATGAAAGTATTGAGAACACTATGAAATAAAAATGTTAGTTAGGCTAGGGTTCCAAGTAATGTTTTACTGTGCCTTTAAAAAGCCGGTATGACAGCGTGTTAAAATGAAAAGTCTCGTTTCTTAAAACAACAGACCAGGGGAATGGCAGAGTGTCTCTAGAACTCCTGGAATACGCTTTAGAACCCGAACATCTCTACTGAATTTTGAAATACAGAGAATTTGTATCCAAAGCGCTGTGAAAGGTAGGATAGACTGTCAAGTGCTAATAATGTTGAAAGTGCTGGTATATTTGTAAAAAAGGTTGTTTTACCAAATTAGAATTCACAATGAAAAAGCTTGAGACACTGGAAGAGAGAGAATCCAACTCAGGAAATTCACACTGATAACCTAGGTTAATATCTAAGAAAGTGCTTCAAACACTTGGAATACGTGAATAAAGGGCCTTAATATCTGTAACACATTGTTTCCTGACAAGGAAATCGTGTTCAAAGAACATAGAACCGAGTTGGATACTGGTTACATTTATTATTCCTGGACAATGAGTTGGCCATTTTGAAAGAAGCCTGGTTAGGCCATTAAACCGGATGTGATGACATCACCTAGGGGGAGGGGCCACGTGGGCAGGCTTAGTTGATCCCAGGTGATAATGATTTGGCCAGGGGACCAGCTGGGAGTGATGAAGTCATCGAGATTAGTTCTGGTATTAGGGTTAGAGAATTGGGGCTCTGTTCATGGTTAGGGTTAGGATAAGGTTTTGGGCTAGGTAGGGTTCAGGCTCAGGTGTGGGCTAGGTTTACGGTTTGGGTTAGAGGGTTAGGGACAGGGTTATGGTCACAGTGTAGTAATGTTGGCTATTCACAATGAATGAGCTTCAATCACTGGACAATTTGGTGTGTAGCACTCAGAACTTACGACTCCAGACTAGGGAAATATTTAGAAATGTGCTTCACACAATAGGAATACACATTCCAATAGACTGAATATCTGAACAGCACAATTTTGTCACTGGGAAATCTTGTTCAAACAGCTGAGAAGCGAGTGTGACACTGTTTACATTTATTTTTCCCTTCAAAAGGAGTTGGCATTTTCGGGAAAAGGTTTTGGTGAAACACTGAAAAACTCATTTTCCTAGAGCTATGGAACAGTATGAAAGTATTGAGAACACTATGAAATAAAAATGTTAGTTAGGCTAGGGTTCCAAGTAATGTTTTACTGTGCCTTTAAAAAGCCGTATGACACCCCTGTTAAAATGAAAATCTCATTGCTCAAAACAACAGACCAGGGGAATGGCAGAGTGTCTCTAGAACTCCTGGAATACGTTTTAGAACCCGAACATCTCTACTGAATTTTGAAATACTGAGAATTTGTATCCAAAGCGCTGTGAAAGGTAGGATAGACTGTCAAGTGGTAATAATGTTGAAAGTGCTGGTATATTTGTAAAAAAGGTTGTTTTACCAAATTAGAATTCACAATGAAAAAGCTTGAGACACTGGAAGAGAGAGACTCCAACTCGGGAAATTCACACTGATAACCTAGGTTAATATCTAAGAAGGTGCTTCAAACACTAGGAATACGTGAATAAAGGGCCTTAATATCTGTAACACATTGTTTCCTGACAAGAAAATCGTGTTCAAAGAACATAGAACCGAGTTGGATACTGGTTACATTTATTATTCCTGGACAATGAGTTGGCCATTTTGAAAGAAGCCTGGTTAGGCCATTAAACCGGATGTGATGACGTCACCAAGGGGGAGGGGCACACGTGGGCAGGCTTAATTGATCCCAGGTGATAATGATTTGGCCGGGGACCAGCTGGGAGTGATGACGTCATCGAGATTGGTTCTGGTATTAGGGTTAGAGAATTGGGGCTCTGTTCATGGTTAGGGTTAGGATAAGGTTTTGGGCTAGGTAGGGTTCAGGCTCAGGTGTGGGCTAGGTTTAGGGTTTGGGTTAGAGGGTTAGGGACAGGGTTACCGTCGCAGTGTAGTAATGTTGGCTATTCACAATGAATGAGCTTCAATCACTGGACAATTTGGTGTGTAGCACTCAGAACGTACGACTCCAGACTAGGGAAATATTTAGAAATGTGCTTCACACAATAGGAATACATATTCCAGTATACTGAGTATCTGAACAGCACAATTTTGTCACTGGGAAATCTTGTTCAAACAGCTGAGAAGCGAGTGTGACACTGTTTACATTTATTTTTTCCGTCAAAAGGAGCTGGCGTTTTCGGGAAAAGGTTTTGGTGAAACACTGAAAAACTCATTTTCCTAGAGCTATGGAACAGTATGAAAGTATTGAGAACACTATGAAATAAAAATGGTAGTTAGGCTAGGGTTCCAAGTAATGTTTTACTGTGCCTTTAAAAAGCCGGTATGACAGCGTGTTAAAATGAAAAGTCTCATTGCTCAAAACAACAGACCAGGGGAATGGCAGAGTGTCTCTAGAACTCCTGGAATACGTTTTAGAACCCGAACATCTCTACTGAATTTTGAAATACTGAGAATTTGTATCCAAAGCGCTGTGAAAGGTAGGATAGACTGTCAAGTGCTAATAATGTTGAAAGTGCTGGTATATTTGTAAAATAGGTTGTTTTACCAAATTAGAATTCACAATGAAAAAGCTTGAGACACTGGAAGAGAGAGAATCCAACTCAGGAAATTCACACTGATAACCTAGGTTAATATCTAAGAAAGTGCTTCAAACACTTGGAATACGTGAATAAAGGGCCTTAATATCTGTAACACATTGTTTCCTGACAAGGAAATCGTGTTCAAAGAACATAGAACCGAGTTGGATACTGGTTACATTTATTATTCCTGGACAATGAGTTGGCCATTTTGAAAGAAGCCTGGTTAGGCCATTAAACCGGATGTGATGACGTCACCAAGGGGGAGGGGCCACATGGGCAGGCTTAGTTGATCCCAGGTGATAATGATTTGGCCAGGGGACCAGCTGGGAGTGATGACGTCATCGAGATTAGTTCTGGTATTAGGGTTAGAGAATTGGGGCTCTGTTCATGGTTAGGGTTAGGATAAGGTTTTGGGCTAGGTAGGGTTCAGGCTCAGGTGTGGGCTAGGTTTACGGTTTGGGTTAGAGGGTTAGGGACAGGGTTATGGTCACAGTGTAGTAATGTTGGCTATTCACAATGAATGAGCTTCAATCACTGGACAATTTGGTGTGTAGCACTCAGAACTTACGACTCCAGACTAGGGAAATATTTAGAAATGTGCTTCACACAATAGGAATACACATTCCAATAGACTGAGTATGTGAACAGCACAATTTTGTCACTGGGAAATCTTCAAACAGCTGAGAAGCGAGTGTGACACTGTTTACATTTATTTTTCCCGTCAAAAGGAGTTGGCGTTTTCGGAAAAAGGTTTTGGTGAAACACTGAAAAACTCATTTTCCTAGAGCTATGGAACAGTATGAAAGTATTGAGAACACTATGAAATAAAAATGTTAGTTAGGCTAGGGTTCCAAGTAATGTTTTACTGTGCCTTTAAAAAGCCGGTATGACAGCGTGTTAAAATGAAAAGTCTCGTTTCTTAAAACAACAGACCAGGGGAATGGCAGAGTGTCTCTAGAACTCCTGGAATACGCTTTAGAACCCGAACATCTCTACTGAATTTTGAAATACAGAGAATTTGTATCCAAAGCGCTGTGAAAGGTAGGATAGACTGTCAAGTGCTAATAATGTTGAAAGTGCTGGTATATTTGTAAAAAAGGTTGTTTTACCAAATTAGAATTCACAATGAAAAAGCTTGAGACACTGGAAGAGAGAGAATCCAACTCAGGAAATTCACACTGATAACCTAGGTTAATATCTAAGAAAGTGCTTCAAACACTTGGAATACGTGAATAAAGGGCCTTAATATCTGTAACACATTGTTTCCTGACAAGGAAATCGTGTTCAAAGAACATAGAACCGAGTTGGATACTGGTTACATTTATTATTCCTGGACAATGAGTTGGCCATTTTGAAAGAAGCCTGGTTAGGCCATTAAACCGGATGTGATGACATCACCTAGGGGGAGGGGCCACGTGGGCAGGCTTAGTTGATCCCAGGTGATAATGATTTGGCCAGGGGACCAGCTGGGAGTGATGAAGTCATCGAGATTAGTTCTGGTATTAGGGTTAGAGAATTGGGGCTCTGTTCATGGTTAGGGTTAGGATAAGGTTTTGGGCTAGGTAGGGTTCAGGCTCAGGTGTGGGCTAGGTTTACGGTTTGGGTTAGAGGGTTAGGGACAGGGTTATGGTCACAGTGTAGTAATGTTGGCTATTCACAATGAATGAGCTTCAATCACTGGACAATTTGGTGTGTAGCACTCAGAACTTACGACTCCAGACTAGGGAAATATTTAGAAATGTGCTTCACACAATAGGAATACACATTCCAATAGACTGAATATCTGAACAGCACAATTTTGTCACTGGGAAATCTTGTTCAAACAGCTGAGAAGCGAGTGTGACACTGTTTACATTTATTTTTCCCTTCAAAAGGAGTTGGCATTTTCGGGAAAAGGTTTTGGTGAAACACTGAAAAACTCATTTTCCTAGAGCTATGGAACAGTATGAAAGTATTGAGAACACTATGAAAAAAAAATGTTAGTTAGGCTAGGGTTCCAAGTAATGTTTTACTGTGCCTTTAAAAAGCCGTATGACACCCCTGTTAAAATGAAAATCTCATTGCTCAAAACAACAGACCAGGGGAATGGCAGAGTGTCTCTAGAACTCCTGGAATACGTTTTAGAACCCGAACATCTCTACTGAATTTTGAAATACTGAGAATTTGTATCCAAAGCGCTGTGAAAGGTAGGATAGACTGTCAAGTGGTAATAATGTTGAAAGTGCTGGTATATTTGTAAAAAAGGTTGTTTTACCAAATTAGAATTCACAATGAAAAAGCTTGAGACACTGGAAGAGAGAGACTCCAACTCGGGAAATTCACACTGATAACCTAGGTTAATATCTAAGAAGGTGCTTCAAACACTAGGAATACGTGAATAAAGGGCCTTAATATCTGTAACACATTGTTTCCTGACAAGAAAATCGTGTTCAAAGAACATAGAACCGAGTTGGATACTGGTTACATTTATTATTCCTGGACAATGAGTTGGCCATTTTGAAAGAAGCCTGGTTAGGCCATTAAACCAGATGTGATGACGTCACCAAGGGGGAGGGGCACACGTGGGCAGGCTTAATTGATCCCAGGTGATAATGATTTGGCCGGGGACCAGCTGGGAGTGATGACGTCATCGAGATTGGTTCTGGTATTAGGGTTAGAGAATTGGGGCTCTGTTCATGGTTAGGGTTAGGATAAGGTTTTGGGCTAGGTAGGGTTCAGGCTCAGGTGTGGGCTAGGTTTAGGGTTTGGGTTAGAGGGTTAGGGACAGGGTTACCGTCGCAGTGTAGTAATGTTGGCTATTCACAATGAATGAGCTTCAATCACTGGACAATTTGGTGTGTAGCACTCAGAACGTACGACTCCAGACTAGGGAAATATTTAGAAATGTGCTTCACACAATAGGAATACATATTCCAGTATACTGAGTATCTGAACAGCACAATTTTGTCACTGGGAAATCTTGTTCAAACAGCTGAGAAGCGAGTGTGACACTGTTTACATTTATTTTTTCCGTCAAAAGGAGCTGGCGTTTTCGGGAAAAGGTTTTGGTGAAACACTGAAAAACTCATTTTCCTAGAGCTATGGAACAGTATGAAAGTATTGAGAACACTATGAAATAAAAATGGTAGTTAGGCTAGGGTTCCAAGTAATGTTTTACTGTGCCTTTAAAAAGCCGGTATGACAGCGTGTTAAAATGAAAAGTCTCATTGCTCAAAACAACAGACCAGGGGAATGGCAGAGTGTCTCTAGAACTCCTGGAATACGTTTTAGAACCCGAACATCTCTACTGAATTTTGAAATACTGAGAATTTGTATCCAAAGCGCTGTGAAAGGTAGGATAGACTGTCAAGTGGTAATAATGTTGAAAGTGCTGGTATATTTGTAAAAAAGGTTGTTTTACCAAATCAGAATTCATAATGAAAAAGCTTGAGACACTGGAAGAGAGAGACTCCAACTCGGGAAATTCACACTGATAACCTAGGTTAATATCTAAGAAAATGCTTCAAACACTAGGAATACGTGAATAAAGGGCCTTAATATCTGTAACACATTGTTTCCTGACAAGGAAATTGTGTTCAAAGAACATAGAACCGAGTTGGATACTGGTTACATTTATTATTCCGGGACAATGAGTTGGCCATTTTGAAAGAAGCCTGGTTAGGCCATTAAACCGGATGTGATGACGTCACCAAGGGGGAGGGGCCACGTGGGCAGGCTTAATTGATCCCAGGTGATAATGATTTGGCCAGGGGACCAGCTGGGAGTGATGACGTCATCGAGATTAGTTCTGGTATTAGGATTAGAGAATTGGGGCTCTGTTCATGGTTAGGGTTAGGATAAGGTTTTGGGCTAGGTAGGGTTCAGGCTCAGGTGTGGGCTAGGTTTAGGGTTTGGGTTAGAGGGTTAGGGACAGGGTTACGGTCGCAGTGTAGTAATGTTGGCTATTCACAATGAATGAGCTTCAATCACTGGACAATTTGGTGTGTAACACTCAGAACGTACGCCTCCAGACTAGGGAAATATTTAGAAATGTGCTTCACACAATAGGAATACATATTCCAATAGACTGAGTATCTGAACAGCACAATTTTGTCACTGGGAAATCTTCTTCAAACAGCTGAGAAGCGAGTGTGACACTGTTTACATTTATTTTTCCCGTCAAAGTGAGTTGGCGTTTTCGGGAAAAGGTTTTGGTGAAACACTGAAAAACTCATTTTCCTAGAGCTATGGAACAGTATGAAAGTATTGAGAACACTATGAAATAAAAATGTTAGTTATGCTAGGGTTCCAAGTAATGTTTTACTGTGCCTTTAAAAAGCCGGTATGACAGCGTGTTAAAATGAAAAGTCTCGTTGCTCAAAACAACAGACCAGGGGAATGGCAGAGTGTCTCTAGAACTCCTGGAATACGCATTAGAACCCGAACATCTCTACTGAATTTTGAAATACAGAGAATTTGTATCCAAAGCGCTGTGAAAGGTAGGATAGACTGTCAAGTGCTAATAATGTTGAAAGTGCTGGTATATTTGTAAAAAAGGTTGTTTTACCAAATTAGAATTCACAATGAAAAAGCTTGAGACACTGGAAGAGAGAGAATCCAACTCAGGAAATTCACACTGATAACCTAGGTTAATATCTAAGAAAGTGCTTCAAACACTTGGAATACGTGAATAAAGGGCCTTAATATCTGTAACACATTGTTTCCTGACAAGGAAATCGTGTTCAAAGAACATAGAACCGAGTTGGATACTGGTTACATTTATTATTCCTGGACAATGAGTTGGCCATTTTGAAAGAAGCCTGGTTAGGCCATTAAACCGGATGTGATGACATCACCTAGGGGGAGGGGCCACGGGGGCAGGCTTAGTTGATCCCAGGTGATAATGATTTGGCCAGGGGACCAGCTGGGAGTGATGACGTCATCGAGATTAGTTCTGGTATTAGGGTTAGAGAATTGGGGCTCTGTTCATGGTTAGGGTTAGGATAAGGTTTTGGGCTAGGTAGGGTTCAGGCTCAGGTGTGGGCTAGGTTTACGGTTTGGGTTAGAGGGTTAGGGACAGGGTTATGGTCACAGTGTAGTAATGTTGGCTATTCACAATGAATGAGCTTCAATCACTGGACAATTTGGTGTGTAGCACTCAGAACTTACGACTCCAGACTAGGGAAATATTTAGAAATGTGCTTCACACAATAGGAATACACATTCCAATAGACTGAGTATCTGAACAGCACAATTTTGTCACTGGGAAATCTTGTTCAAACAGCTGAGAAGCGAGTGTGACACTGTTTACATTTATTTTTCCCTTCAAAAGGAGTTGGCATTTTCGGGAAAAGGTTTTGGTGAAACACTGAAAAACTCATTTTCCTAGAGCTATCGAACAGTATGAAAGTATTGAGAACACTATGAAATAAAAATGGTAGTTAGGCTAGGGTTCCAAGTAATGTTTTACTGTGCCTTTAAAAAGCCGGTATGACAGCGTGTTAAAATGAAAAGTCTCATTGCTCAAAACAACAGACCAGGGGAATGGCAGAGTGTCTCTAGAACTCCTGGAATACGTTTTAGAACCCGAACATCTCTACTGAATTTTGAAATACTGAGAATTTGTATCCAAAGCGCTGTGAAAGGTAGGATAGACTGTCAAGTGGTAATAATGTTGAAAGTGCTGGTATATTTGTAAAAAAGGTTGTTTTACCAAATCAGAATTCATAATGAAAAAGCTTGAGACACTGGAAGAGAGAGACTCCAACTCGGGAAATTCACACTGATAACCTAGGTTAATATCTAAGAAAATGCTTCAAACACTAGGAATACGTGAATAAAGGGCCTTAATATCTGTAACACATTGTTTCCTGACAAGGAAATCGTGTTCAAAGAACATAGAACCGAGTTGGATACTGGTTACATTTATTATTCCGGGACAATGAGTTGGCCATTTTGAAAGAAGCCTGGTTAGGCCATTAAACCGGATGTGATGACGTCACCAAGGGGGAGGGGCCACGTGGGCAGGCTTAATTGATCCCAGGTGATAATGATTTGGCCAGGGGACCAGCTGGGAGTGATGACGTCATCGAGATTAGTTCTGGTATTAGGATTAGAGAATTGGGGCTCTGTTCATGGTTAGGGTTAGGATAAGGTTTTGGGCTAGGTAGGGTTCAGGCTCAGGTGTGGGCTAGGTTTAGGGTTTGGGTTAGAGGGTTAGGGACAGGGTTACGGTCGCAGTGTAGTAATGTTGGCTATTCACAATGAATGAGCTTCAATCACTGGACAATTTGGTGTGTAACACTCAGAACGTACGCCTCCAGACTAGGGAAATATTTAGAAATGTGCTTCACACAATAGGAATACATATTCCAATAGACTGAGTATCTGAACAGCACAATTTTGTCACTGGGAAATCTTCTTCAAACAGCTGAGAAGCGAGTGTGACACTGTTTACATTTATTTTTCCCGTCAAAGTGAGTTGGCGTTTTCGGGAAAAGGTTTTGGTGAAACACTGAAAAACTCATTTTCCTAGAGCTATGGAACAGTATGAAAGTATTGAGAACACTATGAAATAAAAATGGTAGTTAGGCTAGGGTTCCAAGTAATGTTTTACTGTGCCTTTAAAAAGCCGGTATGACAGCGTGTTAAAATGAAAAGTCTCGTTGCTCAAAACAACAGACCAGGGGAATGGCAGAGTGTCTCTAGAACTCCTGGAATACGCTTTAGAACCCGAACATTTCTACTGAATTTTGAAATACAGAGAATTTGTATCCAAAGTGCTGTGAAAGGTAGGATAGACTGTCAAGTGCTAATAATGTTGAAAGTGCTGGTATATTTGTAAAATAGGTTGTTTTACCAAATTAGAATTCACAATGAAAAAGCTTGAGACACTGGAAGAGAGAGAATCCAACTCAGGAAATTCACACTGATAACCTAGGTTAATATCTAAGAAAGTGCTTCAAACACTTGGAATACGTGAATAAAGGGCCTTAATATCTGTAACACATTGTTTCCTGAGAAGGAAATCGTGTTCAAAGAACATAGAACCGAGTTGGATACTGGTTACATTTATTATTCCTGGACAATGAGTTGGCCATTTTGAAAGAAGCCTGGTTAGGCCATTAAACCGGATGTGATGACGTCACCAAGGGGGAGGGGCCACGTGGGCAGGCTTAGTTGATCCCAGGTGATAATGATTTGGCCAGGGGACCAGCTGGGAGTGATGACGTCATCGAGATTAGTTCTGGTATTAGGGTTAGAGAATTGGGGCTCTGTTCATGGTTAGGGTTAGGATAAGGTTTTGGGCTAGGTAGGGTTCAGGCTCAGGTGTGGGCTAGGTTTACGGTTTGGGTTAGAGGGTTAGGGACAGGGTTATGGTCACAGTGTAGTAATGTTGGCTATTCACAATGAATGAGCTTCAATCACTGGACAATTTGGTGTGTAGCACTCAGAACTTACGACTCCAGACTAGGGAAATATTTAGAAATGTGCTTCACACAATAGGAATACACATTCCAATAGACTGAGTATGTGAACAGCACAATTTTGTCACTGGGAAATCTTCAAACAGCTGAGAAGCGAGTGTGACACTGTTTACATTTATTTTTCCCGTCAAAAGGAGTTGGCGTTTTCGGAAAAAGGTTTTGGTGAAACACTGAAAAACTCATTTTCCTAGACCTGTGGAACAGTATGAAAGTATTGAGAACACTATGAAATAAAAATGTTAGTTAGGCTAGGGTTCCAAGTAATGTTTTACTGTGCCTTTAAAAAGCCGGTATGACAGCGTGTTAAAATGAAAAGTCTCGTTTCTTAAAACAACAGACCAGGGGAATGGCAGAGTGTCTCTAGAACTCCTGGAATACGCTTTAGAACCCGAACATCTCTACTGAATTTTGAAATACAGAGAATTTGTATCCAAAGCGCTGTGAAAGGTAGGATAGAATGTCAAGTGCTAATAATGTTGAAAGTGCTGGTATATTTGTAAAAAAGGTTGTTTTACCAAATTAGAATTCACAATGAAAAAGCTTGAGACACTGGAAGAGAGAGAATCCAACTCAGGAAATTCACACTTATAACCTAGGTTAATATCTAAGAAAGTGCTTCAAACACTTGGAATACGTGAATAAAGGGCCTTAATATCTGTAACACATTGTTTCCTGACAAGGAAATCGTGTTCAAAGAACATAGAACCGAGTTGGATACTGGTTACATTTATTATTCCTGGACAATGAGTTGGCCATTTTGAAAGAAGCCTGGTTAGGCCATTAAACCGGATGTGATGACATCACCTAGGGGGAGGGGCCACGTGGGCAGGCTTAGTTGATCCCAGGTGATAATGATTTGGCCAGGGGACCAGCTGGGAGTGATGAAGTCATCGAGATTAGTTCTGGTATTAGGGTTAGAGAATTGGGGCTCTGTTCATGGTTAGGGTTAGGATAAGGTTTTGGGCTAGGTAGGGTTCAGGCTCAGGTGTGGGCTAGGTTTACGGTTTGGGTTAGAGGGTTAGGGACAGGGTTATGGTCACAGTGTAGTAATGTTGGCTATTCACAATGAATGAGCTTCAATCACTGGACAATTTGGTGTGTAGCACTCAGAACTTACGACTCCAGACTAGGGAAATATTTAGAAATGTGCTTCACACAATAGGAATACATATTCCAGTATACTGAGTATCTGAACAGCACAATTTTGTCACTGGGAAATCTTGTTCAAACAGCTGAGAAGCGAGTGTGACACTGTTTACATTTATTTTTTCCGTCAAAAGGAGTTGGCGTTTTCGGGAAAAGGTTTTGGTGAAACACTGAAAAACTCATTTTCCTAGAGCTATGGAACAGTATGAAAGTATTGAGAACACTATGAAATAAAAATGGTAGTTAGGCTAGGGTTCCAAGTAATGTTTTACTGTGCCTTTAAAAAGCCGGTATGACAGCGTGTTAAAATGAAAAGTCTCATTGCTCAAAACAACAGACCAGGGGAATGGCAGAGTGTCTCTAGAACTCCTGGAATACGTTTTAGAACCCGAACATCTCTACTGAATTTTGAAATACTGAGAATTTGTATCCAAAGCGCTGTGAAAGGTAGGATAGACTGTCAAGTGGTAATAATGTTGAAAGTGCTGGTATATTTGTAAAAAAGGTTGTTTTACCAAATCAGAATTCATAATGAAAAAGCTTGAGACACTGGAAGAGAGAGACTCCAACTCGGGAAATTCACACTGATAACCTAGGTTAATATCTAAGAAAATGCTTCAAACACTAGGAATACGTGAATAAAGGGCCTTAATATCTGTAACACATTGTTTCCTGACAAGGAAATCGTGTTCAAAGAACATAGAACCGAGTTGGATACTGGTTACATTTATTATTCCGGGACAATGAGTTGGCCATTTTGAAAGAAGCCTGGTTAGGCCATTAAACCGGATGTGATGACGTCACCAAGGGGGAGGGGCCACGTGGGCAGGCTTAATTGATCCCAGGTGATAATGATTTGGCCAGGGGACCAGCTGGGAGTGATGACGTCATCGAGATTAGTTCTGGTATTAGGATTAGAGAATTGGGGCTCTGTTCATGGTTAGGGTTAGGATAAGGTTTTGGGCTAGGTAGGGTTCAGGCTCAGGTGTGGGCTAGGTTTAGGGTTTGGGTTAGAGGGTTAGGGACAGGGTTACGGTCGCAGTGTAGTAATGTTGGCTATTCACAATGAATGAGCTTCAATCACTGGACAATTTGGTGTGTAACACTCAGAACGTACGCCTCCAGACTAGGGAAATATTTAGAAATGTGCTTCACACAATTGGAATACATATTCCAATAGACTGAGTATCTGAACAGCACAATTTTGTCACTGGGAAATCTTCTTCAAACAGCTGAGAAGCGAGTGTGACACTGTTTACATTTATTTTTCCCGTCAAAGTGAGTTGGCGTTTTCGGGAAAAGGTTTTGGTGAAACACTGAAAAACTCATTTTCCTAGAGCTATGGAACAGTATGAAAGTATTGAGAACACTATGAAATAAAAATGGTAGTTAGGCTAGGGTTCCAAGTAATGTTTTACTGTGCCTTTAAAAAGCCGGTATGACAGCGTGTTAAAATGAAAAGTCTCGTTGCTCAAAACAACAGACCAGGGGAATGGCAGAGTGTCTCTAGAACTCCTGGAATACGCTTTAGAACCCGAACATTTCTACTGAATTTTGAAATACAGAGAATTTGTATCCAAAGTGCTGTGAAAGGTAGGATAGACTGTCAAGTGCTAATAATGTTGAAAGTGCTGGTATATTTGTAAAATAGGTTGTTTTACCAAATTAGAATTCACAATGAAAAAGCTTGAGACACTGGAAGAGAGAGAATCCAACTCAGGAAATTCACACTGATAACCTAGGTTAATATCTAAGAAAGTGCTTCAAACACTTGGAATACGTGAATAAAGGGCCTTAATATCTGTAACACATTGTTTCCTGAGAAGGAAATCGTGTTCAAAGAACATAGAACCGAGTTGGATACTGGTTACATTTATTATTCCTGGACAATGAGTTGGCCATTTTGAAAGAAGCCTGGTTAGGCCATTAAACCGGATGTGATGACGTCACCAAGGGGGAGGGGCCACGTGGGCAGGCTTAGTTGATCCCAGGTGATAATGATTTGGCCAGGGGACCAGCTGGGAGTGATGACGTCATCGAGATTAGTTCTGGTATTAGGGTTAGAGAATTGGGGCTCTGTTCATGGTTAGGGTTAGGATAAGGTTTTGGGCTAGGTAGGGTTCAGGCTCAGGTGTGGGCTAGGTTTACGGTTTGGGTTAGAGGGTTAGGGACAGGGTTATGGTCACAGTGTAGTAATGTTGGCTATTCACAATGAATGAGCTTCAATCACTGGACAATTTGGTGTGTAGCACTCAGAACTTACGACTCCAGACTAGGGAAATATTTAGAAATGTGCTTCACACAATAGGAATACACATTCCAATAGACTGAGTATGTGAACAGCACAATTTTGTCACTGGGAAATCTTCAAACAGCTGAGAAGCGAGTGTGACACTGTTTACATTTATTTTTCCCGTCAAAAGGAGTTGGCGTTTTCGGAAAAAGGTTTTGGTGAAACACTGAAAAACTCATTTTCCTAGACCTGTGGAACAGTATGAAAGTATTGAGAACACTATGAAATAAAAATGTTAGTTAGGCTAGGGTTCCAAGTAATGTTTTACTGTGCCTTTAAAAAGCCGGTATGACAGCGTGTTAAAATGAAAAGTCTCGTTTCTTAAAACAACAGACCAGGGGAATGGCAGAGTGTCTCTAGAACTCCTGGAATACGCTTTAGAACCCGAACATCTCTACTGAATTTTGAAATACAGAGAATTTGTATCCAAAGCGCTGTGAAAGGTAGGATAGAATGTCAAGTGCTAATAATGTTGAAAGTGCTGGTATATTTGTAAAAAAGGTTGTTTTACCAAATTAGAATTCACAATGAAAAAGCTTGAGACACTGGAAGAGAGAGAATCCAACTCAGGAAATTCACACTTATAACCTAGGTTAATATCTAAGAAAGTGCTTCAAACACTTGGAATACGTGAATAAAGGGCCTTAATATCTGTAACACATTGTTTCCTGACAAGGAAATCGTGTTCAAAGAACATAGAACCGAGTTGGATACTGGTTACATTTATTATTCCTGGACAATGAGTTGGCCATTTTGAAAGAAGCCTGGTTAGGCCATTAAACCGGATGTGATGACATCACCTAGGGGGAGGGGCCACGTGGGCAGGCTTAGTTGATCCCAGGTGATAATGATTTGGCCAGGGGACCAGCTGGGAGTGATGAAGTCATCGAGATTAGTTCTGGTATTAGGGTTAGAGAATTGGGGCTCTGTTCATGGTTAGGGTTAGGATAAGGTTTTGGGCTAGGTAGGGTTCAGGCTCAGGTGTGGGCTAGGTTTACGGTTTGGGTTAGAGGGTTAGGGACAGGGTTATGGTCACAGTGTAGTAATGTTGGCTATTCACAATGAATGAGCTTCAATCACTGGACAATTTGGTGTGTAGCACTCAGAACTTACGACTCCAGACTAGGGAAATATTTAGAAATGTGCTTCACACAATAGGAATACATATTCCAGTATACTGAGTATCTGAACAGCACAATTTTGTCACTGGGAAATCTTGTTCAAACAGCTGAGAAGCGAGTGTGACACTGTTTACATTTATTTTTTCCGTCAAAAGGAGTTGGCGTTTTCGGGAAAAGGTTTTGGTGAAACACTGAAAAACTCATTTTCCTAGAGCTATGGAACAGTATGAAAGTATTGAGAACACTATGAAATAAAAATGGTAGTTAGGCTAGGGTTCCAAGTAATGTTTTACTGTGCCTTTAAAAAGCCGGTATGACAGCGTGTTAAAATGAAAAGTCTCATTGCTCAAAACAACAGACCAGGGGAATGGCAGAGTGTCTCTAGAACTCCTGGAATACGTTTTAGAACCCGAACATCTCTACTGAATTTTGAAATACTGAGAATTTGTATCCAAAGCGCTGTGAAAGGTAGGATAGACTGTCATGTGGTAATAATTTTGAAAGTGCTGGTATATTTGTAAAAAAAGGTTGTTTTACCAAATTAGAATTCACAATGGAAAAGCTTGAGACACTGGAAGAGAGAGACTCCAACTCGGGAAATTCACAATGATAACCTAGGTTAATATCTAAGAAAGTGCTTCAAACACTAGGAATACGTGAATAAAGGGCCTTAATGTCTGTAACACATTGTTTCCTGACAAGGAAATCGTGTTCAAAGAACATAGAACCGTGTTGGACACTGGTTACATTTATTATTCCTGGACAATGAGTTGGCCATTTTGAAAGAAGCCTGGTTAGGCCATTAAACCGGATGTGATGACGTCACAAAGTGGGAGGGGCCACGTGGGCAGGCTTAATTGATCCCAGGTGATAATGATTTGGCCAAGGGACCAGCTGGGAGTTATGATGTCATCAAGATTAGTTCTGGTATTAGGGTTAGAGAATTGGGGCTCTTTTCATGGTTAGGGTTAGGATAAGGTTTTGGGCTAGGTAGGGTTCAGGCTCAGGTGTGGGCTAGGTTTAGGGTTTGGGTTAGAGGGTTAGGGACAGTGTTACAGTCACAGTGTAGTAATGTTGGCTATTCACAATGAATGAGCTTCAATCACTGGACAATTTGGTGTGTAGCACTCAGAACGTACGCCTCCAGACTAGGGAAATATTTAGAAATGAGTTTCACACAATAGGAATACATATTCCAATAGACTGAGTATCTGAACAGCACAATTTTGTCACTGGGAAATCTTGTTCAAACAGCTGAGAAGCGAGTGTGACACTGTTTACATTTATTTTTCCCGTCAAAAGGAGTTGGCGTTTTCGGGAAAAGGTTTTGGTGAAACACTGAAAAACTCATTTTCCTAGAGCTATCGAACAGTATGAAAGTATTGAGAACACTATGAAGTAAAAATGTTAGTTAGGCTAGGGTTCCAAGTAATGTTTTACTGTGCCTTTAAAAAGCCGGTATGACAGCCATGTTAAAATGAAATGTCTCATTGCTCAAAACAACAGACCAGGGGAATGGCAGAGTGTCTCTAGAACTCCTGGAATACGCTTTAGAAACCGAACATCTCTACTGAATTTTGAAATACAGAGAATTTGTATCCAAAGCGCTGTGAAAGGTAGGATAGACTGTCAAGTGTTAATAATGTTGAAACTGCTGGTATATTTGTAAAAAAGGTTTTTTTACCAAATTAGAATTCACAATGAAAAAGCTTGAGACACTGGAAGAGAGAGACTCCAACTCGGGAAATTCACACTGATAACCTAGGTTAATATCTAAGAAAGTGCTTCAAACGCTAGGAATACGTGAATAAAGGGCCTTAATATCTGTAACACATTGTTTCCTGACAAGGAAATCATGTTCAAAGAACATAGAACCGAGTTGGATACTGGTTACATTTATTATTCCGGGACAATGAGTTGGCCATTTTGAAAGAAGCCTGGTTAGGCCATTAAACCGGATGTGATGACGTCACCAAGGGGGAGGGGCCACGTGGGCTGGCTTAATTGATCCCAGGTGATAATGATTTGGCCAAGGGACCAGCTGGGAGTGATGATGTCATCGAGATTAGTTCTGGTATTAGGGTTAGAGAATTGGGGCTCTGTTCATGGTTAGGGTTAGGATAAGGTTTTGGGCTAGGTAGGGTTCAGGCTCAGGTGTGGGCTAGGTTTAGGGTTTGGGTTAGAGGGTTAGGGACAGGGTTACCATCGCAGTGTAGTAATGTTGGCTATTCACAATGAATGAGCTTCTATCACTGGACAATTTGGTGTGTAGCACTCAGAACGTACGCCTCCAGACTAGGGAAATATTTAGAAATGTGCTTCACACAATAGGAATACATATTCCAATAGACTGAGTATCTGAACAGCACAATTTTGTCACTGGGAAATCTTGTTCAAACAGCTGAGAAGCGAGTGTGACACTGTTTACATTTATTTTTCTCGTCAAAAGGAGTTGGCGTTTTCGGGAAAAGGTTTTGGTGAAACACTGAGAAACTCATTTTCCTAGAGCTATCGAACAGTATGAAAGTATTGAGAACACTATGAAATAAAAATGTTAGTTAGGCTAGGGTTCCAAGTAATGTTTTACTGTGCCTTTAAAAAGCCGGTATGACAGCCGTGTTAAAATGAAAAGTCTCATTGCTCAAAACAACAGACCAGGGGAATGGCAGAGTGTCTCTAGAACTCCTGGAATACGTTTTAGAACCCGAACATCTCTACTGAATATTGAAATACAGAGAATTTGTTTCCAAAGCCCTGTGAAAGGTAGGATAGACTGTCAAGTGGTAATAATGTTGAAAGTGCTGGTATATTTGTAAAAAAGGTTGTTTTACCAAATTAGAATTCACAATGAAAAAGCTTGAGACACTGGAAGAGAGAGACTCCAATTCGGGAAATTCACACTGATAACCTAGGTTAATATCTAAGAAAGTGCTTCAAACACTAGGAATACGTGAATAAAGGGCCTTAATATCTGTAACACATTGTTTCCTGACAAGGAAATCGTGTTCAAAGAACATAGAACCGAGTTGGATACTGGTTACATTTATTATTCCGGGACAATGAGTTGGCAATTTTGAAAGAAGCCTGGTTAGGCCATTAAACCGGATGTGATGACGTCACCAAGGGGGGGGGCCACGTGGGCAGGCTTAATTGATCCCAGGTGATAATGATTTGGCCAGGGGACCAGCTGGGAGTGATGACGTCATCGAGATTAGTTCTGGTATTAGGGTTAGAGAATTGGGGCTCTGTTCATGGTTAGGGTTAGGATAAGGTTTTGGGCTAGGTAGGGTTCAGGCTCAGGTGTGGGCTAGGTTTAGGGTTTGGGTTAGAGTGTTAGGGACAGGGTCAAGGTCGCAGTGTAGTAATGGTGGCTATTCACAATGAATGAGCTTCAATCACTGGACAATTTGGTGTGTAGCACTCAGAACGTACGACTCCAGACTAGGGAAATATTTAGAAATGTGCTTCACACAATAGGAATACATATTCCAATAGACTGAGTATCTGAACAGCACAATTTTGTCACTGGGAAATCTTGTTCAAACAGCTGAGTAGCGAGTATGACACTGTTTACATTTATTTTTCCCGTCAAAAGGAGTTGGCGTTTTCGGGAATAGGTTTTGGTGAAACACTGAAAAACTCATTTTCCTAGAGCTATCGAACAGTATGAAAGTATTGAGAACACTTGAAATAAAAATGTTAGTTAAGCTAGGGTTCCAAGTAATGTTTTACTGTGCCTTTGAAAAAGCCAGTATGACAGCCCTGTTAAAATGAAAAGTCTCATTGCTCAAAACAACATACCAGGGGAATGGCAGAGTGTCTCTAGAACTCCTGGAATACGTTTTAGAACCCGAACATCTCTACTGAATTTTGAAATACAGAGAATTTGTATCCAAAGCGCTGTGAAAGGTAGGATAGACTGTCAAGTGGTAATAATTTTGAAAGTGCTGGTATATTTGTAAAAAAAGGTTGTTTTACCAAATTAGAATTCACAATGAAAAAGCTTGAGACACTGGAAGAGAGAGACTCCAACTCGGGAAATTCACAATGATAACCTAGGTTAATATCTAAGAAAGTGCTTCAAACACTAGGAATACATGAATAAAGGGCCTTAATATCTGTAACACATTGTTTCCTGACAAGGAAATCGTGTTCAAAGAACATAGAACCGTGTTGGATACTGGTTACATTTATTATTCCTGGACAATGAGTTGGCCATTTTGAAAGAAGCCTGGTTAGGCCATTAAACCGGATGTGATGACGTCACCAAGGGGGAGGGGCCACGTGGGCAGGCTTAATTGATCCCAGGTGATAATGATTTGGCCAGGGGACCAGCTGGGAGTGATGACGTCATTGAGATTAGTTCTGGTATTAGGGTTAGAGAATTGGGGCTCTGTTCATGGTTAGGGTTAGGATAAGGTTTTGGGCTAGGTAGGGTTCAGGCTCAGGTGTGGGCTAGGTTTAGGGTTTGGGTTAGAGGGTTAGGGACAGGGTTACGGTCGGGGTGTAGTAATGTTGGCTATTCACAATGAATGAGCTTCAATCACTGGAAAATTTGGTGTGTAGCACTCAGAACGTACGCCTCCAGACTAGGGAAATATTTAGAAATGTGCTTCACACAATAGGAATACATGTTCCAATAGACTGAGTATCTGAACAGCACAATTTTGTCACTGGGAAATCTTGTTCAAACAGCTGAGAAGGGAGTGGGACACTATATACATTTATTTTCCCCGTCAAAAGGAGTTGGCGTTTTCGGGAAAAGGTTTTGGTGAAACACTGAAAAACTCATTTTCCTAGAGCTATCGAACAGTATGAAAGTATTGAGAACACTATGAAATAAAAATGTTAGTTAGGCTAGGGTTCCAAGTAATGTTTTACTGTGCCTTTAAAAAGCCGGTATGACAGCCGTGTTAAAATGAAAAGTCTCGTTGCTCAAAACAACAGACCAGGGGAATGGCAGAGTGTCTCTAGAACTCCTGGAATACGTTTTAGAACCCGAACATCTCTACTGAATTTTGAAATACAGAGAATTTGTATCCAAAGCGCTGTGAAAGGTAGGATAGACTGTCAAGTGGTAATAATGTTGAAAGTGCTGGTATATTTGTAAAAAAGGTTGTTTTACCAAATTAGAATTCACAATGAAAAAGCTTGAGACACTGGAAGAGAGAGACTCCAACTCGGGAAATTCACACTGATAACCTAGGTTAATATCTAAGAAAATCCTTCAAACACTAGGAATACGTGAATAAAGGGCCTTAATATCTGTAACACATTGTTTCCTGACAAGGAAATCGTGTTCAAAGAACATAGAACCGAGTTGGATACTGGTTACATTTATTATTCCGGGACAATGAGTTGGAGATTTTGAAAGAAGCCTGGTTAGGCCATTAAACCGGATGTGATGACGTCACCAAGGGGAAGGGGCCACGTGGGCAGGCTTAGTTGATCCCAGGTGATAATGATTTGGCCAGGGGACCAGCTGGGAGTGATGACCTCATCGAGATTAGTTCTGGTATTAGGGTTAGAGAATTGGGGCTCTGTTCATGGTTAGGGTTAGGATAAGGTTTTGGACTAGGTAGGGTTCAGGCTCAGGTGTGGGCTAGGTTTAGGGTTTGGGTTAGAGGGTTAGGGACAGGGTTACCGTCGCAGTGTAGTAATGTTGACTATTCACAATGAATGAGCTTCAATCACTAGACAATTTGGTGTGTAGCACTCAGAAAGTACGACTCCAGACTATGGAAATATTTAGAAATGTGCTTCACACAATAGGAATACATATTCCAATAGACTGAGTATCTGAACAGCACAATTTTGTCACTGGGAAATCTTGTTCAAACAGCTGAGAAGCGAGTGTGACACTGTATACATTTATTTTTCCCGTCAAAAGGAGTTGGCGTTTTCGGGAAAAGGTTTTGGTGAAACACTGAAAAACTCATTTTCCTAGAGCTATCGAACAGTATGAAAGTATTGAGAACACTATGAAATAAAAATGTTAGTTAGGCTAGGGTTCCAAGTAATGTTTTACTGTGCCTTTAAAAAGCCAGTATGACAGCCGTGTTAAAATGAAAAGTCTCGTTGCTCAAAACAACAGACCAGGGGAATGGCAAAGTGTCTCTAGAACTCCTGGAATATGTTTTAGAACCCGAACATCTCTACTGAATTTTGAAATACAGAGAATTTGTATCCAAAGCGCTGTGAAAGGTAGGATAGACTGTCAAGTGGTAATAATGTTGAAAGTGCTGGTATATTTGTAAAAAAGGTTGTTTTACCAAATTAGAATTCACAATGAAAAAGCTTGAGACACTGGAAGAGAGAGACTCCAACTCGGGATATTCACACTGATAACCTAGGTTAATATCTAAGAAAGTGCTTCAAACACTAGGAATACGTGAATAAAGGGCCTTAATATCTGTAACACATTGTTTCCTGACAAGGAAATCGTGTTCAAAGAACATAGAACCGAGTTGGATACTGGTTACATTTATTATTCCAGGACAATGAGTTGGCCATTTTGAAAGAAGCCTGGTTAGGCCATTAAACCGGATGTGATGACGTCACCAAGGGGGAGGGGCCACGTGGGCAGGCTTAATTGATCCCAGGTGATAATGATTTGGCCAGGGGACCAGCTGGGAGTGATGACGTCATCGAGATTAGTTCTGGTATTAGGGTTAGAGAATTGGGGCTCTGTTCATGGTTAGGGTTAGGATAAGGTTTAGGGATAGGTAGGGTTCAGGCTCAGGTGTAGGCTAGGTTTAGGGTTTGGGTTAAAGGGTTAGGGACAGGGTTATGGTCGCAGTGTAGTAATGTTGGCTATTCACAATGAATGAGCTTCAATCACTGGACAATTTGGTGTGTAGCACTCAGAACGTAAGACTCCAGATTAGGGAAATATTTAGAAATGTGCTTCACACAATAGGAATACATATTCCAATAGACTGAGTATCTGAACAGCACGATTTTGTCACTGGGAAATCTTGTTCAAACAGCTGAGAAGCGAGTGTGACACTGTATACATTTATTTTTCCCGTCAAAAGGAGTTGGCGTTTTCGGGAAAAGGTTTTGGTGAAACACTGAAAAACTCATTTTCCTAGAGCTATCGAACAGTATGAAAGTATTGAGAACACTATGAAATAAAAATGTTAGTTAAGCTAGGGTTCCAAGTAATGTTTTACTGTGCCTTTAAAAAGCCAGTATGACAGCCGTGTTAAAATGAAAAGTCTCATTGCTCAAAACAACAGACCAGGGGAATGGCAGAGTGTCTCTAGAACTCCTGGAATACGTTTTAGAACCCGAACATCTCTACTGAATTTTGAAATACAGAGAATTTGTATCCAAAGCGCTGTGAAAGGTAAGATAGACTGTCAAGTGGTAATAATGTTGAAAGTGCTGGTATATTTGTAAAAAAGGTTGTTTTACCAAATTAGAATTCACAATGAAAAAGCTTGAGACACTGGAAGAGAGAGACTCCAACTCGGGAAATTCACACTGATAACCTAGGTTAATATCTAAGAAAGTGCTTCAAACACTAGGAATACGTGAATAAAGGGCCTTAATATCTGTAACACATTGTTTCCTGACAAGGAAATCGTGTTCAAAGAACATAGAACCGAGTTGGATACTGGTTACATTTATTATTCCGGGACAATGAGTTGGCCATTTTGAAAGAAGCCTGGTTAGGCCATTAAACCGGATGTGATGACGTCACAAAGTGGGAGGGGCCACGTGGGCAGGCTTAATTGATCCCAGGTGATAATGATTTGGCCAAGGGACCAGCTGGGAGTTATGATGTCATCAAGATTAGTTCTGGTATTAGGGTTAGAGAATTGGGGCTCTTTTCATGGTTAGGGTTAGGATAAGGTTTTGGGCTAGGTAGGGTTCAGGCTCAGGTGTGGGCTAGGTTTAGGGTTTGGGTTAGAGGGTTAGGGACAGTGTTACAGTCACAGTGTAGTAATGTTGGCTATTCACAATGAATGAGCTTCAATCACTGGACAATTTGGTGTGTAGCACTCAGAACGTACGCCTCCAGACTAGGGAAATATTTAGAAATGTGCTTCACACAATAGGAATACATATTCCAATAGACTGAGTATCTGACAGCATAATTTTGTCACTGGGAAATCTTGTTCAAACAGCTGAGAAGCGAGTGTGACACTGTTTACATTTATTTTTCCCGTCAAAAGGAGTTGGCGTTTTCGGGAAAAGTTTTTGGTGAAACACTGAAAAACTCTTTTTCCTAGAGCTATCAAACAGTATGAAAGTATTGAGAACACTATGAAATAAAAATGTTATTTAGGCTAGGGTTCCAAGTAATGTTTTACTGTGCCTTTAAAAAGCCGGTATGACACTCGTGTTAAAATGAAAAGTCTCATTGCTCAAAACAACAGACCAGGGGAATGGCAGAGTGTCTCTAGAACTCCTGGAATACGCTTTAGTACCCGAACATCTCTACTGAATTTTGAAATACAGAGAATTTGTATCCAAAGCGCTGTGAAAGGTAGGATAGACTGTCAAGTGTTAATAATGTTGAAAGTGCTGGTATATTTGTAAAAAAGGTTGTTTTACCAAATTAGAATTCACAATGAAAAAGCTTGAGACACTGGAAGAGAGAGACTCCAACTCGGGAAATTCACACTGATAACCTAGGTTAATATCTAAGAAAATGCTTCAAACACTAGGAATACGTGAATAAAGGGCCTTAATATCTGTAACACATAGTTTCCTGACAAGGAAATTGTGTTCAAAGAACATAGAACCGAGTTGGATACTGGTTACATTTATTATTCCGGGACAATGAGTTGGCGATTTTGAAAGAAGCCTGGTTAGGCCATTAAACCGGATGTGATGACGTCACCAAGGGGGAGGGGCCACGTGGGCAGGCTTAATTGATCCCAGGTGATAATGATTTGGCCAGGGGACCAGCTGGGAGTGATGACGTCATCGAGATTAGTTCTGGTATTAGGTTTAGAGAATTGGGGCTCTGTTCATGGTTAGGGTTAGGATAAGGTTTTGGGCTAGGTAAGGTTCAGGCTCAGGTGTGGGCTAGGTTTATGGTTTGGGTTAGAGGGTTAGGGACAGGGTTAAGGTCGCAGTGTAGTAATGGTGGCTATTCACAATGAATGAGCTTCAATCACTGGACAATTTGGTGTGTAGCACTCAGAACGTATGTCTCCAGACTAGGGAAATATTTAGAAATGTGCTTCACACAATAGGAATACATATTCCAATAGACTGAGTATCTGAACAGCACAATTTTGTCACTGGGAAATCTTGTTCAAACAGCTGACAAGCGAGTGTGACACTGTTTACATTTATGTTTCCCGTCAAAAGGAGTTGGCGTTTTCGGGAAAAGGTTTTGGTGAAACACTGAAAAACTCATTTTCCTAGAGCTATCGAACAGTATGAAAGTATTGAGAACACTATGAAATAAAAATGTTAGTTAGGCTAGGGTTCCAAGTAATGTTTTACTGTGCCTTTAAAAAGCCGGTATGACAGCCATGTTAAAATGAAATGTCTCATTGCTAAAACAACAGACCAGGGGAATGGCAGAGTGTCTCTAGAACTCCTGGAATACGCTTTAGAAACCGAACATCTCTACTGAATTTTGAAATACAGAGAATTTGTATCCAAAGCGCTGTGAAAGGTAGGATAGACTGTCAAGTGTTAATAATGTTGAAACTGCTGGTATATTTGTAAAAAAGGTTGTTTTACCAAATTAGAATTCACAATGAAAAAGCTTGAGACACTGGAAGAGAGAGACTCCAACTCGGGAAATTCACACTGATAACCTAGGTTAATATCTAAGAAAGTGCTTCAAACGCTAGGAATACGTGAATAAAGGGCCTTAATATCTGTAACACATTGTTTCCTGACAAGGAAATCGTGTTCAAAGAACATAGAACCGAGTTGGATACTGGTTACATTTATTATTCCGGGACAATGAGTTGGCCATTTTGAAAGAAGCCTGGTTAGGCCATTAAACTGGATGTGATGACGTCACAAAGTGGGAGGGGCCACGTGGGCAGGCTTAATTGATCCCAGGTGATAATGATTTGGTCAAGGGACCAGCTGGGAGTTATGATGTCATCAAGATTAGTTCTGGTATTAGGGTTAGAGAATTGGGGCTCTTTTCATGGTTAGGGTTAGGATAAGGTTTTGGGCTAGGTAGGGTTCAGGCTCAGGTGTGGGCTAGGTTTAGGGTTTGGGTTAGAGGGTTAGGGACAGTGTTACAGTCACAGTGTAGTAATGTTGGCTATTCACAATGAATGAGCTTCAATCACTGGACAATTTGGTGTGTAGCACTCAGAACGTACGCCTCCAGACTAGGGAAATATTTAGAAATGAGCTTCACACAATAGGAATACATATTCCAATAGACTGAGTATCTGAACAGCACAATTTTGTCACTGGGAAATCTTGTTCAAACAGCTGAGAAGCGAGTGTGACACTGTTTACATTTATTTTTCCCGTCAAAAGGAGTTGGCGTTTTCGGGAAAAGGTTTTGGTGAAACACTGAAAAACTCATTTTCCTAGAGCTATCGAACAGTATGAAAGTATTGAGAACACTATGAAGTAAAAATGTTAGTTAGGCTAGGGTTCCAAGTAATGTTTTACTGTGCCTTTAAAAAGCCGGTATGACACTCGTGTTAAAATGAAAAGTCTCATTGCTCAAAACAACAGACCAGGGGAATGGCAGAGTGTCTCTAGAACTCCTGGAATACGCTTTAGAACCCGAACATCTCTACTGAATTTTGAAATACAGAGAATTTGTATCCAAAGCGCTGTGAAAGGTAGGATAGACTGTCAAGTGTTAATAATGTTGAAAGTGCTGGTATATTTGTAAAAAAGGTTGTTTTACCAAATTAGAATTCACAATGAAAAAGCTTGAGACACTGGAAGAGAGAGACTCCAACTCGGGAAATTCACACTGATAACCTAGGTTAATATCTAAGAAAATGCTTCAAACACTAGGAATACGTGAATAAAGGGCCTTAATATCTGTAACACATAGTTTCCTGACAAGGAAATTGTGTTCAAAGAACATAGAACCGAGTTGGATACTGGTTACATTTATTATTCCGGGACAATGAGTTGGCGATTTTGAAAGAAGCCTGGTTAGGCCATTAAACCGGATGTGATGACGTCACCAAGGGGGAGGGGCCACGTGGGCAGGCTTAATTGATCCCAGGTGATAATGATTTGGCCAGGGGACCAGCTGGGAGTGATGACGTCATCGAGATTAGTTCTGGTATTAGGTTTAGAGAATTGGGGCTCTGTTCATGGTTAGGGTTAGGATAAGGTTTTGGGCTAGGTAAGGTTCAGGCTCAGGTGTGGGCTAGGTTTATGGTTTGGGTTAGAGGGTTAGGGACAGGGTTAAGGTCGCAGTGTAGTAATGGTGGCTATTCACAATGAATGAGCTTCAATCACTGGACAATTTGGTGTGTAGCACTCAGAACGTATGTCTCCAGACTAGGGAAATATTTAGAAATGTGCTTCACACAATAGGAATACATATTCCAATAGACTGAGTATCTGAACAGCACAATTTTGTCACTGGGAAATCTTGTTCAAACAGCTGACAAGCGAGTGTGACACTGTTTACATTTATGTTTCCCGTCAAAAGGAGTTGGCGTTTTCGGGAAAAGGTTTTGGTGAAACACTGAAAAACTCATTTTCCTAGAGCTATCGAACAGTATGAAAGTATTGAGAACACTATGAAATAAAAATGTTAGTTAGGCTAGGGTTCCAAGTAATGTTTTACTGTGCCTTTAAAAAGCCGGTATGACAGCCATGTTAAAATGAAATGTCTCATTGCTAAAACAACAGACCAGGGGAATGGCAGAGTGTCTCTAGAACTCCTGGAATACGCTTTAGAAACCGAACATCTCTACTGAATTTTGAAATACAGAGAATTTGTATCCAAAGCGCTGTGAAAGGTAGGATAGACTGTCAAGTGTTAATAATGTTGAAACTGCTGGTATATTTGTAAAAAAGGTTGTTTTACCAAATTAGAATTCACAATGAAAAAGCTTGAGACACTGGAAGAGAGAGACTCCAACTCGGGAAATTCACACTGATAACCTAGGTTAATATCTAAGAAAGTGCTTCAAACGCTAGGAATACGTGAATAAAGGGCCTTAATATCTGTAACACATTGTTTCCTGACAAGGAAATCGTGTTCAAAGAACATAGAACCGAGTTGGATACTGGTTACATTTATTATTCCGGGACAATGAGTTGGCCATTTTGAAAGAAGCCTGGTTAGGCCATTAAACTGGATGTGATGACGTCACAAAGTGGGAGGGGCCACGTGGGCAGGCTTAATTGATCCCAGGTGATAATGATTTGGTCAAGGGACCAGCTGGGAGTTATGATGTCATCAAGATTAGTTCTGGTATTAGGGTTAGAGAATTGGGGCTCTTTTCATGGTTAGGGTTAGGATAAGGTTTTGGGCTAGGTAGGGTTCAGGCTCAGGTGTGGGCTAGGTTTAGGGTTTGGGTTAGAGGGTTAGGGACAGTGTTACAGTCACAGTGTAGTAATGTTGGCTATTCACAATGAATGAGCTTCAATCACTGGACAATTTGGTGTGTAGCACTCAGAACGTACGCCTCCAGACTAGGGAAATATTTAGAAATGAGCTTCACACAATAGGAATACATATTCCAATATACTGAGTATCTGAACAGCACAATTTTGTCACTGGGAAATCTTGTTCAAACAGCTGAGAAGCGAGTGTGACACTGTTTACATTTATTTTTCCCGTCAAAAGGAGTTGGCGTTTTCGGGAAAAGGTTTTGGTGAAACACTGAAAAACTCATTTTCCTAGAGCTATCGAACAGTATGAAAGTATTGAGAACACTATGAAGTAAAAATGTTAGTTAGGCTAGGGTTCCAAGTAATGTTTTACTGTGCCTTTAAAAAGCCGGTATGACAGCCATGTTAAAATGAAATGTCTCATTGCTCAAAACAACAGACCAGGGGAATGGCAGAGTGTCTCTAGAACTCCTGGAATACGCTTTAGAACCCGAACATCTCTACTGAATTTTGAAATACAGAGAATTTGTATCCAAAGCGCTGTGAAAGGTAGGATAGACTGTCAAGTGTTAATAATGTTGAAAGTGCTGGTATATTTGTAAAAAAGGTTGTTTTACCAAATTAGAATTCACAATGAAAAAGCTTGAGACACTGGAAGAGAGAGACTCCAACTCGGGAAATTCACACTGATAACCTAGGTTAATATCTAAGAAAATGCTTCAAACACTAGGAATACGTGAATAAAGGGCCTTAATATCTGTAACACATAGTTTCCTGACAAGGAAATTGTGTTCAAAGAACATAGAACCGAGTTGGATACTGGTTACATTTATTATTCCGGGACAATGAGTTGGCGATTTTGAAAGAAGCCTGGTTAGGCCATTAAACCGGATGTGATGACGTCACCAAGGGGGAGGGGCCACGTGGGCAGGCTTAATTGATCCCAGGTGATAATGATTTGGCCTAGGGACCAGCTGGGAGTGATGACGTCATCGAGATTAGTTCTGGTATTAGGTTTAGAGAATTGGGGCTCTGTTCATGGTTAGGGTTAGGATAAGGTTTTGGGCTAGGTAAGGTTCAGGCTCAGGTGTGGGCTAGGTTTATGGTTTGGGTTAGAGGGTTAGGGACAGGGTTAAGGTCGCAGTGTAGTAATGGTGGCTATTCACAATGAATGAGCTTCAATCACTGGACAATTTGGTGTGTAGCACTCAGAACGTATGTCTCCAGACTAGGGAAATATTTAGAAATGTGCTTCACACAATAGGAATACATATTCCAATAGACTGAGTATCTGAACAGCACAATTTTGTCACTGGGAAATCTTGTTCAAACAGCTGACAAGCGAGTGTGACACTGTTTACATTTATGTTTCCCGTCAAAAGGAGTTGGCGTTTTCGGGAAAAGGTTTTGGTGAAACACTGAAAAACTCATTTTCCTAGAGCTATCGAACAGTATGAAAGTATTGAGAACACTATGAAATAAAAATGTTAGTTAGGCTAGGGTTCCAAGTAATGTTTTACTGTGCCTTTAAAAAGCCGGTATGACAGCCATGTTAAAATGAAATGTCTCATTGCTCAAAACAACAGACCAGGGGAATGGCAGAGTGTCTCTAGAACTCCTGGAATACGCTTTAGAAACCGAACATCTCTACTGAATTTTGAAATACAGAGAATTTGTATCCAAAGCGCTGTGAAAGGTAGGATAGACTGTCAAGTGTTAATAATGTTGAAACTGCTGGTATATTTGTAAAAAAGGTTGTTTTACCAAATTAGAATTCACAATGAAAAAGCTTGAGACACTGGAAGAGAGGGACTCCAACTCGGGAAATTCACACTGATAACCTAGGTTAATATCTAAGAAAGTGCTTCAAACGCTAGGAATACGTGAATAAAGGGCCTTAATATCTGTAACACATTGTTTCCTGACAAGGAAATCGTGTTCAAAGAACATAGAACCGAGTTGGATACTGGTTACATTTATTATTCCGGGACAATGAGTTGGCCATTTTGAAAGAAGCCTGGTTAGGCCATTAAACTGGATGTGATGACGTCACAAAGTGGGAGGGGCCACGTGGGCAGGCTTAATTGATCCCAGGTGATAATGATTTGGTCAAGGGACCAGCTGGGAGTTATGATGTCATCAAGATTAGTTCTGGTATTAGGGTTAGAGAATTGGGGCTCTTTTCATGGTTAGGGTTAGGATAAGGTTTTGGGCTAGGTAGGGTTCAGGCTCAGGTGTGGGCTAGGTTTAGGGTTTGGGTTAGAGGGTTAGGGACAGTGTTACAGTCACAGTGTAGTAATGTTGGCTATTCACAATGAATGAGCTTCAATCACTGGACAATTTGGTGTGTAGCACTCAGAACGTACGCCTCCAGACTAGGGAAATATTTAGAAATGAGCTTCACACAATAGGAATACATATTCCAATAGACTGAGTATCTGAACAGCACAATTTTGTCACTGGGAAATCTTGTTCAAACAGCTGAGAAGCGAGTGTGACACTGTTTACATTTATTTTTCCCGTCAAAAGGAGTTGGCGTTTTCGGGAAAAGGTTTTGGTGAAACACTGAAAAACTCATTTTCCTAGAGCTATCGAACAGTATGAAAGTATTGAGAACACTATGAAGTAAAAATGTTAGTTAGGCTAGGGTTCCAAGTAATGTTTTACTGTGCCTTTAAAAAGCCGGTATGACACTCGTGTTAAAATGAAAAGTCTCATTGCTCAAAACAACAGACCAGGGGAATGGCAGAGTGTCTCTAGAACTCCTGGAATACGCTTTAGAACCCGAACATCTCTACTGAATTTTGAAATACAGAGAATTTGTATCCAAAGCGCTGTGAAAGGTAGGATAGACTGTCAAGTGTTAATAATGTTGAAAGTGCTGGTATATTTGTAAAAAAGGTTGTTTTACCAAATTAGAATTCACAATGAAAAAGCTTGAGACACTGGAAGAGAGAGACTCCAACTCGGGAAATTCACACTGATAACCTAGGTTAATATCTAAGAAAATGCTTCAAACACTAGGAATACGTGAATAAAGGGCCTTAATATCTGTAACACATAGTTTCCTGACAAGGAAATCGTGTTCAAAGAACATAGAACCGAGTTGGATACTGGTTACATTTATTATTCTGGGACAATGAGTTGGCGATTTTGAAAGAAGCCTGGTTAGGCCATTAAACCGGATGTGATGACGTCACAAAGTGGGAGGGGCCACGTGGGCAGGCTTAATTGATCCCAGGTGATAATGATTTGGCCAAGGGACCAGCTGGGAGTGATGATGTCATCGAGATTAGTTCTGGTATTAGGGTTAGAGAATTGGGGCTCTGTTCATGGTTAGGGTTAGGATAAGGTTTTGGGCTAGGTAGGGTTCAGGCTCAGGTGTGGGCTAGGTTTAGGGTTTGGGTTAGAGGGTTAGGGACAGGGTTACCATCGCAGTGTAGTAATGTTGGCTATTCACAATGAATGAGCTTCTATCACTGGACAATTTGGTGTGTAGCACTCAGAACGTACGCCTCCAGACTAGGGAAATATTTAGAAATGTGCTTCACACAATAGGAATACATATTCCAATAGACTGAGTATCTGACAGCATAATTTTGTCACTGGGAAATCTTGTTCAAACAGCTGAGAAGCGAGTGTGACACTGTTTACATTTATTTTTCCCGTCAAAAGGAGTTGGCGTTTTCGGGAAAAGTTTTTGGTGAAACACTGAAAAACTCTTTTTCCTAGAGCTATCAAACAGTATGAAAGTATTGAGAACACTATGAAATAAAAATGTTATTTAGGCTAGGGTTCCAAGTAATGTTTTACTGTGCCTTTAAAAAGCCGGTATGACACTCGTGTTAAAATGAAAAGTCTCATTGCTCAAAACAACAGACCAGGGGAATGGCAGAGTGTCTCTAGAACTCCTGGAATACGCTTTAGAACCCGAACATCTCTACTGAATTTTGAAATACAGAGAATTTGTATCCAAAGCGCTGTGAAAGGTAGGATAGACTGTCAAGTGTTAATAATGTTGAAACTGCTGGTATATTTGTAAAAAAGGTTGTTTTACCAAATTAGAATTCACAATGAAAAAGCTTGAGACACTGGAAGAGAGGGACTCCAACTCGGGAAATTCACACTGATAACCTAGGTTAATATCTAAGAAAGTGCTTCAAACGCTAGGAATACGTGAATAAAGGGCCTTAATATCTGTAACACATTGTTTCCTGACAAGGAAATCGTGTTCAAAGAACATAGAACCGAGTTGGATACTGGTTACATTTATTATTCCGGGACAATGAGTTGGCCATTTTGAAAGAAGCCTGGTTAGGCCATTAAACTGGATGTGATGACGTCACAAAGTGGGAGGGGCCACGTGGGCAGGCTTAATTGATCCCAGGTGATAATGATTTGGTCAAGGGACCAGCTGGGAGTTATGATGTCATCAAGATTAGTTCTGGTATTAGGGTTAGAGAATTGGGGCTCTTTTCATGGTTAGGGTTAGGATAAGGTTTTGGGCTAGGTAGGGTTCAGGCTCAGGTGTGGGCTAGGTTTAGGGTTTGGGTTAGAGGGTTAGGGACAGTGTTACAGTCACAGTGTAGTAATGTTGGCTATTCACAATGAATGAGCTTCAATCACTGGACAATTTGGTGTGTAGCACTCAGAACGTACGCCTCCAGACTAGGGAAATATTTAGAAATGAGCTTCACACAATAGGAATACATATTCCAATATACTGAGTATCTGAACAGCACAATTTTGTCACTGGGAAATCTTGTTCAAACAGCTGAGAAGCGAGTGTGACACTGTTTACATTTATTTATCCCGTCAAAAGGAGTTGGCGTTTTCGGGAAAAGGTTTTGGTGAAACACTGAAAAACTCATTTTCCTAGAGCTATCGAACAGTATGAAAGTATTGAGAACACTATGAAGTAAAAATGTTAGTTAGGCTAGGGTTCCAAGTAATGTTTTACTGTGCCTTTAAAAAGCCGGTATGACAGCCATGTTAAAATGAAATGTCTCATTGCTCAAAACAACAGACCAGGGGAATGGCAGAGTGTCTCTAGAACTCCTGGAATACGCTTTAGAACCCGAACATCTCTACTGAATTTTGAAATACAGAGAATTTGTATCCAAAGCGCTGTGAAAGGTAGGATAGACTGTCAAGTGTTAATAATGTTGAAAGTGCTGGTATATTTGTAAAAAAGGTTGTTTTACCAAATTAGAATTCACAATGAAAAAGCTTGAGACACTGGAAGAGAGAGACTCCAACTCGGGAAATTCACACTGATAACCTAGGTTAATATCTAAGAAAATGCTTCAAACACTAGGAATACGTGAATAAAGGGCCTTAATATCTGTAACACATAGTTTCCTGACAAGGAAATTGTGTTCAAAGAACATAGAACCGAGTTGGATACTGGTTACATTTATTATTCCGGGACAATGAGTTGGCGATTTTGAAAGAAGCCTGGTTAGGCCATTAAACCGGATGTGATGACGTCACCAAGGGGGAGGGGCCACGTGGGCAGGCTTAATTGATCCCAGGTGATAATGATTTGGCCAGGGGACCAGCTGGGAGTGATGACGTCATCGAGATTAGTTCTGGTATTAGGTTTAGAGAATTGGGGCTCTGTTCATGGTTAGGGTTAGGATAAGGTTTTGGGCTAGGTAAGGTTCAGGCTCAGGTGTGGGCTAGGTTTATGGTTTGGGTTAGAGGGTTAGGGACAGGGTTAAGGTCGCAGTGTAGTAATGGTGGCTATTCACAATGAATGAGCTTCAATCACTGGACAATTTGGTGTGTAGCACTCAGAACGTATGTCTCCAGACTAGGGAAATATTTAGAAATGTGCTTCACACAATAGGAATACATATTCCAATAGACTGAGTATCTGAACAGCACAATTTTGTCACTGGGAAATCTTGTTCAAACAGCTGACAAGCGAGTGTGACACTGTTTACATTTATGTTTCCCGTCAAAAGGAGTTGGCGTTTTCGGGAAAAGGTTTTGGTGAAACACTGAAAAACTCATTTTCCTAGAGCTATCGAACAGTATGAAAGTATTGAGAACACTATGAAATAAAAATGTTAGTTAGGCTAGGGTTCCAAGTAATGTTTTACTGTGCCTTTAAAAAGCCGGTATGACAGCCATGTTAAAATGAAATGTCTCATTGCTCAAAACAACAGACCAGGGGAATGGCAGAGTGTCTCTAGAACTCCTGGAATACGCTTTAGAAACCGAACATCTCTACTGAATTTTGAAATACAGAGAATTTGTATCCAAAGCGCTGTGAAAGGTAGGATAGACTGTCAAGTGTTAATAATGTTGAAACTGCTGGTATATTTGTAAAAAAGGTTGTTTTACCAAATTAGAATTCACAATGAAAAAGCTTGAGACACTGGAAGAGAGGGACTCCAACTCGGGAAATTCACACTGATAACCTAGGTTAATATCTAAGAAAGTGCTTCAAACGCTAGGAATACGTGAATAAAGGGCCTTAATATCTGTAACACATTGTTTCCTGACAAGGAAATCGTGTTCAAAGAACATAGAACCGAGTTGGATACTGGTTACATTTATTATTCCGGGACAATGAGTTGGCCATTTTGAAAGAAGCCTGGTTAGGCCATTAAACTGGATGTGATGACGTCACAAAGTGGGAGGGGCCACGTGGGCAGGCTTAATTGATCCCAGGTGATAATGATTTGGTCAAGGGACCAGCTGGGAGTTATGATGTCATCAAGATTAGTTCTGGTATTAGGGTTAGAGAATTGGGGCTCTTTTCATGGTTAGGGTTAGGATAAGGTTTTGGGCTAGGTAGGGTTCAGGCTCAGGTGTGGGCTAGGTTTAGGGTTTGGGTTAGAGGGTTAGGGACAGTGTTACAGTCACAGTGTAGTAATGTTGGCTATTCACAATGAATGAGCTTCAATCACTGGACAATTTGGTGTGTAGCACTCAAAACGTACGCCTCCAGACTAGGGAAATATTTAGAAATGAGCTTCACACAATAGGAATACATATTCCAATATACTGAGTATCTGAACAGCACAATTTTGTCACTGGGAAATCTTGTTCAAACAGCTGAGAAGCCAGTGTGACACTGTTTACATTTATTTTTCCCGTCAAAAGGAGTTGGCGTTTTCGGGAAAAGGTTTTGGTGAAACACTGAAAAACTCATTTTCCTAGAGCTATCGAACAGTATGAAAGTATTGAGAACACTATGAAGTAAAAATGTTAGTTAGGCTAGGGTTCCAAGTAATGTTTTACTGTGCCTTTAAAAAGCCGGTATGACAGCCATGTTAAAATGAAATGTCTCATTGCTCAAAACAACAGACCAGGGGAATGGCAGAGTGTCTCTAGAACTCCTGGAATACGCTTTAGAACCCGAACATCTCTACTGAATTTTGAAATACAGAGAATTTGTATCCAAAGCGCTGTGAAAGGTAGGATAGACTGTCAAGTGTTAATAATGTTGAAAGTGCTGGTATATTTGTAAAAAAGGTTGTTTTACCAAATTAGAATTCACAATGAAAAAGCTTGAGACACTGGAAGAGAGAGACTCCAACTCGGGAAATTCACACTGATAACCTAGGTTAATATCTAAGAAAATGCTTCAAACACTAGGAATACGTGAATAAAGGGCCTTAATATCTGTAACACATAGTTTCCTGACAAGGAAATTGTGTTCAAAGAACATAGAACCGAGTTGGATACTGGTTACATTTATTATTCCGGGACAATGAGTTGGCGATTTTGAAAGAAGCCTGGTTAGGCCATTAAACCGGATGTGATGACGTCACCAAGGGGGAGGGGCCACGTGGGCAGGCTTAATTGATCCCAGGTGATAATGATTTGGCCAGGGGACCAGCTGGGAGTGATGACGTCATCGAGATTAGTTCTGGTATTAGGTTTAGAGAATTGGGGCTCTGTTCATGGTTAGGGTTAGGATAAGGTTTTGGGCTAGGTAAGGTTCAGGCTCAGGTGTGGGCTAGGTTTATGGTTTGGGTTAGAGGGTTAGGGACAGGGTTAAGGTCGCAGTGTAGTAATGGTGGCTATTCACAATGAATGAGCTTCAATCACTGGACAATTTGGTGTGTAGCACTCAGAACGTATGTCTCCAGACTAGGGAAATATTTAGAAATGTGCTTCACACAATAGGAATACATATTCCAATAGACTGAGTATCTGAACAGTACAATTTTGTCACTGGGAAATCTTGTTCAAACAGCTGACAAGCGAGTGTGACACTGTTTACATTTATGTTTCCCGTCAAAAGGAGTTGGCGTTTTCGGGAAAAGGTTTTGGTGAAACACTGAAAAACTCATTTTCCTAGAGCTATCGAACAGTATGAAAGTATTGAGAACACTATGAAATAAAAATGTTAGTTAGGCTAGGGTTCCAAGTAATGTTTTACTGTGCCTTTAAAAAGCCGGTATGACAGCCATGTTAAAATGAAATGTCTCATTGCTCAAAACAACAGACCAGGGGAATGGCAGAGTGTCTCTAGAACTCCTGGAATACGCTTTAGAAACCGAACATCTCTACTGAATTTTGAAATACAGAGAATTTGTATCCAAAGCGCTGTGAAAGGTAGGATAGACTATCAAGTGTTAATAATGTTGAAACTGCTGGTATATTTGTAAAAAAGGTTGTTTTTCCCAAATTAGAATTCACAATGAAAAAGCTTGAGACACTGGAAGAGAGGGACTCCAACTCGGGAAATTCACACTGATAACCTAGGTTAATATCTAAGAAAGTGCTTCAAACGCTAGGAATACGTGAATAAAGGGCCTTAATATCTGTAACACATTGTTTCCTGACAAGGAAATCGTGTTCAAAGAACATAGAACCGAGTTGGATACTGGTTACATTTATTATTCCGGGACAATGAGTTGGCCATTTTGAAAGAAGCCTGGTTAGGCCATTAAACTGGATGTGATGACGTCACAAAGTGGGAGGGGCCACGTGGGCAGGCTTAATTGATCCCAGGTGATAATGATTTGGTCAAGGGACCAGCTGGGAGTTATGATGTCATCAAGATTAGTTCTGGTATTAGGGTTAGAGAATTGGGGCTCTTTTCATGGTTAGGGTTAGGATAAGGTTTTGGGCTAGGTAGGGTTCAGGCTCAGGTGTGGGCTAGGTTTAGGGTTTGGGTTAGAGGGTTAGGGACAGTGTTACAGTCACAGTGTAGTAATGTTGGCTATTCACAATGAATGAGCTTCAATCACTGGACAATTTGGTGTGTAGCACTCAGAACGTACGCCTCCAGACTAGGGAAATATTTAGAAATGAGCTTCACACAATAGGAATACATATTCCAATAGACTGAGTATCTGAACAGCACAATTTTGTCACTGGGAAATCTTGTTCAAACAGCTGAGAAGCGAGTGTGACACTGTTTACATTTATTTTTCCCGTCAAAAGGAGTTGGCGTTTTCGGGAAAAGGTTTTGGTGAAACACTGAAAAACTCATTTTCCTAGAGCTATCGAACAGTATGAAAGTATTGAGAACACTATGAAGTAAAAATGTTAGTTAGGCTAGGGTTCCAAGTAATGTTTTACTGTGCCTTTAAAAAGCCGGTATGACACTCGTGTTAAAATGAAAAGTCTCATTGCTCAAAACAACAGACCAGGGGAATGGCAGAGTGTCTCTAGAACTCCTGGAATACGCTTTAGAACCCGAACATCTCTACTGAATTTTGAAATACAGAGAATTTGTATCCAAAGCGCTGTGAAAGGTAGGATAGACTGTCAAGTGTTAATAATGTTGAAAGTGCTGGTATATTTGTAAAAAAGGTTGTTTTACCAAATTAGAATTCACAATGAAAAAGTTTGAGACACTGGAAGAGAGAGACTCCAACTCGGGAAATTCACACTGATAACCTAGGTTAATATCTAAGAAAATGCTTCAAACACTAGGAATACGTGAATAAAGGGCCTTAATATCTGTAACACATAGTTTCCTGACAAGGAAATCGTGTTCAAAGAACATAGAACCGAGTTGGATACTGGTTACATTTATTATTCTGGGACAATGAGTTGGCGATTTTGAAAGAAGCCTGGTTAGGCCATTAAACCGGATGTGATGACGTCACAAAGTGGGAGGGGCCACGTGGGCAGGCTTAATTGATCCCAGGTGATAATGATTTGGCCAAGGGACCAGCTGGGAGTGATGATGTCATCGAGATTAGTTCTGGTATTAGGGTTAGAGAATTGGGGCTCTGTTCATGGTTAGGGTTAGGATAAGGTTTTGGGCTAGGTAGGGTTCAGGCTCAGGTGTGGGCTAGGTTTAGGGTTTGGGTTAGAGGGTTAGGGACAGGGTTACCATCGCAGTGTAGTAATGTTGGCTATTCACAATGAATGAGCTTCTATCACTGGACAATTTGGTGTGTAGCACTCAGAACGTATGCCTCCAGACTAGGGAAATATTTAGAAATGTGCTTCACACAATAGGAATACATATTCCAATAGACTGAGTATCTGACAGCATAATTTTGTCACTGGGAAATCTTGTTCAAACAGCTGAGAAGCGAGTGTGACACTGTTTACATTTATTTTTCCCGTCAAAAGGAGTTGGCGTTTTCGGGAAAAGTTTTTGGTGAAACACTGAAAAACTCTTTTTCCTAGAGCTATCAAACAGTATGAAAGTATTGAGAACACTATGAAATAAAAATGTTATTTAGGCTAGGGTTCCAAGTAATGTTTTACTGTGCCTTTAAAAAGCCGGTATGACACTCGTGTTAAAATGAAAAGTCTCATTGCTCAAAACAACAGACCAGGGGAATGGCAGAGTGTCTCTAGAACTCCTGGAATACGCTTTAGAACCCGAACATCTCTACTGAATTTTGAAATACAGAGAATTTGTATCCAAAGCGCTGTGAAAGGTAGGATAGACTGTCAAGTGTTAATAATGTTGAAACTGCTGGTATATTTGTAAAAAAGGTTGTTTTACCAAATTAGAATTCACAATGAAAAAGCTTGAGACACTGGAAGAGAGGGACTCCAACTCGGGAAATTCACACTGATAACCTAGGTTAATATCTAAGAAAGTGCTTCAAACGCTAGGAATACGTGAATAAAGGGCCTTAATATCTGTAACACATTGTTTCCTGACAAGGAAATCGTGTTCAAAGAACATAGAACCGAGTTGGATACTGGTTACATTTATTATTCCGGGACAATGAGTTGGCCATTTTGAAAGAAGCCTGGTTAGGCCATTAAACTGGATGTGATGACGTCACAAAGTGGGAGGGGCCACGTGGGCAGGCTTAATTGATCCCAGGTGATAATGATTTGGTCAAGGGACCAGCTGGGAGTTATGATGTCATCAAGATTAGTTCTGGTATTAGGGTTAGAGAATTGGGGCTCTTTTCATGGTTAGGGTTAGGATAAGGTTTTGGGCTAGGTAGGGTTCAGGCTCAGGTGTGGGCTAGGTTTAGGGTTTGGGTTAGAGGGTTAGGGACAGTGTTACAGTCACAGTGTAGTAATGTTGGCTATTCACAATGAATGAGCTTCAATCACTGGACAATTTGGTGTGTAGCACTCAGAACGTACGCCTCCAGACTAGGGAAATATTTAGAAATGAGCTTCACACAATAGGAATACATATTCCAATAGACTGAGTATCTGAACAGCACAATTTTGTCACTGGGAAATCTTGTTCAAACAGCTGAGAAGCGAGTGTGACACTGTTTACATTTATTTTTCCCGTCAAAAGGAGTTGGCGTTTTCGGGAAAAGGTTTTGGTGAAACACTGAAAAACTCATTTTCCTAGAGCTATCGAACAGTATGAAAGTATTGAGAACACTATGAAGTAAAAATGTTAGTTAGGCTAGGGTTCCAAGTAATGTTTTACTGTGCCTTTAAAAAGCCGGTATGACACTCGTGTTAAAATGAAAAGTCTCATTGCTCAAAACAACAGACCAGGGGAATGGCAGAGTGTCTCTAGAACTCCTGGAATACGCTTTAGAACCCGAACATCTCTACTGAATTTTGAAATACAGAGAATTTGTATCCAAAGCGCTGTGAAAGGTAGGATAGACTGTCAAGTGTTAATAATGTTGAAAGTGCTGGTATATTTGTAAAAAAGGTTGTTTTACCAAATTAGAATTCACAATGAAAAAGCTTGAGACACTGGAAGAGAGAGACTCCAACTCGGGAAATTCACACTGATAACCTAGGTTAATATCTAAGAAAATGCTTCAAACACTAGGAATACGTGAATAAAGGGCCTTAATATCTGTAACACATAGTTTCCTGACAAGGAAATCGTGTTCAAAGAACATAGAACCGAGTTGGATACTGGTTACATTTATTATTCTGGGACAATGAGTTGGCGATTTTGAAAGAAGCCTGGTTAGGCCATTAAACCGGATGTGATGACGTCACCAAGGGGGAGGGGCCACGTGGCCAGGCTTAATTGATCCCAGGTGATAATGATTTGGCCAGGGGACCAGCTGGGAGTGATGACGTCATCGAGATTAGTTCTGGTATTAGGTTTAGAGAATTGGGGCTCTGTTCATGGTTAGGGTTAGGATAAGGTTTTGGGATAGGTAAGGTTCAGGCTCAGGTGTGGGCTAGGTTTATGGTTTGGGTTAGAGGGTTAGGGACAGGGTTAAGGTCGCAGTGTAGTAATGGTGGCTATTCACAATGAATGAGCTTCAATCACTGGACAATTTGGTGTGTAGCACTCAGAACGTATGTCTCCAGACTAGGGAAATATTTAGAAATGTGCTTCACACAATAGGAATACATATTCCAATAGACTGAGTATCTGAACAGCACAATTTTGTCACTGGGAAATCTTGTTCAAACAGCTGACAAGCGAGTATGACACTGTTTACATTTATGTTTCCCGTCAAAAGGAGTTGGCGTTTTCGGGAAAAGGTTTTGGTGAAACACTGAAAAACTCATTTTCCTAGAGCTATCGAACAGTATGAAAGTATTGAGAACACTATGAAATAAAAATGTTAGTTAGGCTAGGGTTCCAAGTAATGTTTTACTGTGCCTTTAAAAAGCCGGTATGACAGCCATGTTAAAATGAAATGTCTCATTGCTCAAAACAACAGACCAGGGGAATGGCAGAGTGTCTCTAGAACTCCTGGAATACGCTTTAGAAACCGAACATCTCTACTGAATTTTGAAATACAGAGAATTTGTATCCAAAGCGCTGTGAAAGGTAGGATAGACTGTCAAGTGTTAATAATGTTGAAACTGCTGGTATATTTGTAAAAAAGGTTGTTTTACCAAATTAGAATTCACAATGAAAAAGCTTGAGACACTGGAAGAGAGAGACTCCAACTCGGGAAATTCACACTGATAACCTAGGTTAATATCTAAGAAAGTGCTTCAAACGCTAGGAATATGTGAATAAAGGGCCTTAATATCTGTAACACATTGTTTCCTGACAAGGAAATCGTGTTCAAAGAACATAGAACCGAGTTGGATACTGGTTACATTTATTATTCCGGGACAATGAGTTGGCCATTTTGAAAGAAGCCTGGTTAGGCCATTAAACAGGATGTGATGACGTCACAAAGTGGGAGGGGCCACGTGGGCAGGCTTAATTGATCCCAGGTGATAATGATTTGGCCAAGGGACCAGCTGGGAGTTATGATGTCATCAAGATTAGTTCTGGTATTAGGGTTAGAGAATTGGGGCTCTTTTCATGGTTAGGGTTAGGATAAGGTTTTGGGCTAGGTAGGGTTCAGGCTCAGGTGTGGGCTAGGTTTAGGGTTTGGGTTAGAGGGTTAGGGACAGTGTTACAGTCACAGTGTAGTAATGTTGGCTATTCACAATGAATGAGCTTCAATCACTGGACAATTTGGTGTGTAGCACTCAGAACGTACGCCTCCAGACTAGGGAAATATTTAGAAATGAGCTTCACACAATAGGAATACATATTCCAATAGACTGAGTATCTGAACAGCACAATTTTGTCACTGGGAAATCTTGTTCAAACAGTTGAGAAGCGAGTGTGACACTGTTTACATTTATTTTTCCCGTCAAAAGGAGTTGGCGTTTTCGGGAAAAGGTTTTGGTGAAACACTGAAAAACTCATTTTCCTAGAGCTATCGAACAGTATGAAAGTATTGAGAACACTATGAAGTAAAAATGTTAGTTAGGCTAGGGTTCCAAGTAATGTTTTACTGTGCCTTTAAAAAACCGGTATGACAGCCATGTTAAAATGAAATGTCTCATTGCTCAAAACAACAGACCAGGGGAATGGCAGAGTGTCTCTAGAACTCCTGGAATACGCTTTAGAAACCGAACATCTCTACTGAATTTTGAAATACAGAGAATTTGTATCCAAAGCGCTGTGAAAGGTAGGATAGACTGTCAAGTGTTAATAATGTTGAAACTGCTGGTATATTTGTAAAAAAGGTTGTTTTACCAAATTAGAATTCACAATGAAAAAGCTTGAGACACTGGAAGAGAGAGACTCCAACTCGGGAAATTCACACTGATAACCTAGGTTAATATCTAAGAAAGTGCTTCAAACGCTAGGAATACGTGAATAAAGGGCCTTAATATCTGTAACACATTGTTTCCTGACAAGGAAATCATGTTCAAAGAACATAGAACCTAGTTGGATACTGGTTACATTTATTATTCCTGGACAATGAGTTGGCCATTTTGAAAGAAGCCTGGTTAGGCCATTAAACTGGATGTGATGACGTTACCAAGGGGGAGGGGCCACGTGGGCTGGCTTAATTGATCCCAGGTGATAATGATTTGGCCAAGGGACCAGCTGGGAGTGATGATGTCATCGAGATTAGTTCTGGTATTAGGGTTAGAGAATTGGGGCTCTGTTCATGGTTAGGGTTAGGATAAGGTTTTGGGCTAGGTAGGGTTCAGGCTCAGGTGTGGGCTAGGTTTAGGGTTTGGGTTAGAGGGTTAGGGACAGGGTTACCGTCGCAGTGTAGTAATGTTGGCTATTCACAATGAATGAGCTTCTATCACTGGACAATTTGGTGTGTAGCACTCAGAACGTACGCCTCCAGACTAGGGAAATATTTAGAAATGTGCTTCACACAATAGGAATACATATTCCAATAGACTGAGTATCTGACAGCATAATTTTGTCACTGGGAAATCTTGTTCAAACAGCTGAGAAGCGAGTGTGACACTATTTACATTCATTTTTCCCGTCAAAAGGAGTTGGCGTTTTCGGGAAAAGTTTTTGGTGAAACACTGAAAAACTCTTTTTCCTACAGCTATCAAACAGTATGAAAGTATTGAGAACACTATGAAATAAAAATGTTATTTAGGCTACGGTTCCAAGTAATGTTTTACTGTGCCTTTAAAAAGCCGGTATGACACTCGTGTTAAAATGAAAAGTCTCATTGCTCAAAACAACAGACCAGGGGAATGGCAGAGTGTCTCTAGAACTCCTGGAATACGCTTTAGAACCCGAACATCTCTACTGAATTTTGAAATACAGAGAATTTGTATCCAAAGCGCTGTGAAAGGTAGGATAGACTGTCAAGTGTTAATAATGTTGAAAGTGCTGGTATATTTGTAAAAAAGGTTGTTTTACCAAATTAGAATTCACAATGAAAAAGCTTGAGACACTGGAAGAGAGAGACTCCAACTCGGGAAATTCACACTGATAACCTAGGTTAATATCTAAGAAAGTGCTTCAAACACTAGGAATACGTGAATAAAGGGCCTTAATATCTGTAACACATTGTTTCCTGACAAGGAAATCGTGTTCAAAGAACATAGAACCGAGTTGGATACTGGTTACATTTATTATTCCGGGACAATGTGTTGGCCATTTTGAAAGAAGCCTGGTTAGGCCATTAAACCGGATGTGATGACGTCACCAAGTGGGAGGGGCCACGTGGGCAGGCTTAATTGATCCCAGGTGATAATGATTTGGCCAAGGGACCAGCTGGGAGTTATGATGTCATCAAGATTAGTTCTGTTATTAGGGTTAGAGAATTGGAGCTCTTTTCATGGTTAGGGTTAGGATAAGGTTTTGGGCTAGGGAAGGTTCAGGCTCAGGTGTGGGCTAGGTTTAGGGTTTGGGTTAGAGGGTTAGGGACAGGGTTACCATCGCAGTGTAGTAATGTTGGCTATTCACAATGAATGAGCTTCAATCACTGGACAATTTGGTGTGTAGCACTCAGAACGTACGCCTCCAGACTAGGGAAATATTTAGAAATGAGCTTCACACAATAGGAATACATATTCCAATAGACTGAGTATCTGAACAGCACAATTTTGTCACTGGGAAATCTTGTTCAAACAGCTGAGAAGCGAGTGTGACACTGTTTACATTTATTTTTCCTGTCAAAAGGAGTTGGCGTTTTCAGGGAAAAGGTTTTGGTGAAACACTGAGAAACTCATTTTCCTAGAGCTATCGAACAGTATGAAAGTATTGAGAACACTATGAAATAAAAATGTTAGTTAGGCTAGGGTTCCAAGTAATGTTTTACTGTGCCTTTAAAAAGCCGGTATGACAGCCGTGTTAAAATGAAAAGTCTCATTCCTCAAAACAACAGACCAGGGGAATGGCAGAGTGTCTCTAGAACTCCTGGAATACGTTTTAGAACCCGAACATCTCTACTGAATTTTGAAATACTGAGAATTTGTATCCAAAGCGCTGTGAAAGGTAGGATAGACTGTCAAGTGGTAATAATGTTGAAAGTGCTGGTATATTTGTAAAAAAGGTTGTTTTACCAAATTAGAATTCACAATGAAAAAGCTTGAGACACTGGAATAGAGAGACTCCAACTCGGGAAATTCACACTGATAACCTAGGTTAATATCTAAGAAAATGCTTCAAACACTAGGAATACGTGAATAAAGGGCCTTAATATCTGTAACACATTGTTTCCTGACAAGGAAATCGTGTTCAAAGAACAGAGAACCGAGTTGGATACTGGTTACATTTATTATTCCGGGACAATGAGTTGGCCATTTTGAAAGAAGCCTGGTTAGGCCATTAAACCGGATGTGATGACGTCACCAAGGGGGAGGGGCCACGTGGGCAGGCTTAATTGATCCCAGGTGATAATGATTTGGCTAGGGGACCAGCTGGGAGTGATGACGTCATCGAGATTAGTTCTGGTATTAGGTTTAGAGAATTGGGGCTCTGTTCATGGTTAGGGTTAGGATAAGGTTTTGGGCTAGGTAGGGTTCAGGCTCAGGTGTGGGCTAGGTTTATGGTTTGGGTTAGAGGGTTAGGGACAGGGTTAAGGTCGCAGTGTAGTAATGGTGGCTATTCACAATGAATGAGCTTCAATCACTGGACAATTTGGTGTGTAGCACTCAGAACGTACGCCTCCAGACTAGGGAAATATTTAGAGATGTGCTTCACACAATAGGAATACATATTCCAATAGACTGAGTATCTGAACAGCACAATTTTGTCACTGGGAAATCTTGTTCAAACAGCTGAGAAGCGAGTGTGACACTGTTTACATTTATTTTTCCCGTCAAAAGGAGTTGGCGTTTTCGGGAAAAGGTTTTGGTGAAACACTGAAAAACTCATTTTCCTAGAGGTATCGAACAGTATGAAAGTATTGAGAACACTATGAAATAAAAATGTAAGTTAGGCTAGGGTTCCAAGTAATGTTTTACTGTGCCTTTAAAAAGCCTGTATGACACCCGTGTTAAAATGAAAAGTCTCATTGCTCAAAACAACAGACCAGGGGAATGGCAGAGTGTCTCTAGAACTCCTGGAATACGTTTTAGAACCCGAACATCTCTACTGAATTTTGAAATACTGAGAATTTGTATCCAAAGTGCTGTGAAAGGGAGGATAGACTGTCAAGTGGTAATAATGTTGAAAGTGCTGGTATATTTGTAAAAAAGGTTGTTTTAACAAATTAGAATTCACAATGAAAAAGCTTGAGACACTGGAAGAGAGAGACTCCAACTCGGGAAATTCACACTGATAACCTAGGTTAATATCTAAGAAAGTGCTTCAAACGCTAGGAATACGTGAATAAAGGGCCTTAATATCTGTAACACATTGTTTCCTGACAAGGAAATCGTGTTCAAAGAACATAGAACCGAGTTGGATACTGGTTACATTTATTATTCCGGGACAATGAGTTGGCCATTTTGAAAGAAGCCTGGTTAGGCCATTAAACCCGATGTGATGACGCCACCAAGGGGGGGGCCACGTGGGCAGGCTTAATTGATCCCAGGTGATAATGATTTGGCCAAGGGACCAGCTGGGAGTGATGACGTCATCAAGATTAGTTCTGGTATTAGGGTTAGAGAATTGGGGCTCTGTTCATGGTTAGGGTTAGGATAAGGTTTTGGGCTAGGTAGGGTTCAGGCTCAGGTGTGGGCTAGGTTTAGGGTTTGGGTTAGAGGGTTAGGGACAGGGTTAAGGTCGCAGTGTAGTAATGTTGGCTATTCACAATGAATGAGCTTCAATCACTGGACAATTTGGTGTGTAGCACTCAGAACGTACGCCTCCAGACTAGGGAAATATTTAGAAATGTGCTTCACACAATAGGAATACATATTCCAATAGACTGAGTATCTGAACAGCACAATTTTGTCACTCGGATATCTTGTTCAAACAGCTGAGAAGCGAGTGTGACACTGTTTACATTTATTTTTCCCGTCAAAAGGAGTTGGCGTTTTCGGGAAAAGGTTTTGGTGAAACACTGAAAAACTCATTTTCCTAGAGCTATCGAACAGTATGAAAGTATTGAGAACACTATGAAATAAAAATGTTAGTTAAGCTATGGTTCCAAGTAATGTTTTAGTGTGCCTTTAAAAAGCCAGTATGACAGCCGTGTTAAAATGAAAAGTCTCATTGCTCAAAACAACAGACCAGGGGAATGGCAGAGTGTCTCTAGAACTCCTGGAATACGTTTTAGAACCCACACATCTCTACTGAATTTTGAAATACTGAGAATTTGTATCCAAAGCGCTGTGAAAGGTAGGATAGACTGTCAAGTGGTAATAATGTTGAAAGTGCTGGTATATTTGTAAAAAAGGTTGTTTTACCAAATTAGAATTCACAATGAAAAAGCTTGAGACACTGGAAGAGAGAGACTCCAACTCGGGAAATTCACACTGATAACCTAGGTTAATATCTAAGAAAGTGCTTCAAACACTAGGAATACGTGAATAAAGGGCCTTAATATCTGTAACACATTGTTTCCTGACAAGGAAATCGTGTTCAAAGAACATAGAACCGAGTTGGATACTGGTTACATTTATTATTCCGGGACAATGAGTTGGCCATTTTGAAAGAAGCATGGTTAGGCCATTAAACCGGATGTGATGACGTCACCAAGGGGGGGGCCACGTGGGCAGGCTTAATTGATCCCAGGTGATAATGATTTGGCCAGGGGACCAGCTGGGAGTGATGACGTCATCGAGATTAGTTCTGGTATTAGGGTTAGAGAATTGGGGCTCTGTTCATGGTTAGGGTTAGGATAAGGTTTTGGGCTAGGTAGGGTTCAGGCTCAGGTGTGGGCTAGGTTTAGGGTTTGGGTTAGAGGGTTAGGGACAGGGTTACCGTCGCAGTGTAGTAATGTTGACTATTCACAATGAATGAGCTTCAATCACTGGACAATTTGGTGTGTAGCACTCAGAACGTACGCCTCCAGACTAGGGAAAAATTTAGAAATGTGCTTCACACAATAGGAATACATATTCCAATAGACTGAGTATCTGAACAGCACAATTTTGTCACTGGGAAATCTTGTTCAAACAGCTGAGAAGCGAGTGTGACACTGTTTACATTTATTTTTCCCGTCAAAAGGAGTTGGCGTTTTCGGGAAAAGGTTTTGGTGAAACACTGAAAAACTCATTTTCCTAGAGCTATCGAACAGTATGAAAGTATTGAGAACACTATGAAATAAAAATGTTAGTTATGCTAGGGTTCCAAGTAATGTTTTACTGTGCCTTTAAAAAGCCGGTATGACAGCCGTGTTAAAATGAAAAGTCTCATTGCTCAAAACAACAGACCAGGGGAATGGCAGAGTGTCTCTAGAACTCCTGGAATACGTTTTAGAACCCGAACATCTCTACTGAATTTTGAAATACTGAGAATTTGTATCCAAAGCGCTGTGAAATGTAGGATAGACTGTCAAGTGGTAATAATGTTGAAAGTGCTGGTATATTTGTAAAAAAGGTTGTTTTACCAAATTAGAATTCACAATGAAAAAGCTTGAGACACTGGAAGAGAGAGACTCCAACTCGGGAAATTCACACTGATAACCTAGGTTAATATCTAAGAAAGTGTTTCAAACACTAGGAATACGTGAATAAAGGGCCTTAATATCTGTAACACATTGTTTCCTGACAAGGAAATCGTGTTCAAAGAACAGAGAACCGAGTTGGATACTGGTTACATTTATTATTCTGGGACAATGAGTTGGCCATTTTGAAAGAAGTCTGGTTAGGTCATTAAACCGGATGTGATGACGTCACCAAGGGGGAGGGGCCACGTGGGCAGGCTTAATTGATCCCAGGTGATAATGATTTGGCCAGGGGACCAGCTGGGATTCATGACGTCATCGAGATTAGTTCTGGTATTAGGTTTAGAGAATTGGGGCTCTGTTCATGGTTAGGGTTAGGATAAGGTTTTGGGCTAGGTAAGGTTCAGGCTCAGGTGTGGGCTATGTTTATGGTTTGGGTTAGAGGGTTAGGGACAGGGTTAAGGTCGCAGTGTAGTAATGTTGGCTATTCACAATGAATGAGCTTCAATCACTGGACAATTTGGTGTGTAGCACTCAGAACGTACGCCTCCAGACTAGGAAAATATTTAGAAATGTGCTTCACACAATAGGAATACATATTCCAATAGACTGAGTATCTGAACAGCACAATTTTGTCACTGGGAAATCTTGTTCAAACAGCTGAGAAGCGAGTGTGACACTGTTTACATTTATTTTTCCCGTCAAAAGGAGTTGGCGTTTTCGGAAAAGGTTTTGGTGAAACACTGAGAAACTCATTTTCCTAGAGCTATCGAACAGTATGAAAGTATTGAGAACACTATGAAATAAAAATGTTAGTTAGGCTAGGGTTCCAAGTAATGTTTTACTGTGCCTTTAAAAAGCCGGTATGACAGCCGTGTTAAAATGAAAAGTCTCATTGCTCAAAACAACAGACCAGGGGAATGGCAGAGTGTCTCTAGAACTCCTGGAATACGTTTTAGATCCCGAACATCTCTACTGAATTTTGAAATACAGAGAATTTGTATCCAAACTGCTGTGAAAGGTAGGATAGACTGTCAAGTGGTAATAATGTTGAAAGTGCTGGTATATTTGTAAAAAAGGTTGTTTTACCATATTAGAATTCACAATGAAAAAGCTTGAGAACCTGGAAGAGAGAGACTCCAACTCGGGAAATTCACACTGATAACCTAGGTTAATATCTAAGAAAGTGCTTCAAACACTAGGAATACGTGAATAAAGGGCCTTAATATCTGTAACACATTGTTTCCTGACAAGGAAATCGTGTTCAAAGAACATAGAACCGAGTTGGATACTGGTTACATTTATTATTCCAGGACAATGAGTTGGCCATTTTGAAAGAAGCCTGGTTAGGCCATTAAACCGGATGTGATGACGCCACCAAGGGGGGGGCCACCTGGGCAGGCTTAATTGATCCCAGGTGATAATGATTTGGCCAGGGGACCAGCTGGGAGTGATGACGTCATCGAGATTAGTTCTGGTATTAGGTTTAGAGAATTGGGGCTCTGTTCATGGTTAGGGTTTGGATAAGGTTTTGGGCTAGGTAGGGGTCAGGCTCAGGTGTGGGCTAGGTTTATGGTTTGGGTTAGAGGGTTAGGGACAGGGTTAAGGTCGCAGTGTAGTAATGGTGGCTATTCACAATGAATGAGCTTCAATCACTGGACAATTTGGTGTGTAGCACTCAGAACGTACGCCTCCAGACTAGGGAAATATTTAGAAATTTGCTTCACACAATAGGAATACATATTCCAATAGACTGAGTATCTGAACAGCACAATTTTGTCACTGGGAAATCTTGTTCAAACAGCTGAGAAGCGAGTGTGACACTGTTTACATTTATTTTTCCCGTCAAAAGGAGTTGGCGTTTTCGGGAAAAGGTTTTGGTGAAACACTGAAAAACTCATTTTCCTAGAGCTATCGAACAGTATGAAAATATTGAGAACACTATGAAATAAAAATGTTAGTTAGGCTAGGGTTCCAAGTAATGTGTTACTGTGCCTTTAAAAAGCAGGTATGACAGCCGTGTTAAAATGAAAAGTCTCCTTGCTCAAAACAACAGACCAGGGGAATGGCAGAGTGTCTCTAGAACTCCTGGAATACGTTTTAGAACCCGAACATCTCTACTGAATTTTGAAATACTGAGAATTTGTATCCAAAGCGCTGTGAAAGGTAGGATAGACTGTCAAGTTGTAATAATGTTGAAAGTGCTGGTATATTTGTAAAAAAGTTTGTTTTACCAAATTAGAATTCACAATGAAAAAGCTTGAGACACTGGAAGAGAGGGACTCCAACTCGGGCAATTCACACTGATAACCTAGGTTAATATCTAAGAAAGTGCTTCAAACACTAGGAATACGTGAATAAAGGGCCTTAATATCTGTAACACATTGTTTCCTGACAAGGAAATCGTGTTCAAAGAACATAGAACCGAGTTGGATACTGGTTACATTTATTATTCCGGGACAATGAGTTGGCGATTTTGAAAGAAGCCTGGTTAGGCCATTAAACTGGATGTGATGACGTCACCAAAGGGGAGGGGCCACGTGGGCAGGCTTAGTTGATCCCAGGTGATAATGATTTGGCCAGTGGACCAGCTGGGAGTGATGAAGTCATCGAGATTAGTTCTGGTATTAGGGTTAGAGAATTGGGGCTCTGTTCATGGTTAGGGTTAGGATAAGGTTTTGGGCTAGGTAGGGTTCAGGCTCAGGTGTGGGCTAGGTTTAGGGTTTGGGTTAGAGGGTTAGGGACAGGGTTACCGTCGCAGTGTAGTAATGTTGGCTATTCACAATGAATGAGCTTCAATCACTGGACAATTTGGTGTGTAGCACTCAGAACGTTAGCCTCCAGACTAGGGAAATATTTAGAAATGTGCTTCACACAATAGGAATATATATTCCAATAGACTGAGTATCTGAACAGCACAATTTTGTCACTGGGAAATCTTGTTCAAACAGCTGAGAAGCGAGTGTGACACTGTTTACATTTATTTTTCCCGTCCAAAGGAGTTGGCGTTTTCGGGAAAAGGTTTTGGTGAAACACTGAAAAACTCATTTTCCTAGAGCTATCGAACAGTATGAAAGTATTGAGAACACTATGAAATAAAAATGTTAGTTAGGCTAGGGTTCCAAGTAATGTTTTACTGTGCCTTTAAAAAGCAGGTATGACAGCCTTGTTAAAATGAAAAGTCTCCTTGCTCAAAACAACAGACCAGGGGAATGGCAGAGTGTCTCTAGAACTCCTGGAATACGTTTTAGAACCCGAACATCTCTACTGAATTTTGAAATACTGAGAATTTGTATCCAAAGCGCTGTGAAAGGTAGGATAGACTGTCAAGTGGTAATAATGTTGAAAGTGCTGGTATATTTGTAAAAAAGGTTGTTTTACCAAATTAGAATTCACAATGAAAAAGCTTGAGACACTGGAAGAGAGGGACTCCAACTCGGGCAATTCACACTGATAACCTAGGTTAATATCTAAGAAAGTGCTTCAAACACTAGGAATACGTGAATAAAGGGCCTTAATATCTGTAACACGTTTCCTGACAAGGAAATCGTGTTCAAAGAACATAGAACCGAGTTGGATACTGGTTACATTTATTATTCCGGGACAATGAGTTGGCCATTTTGAAAGAAGCCTGGTTAGGCCATTAAAACGGATGTGATGACGTCACCAAGGGGGAGGGGCCACGTGGGCAGGCTTAATTGATCCCAGGTGATAATGATTTGGCCAGGGGACCAGCTGGGAGTGATGATGTCATCGAGATTAGTTCTGGTATTAGGTTTAGAGAATTGGGGCTCTGTTCATGGTTAGGGTTAGGATAAGGTTTTGGGCTAGGTAGGGTTCAGGCTCAGGTGTGGGCTAGGTTATGGTTTGGGTTAGAGGGTTAGGGACAGGGTTAAGGTCGCAGTGTAGTAATGGTGGCTATTCACAATGAATGAGCTTCAATCACTGGACAATTTGGTGTGTAGCACTCAGAACGTACGCCTCCAGACTAGGGAAATATTTAGAAATTTGCTTCACACAATAGGAATACATATTCCAATAGACTGAGTATCTGAACAGCACAATTTTGTCACTGGGAAATCTTGTTCAAACAGCTGAGAAGCGAGTGTGACACTGTTTACATTTATTTTTCCCGTCAAAAGGAGTTGGCGTTTTCGGGAAAAGGTTTTGGTGAAACACTGAAAAACTCATTTTCCTAGAGCTATCGAACAGTATGAAAGTATTGAGAACACTATGAAATAAAAATGTTAGTTAGGCTAGGGTTCCAAGTAATGTTTTACTGTGCTTTAAAAAGCAGGTATGACAGCCGTGTTAAAATGAAAAGTCTCCTTGCTCAAAACAACAGACCAGGGGAATGGCAGAGTGTCTCTAGAACTCCTGGAATACGTTTTAGAACCCGAACATCTCTACTGAATTTTGAAATACTGAGAATTTGTATCCAAAGCGCTGTGAAAGGTAGGATAGACTGTCAAGTGGTAATAATGTTGAAAGTGCTGGTATATTTGTAAAAAAGGTTGTTTTACCAAATTAGAATTCACAATGAAAAAGCTTGAGAAACTGGAAGAGAGGGACTCCAACTCGGGCAATTCACACTGATAACCTAGGTTAATATCTAAGAAAGTGCTTCAAACACTAGGAATACGTGAATAAAGGGCCTTAATATCTGTAACACATTGTTTCCTGACAAGGAAATCGTGTTCAAAGAACATAGAACCGAGTTGAATACTGGTTACATTTATTATTCCGGGACAATGAGTTGGCGATTTTGAAAGAAGCCTGGTTAGGCCATTAAACTGGATGTGATGACGTCACCAAAGGGGAGGGGCCACGTGGGCAGGCTTAGTTGATCCCAGGTGATAATGATTTGGCCAGTGGACCAGCTGGGAGTGATGAAGTCATCGAGATTAGTTCTGGTATTAGGGTTAGAGAATTGGGGCTCTGTTCATGGTTAGGGTTAGGATAAGGTTTTGGGCTAGGTAGGGTTCAGGCTCAGGTGTGGGCTAGGTTTAGGGTTTGGGTTAGAGGGTTAGGGACAGGGTTACCGTCGCAGTGTAGTAATGTTGGCTATTCACAATGAATGAGCTTCAATCACTGGACAATTTGGTGTGTAGCACTCAGAACGTTAGCCTCCAGACTAGGGAAATATTTAGAAATGTGCTTCACACAATAGGAATACATATTCCAATAGACTGAGTATCTGAACAGCACAATTTTGTCACTAGCAAATCTTGTTCAAACAGCTGAGAAGCGAGTGTGACACTGTTTACATTTATTTTTCCCGTCAAAAGGAGTTGGCGTTTTCGGGAAAAGGTTTTGGTGAAACATTGAAAAACTCATTTTCCTAGAGCTATCGAACAGTATGAAAGTATTGAGAACACTATGAAATAAAAATGTTAGTTAGGCTAGGGTTCCAAGTAATGTTTTACTGTGCCTTTAAAAAGCCAGTATGACACCCGTGTTAAAATGAAAAGTCTCATTGCTCAAAACAACAGACCAGGGGAATGGCAGAGTGTCTCTAGAACTCCTGGAATACGTTTTAGAACCCGAACATCTCTACTGAATTTTGAAATACAGAGAATTTGTATCCAAAGCCCTGTGAAAGGTAGGATAGACTGTCAAGTGGTAATAATGTTGAAAGTGCTGGTATATTTGTAAAAAAGGTTGTTTTACCAAATTAGAATTCACAATGAAAAAGCTTGAGACACTGGAAGAGAGAGACTCCAACTCGGGAAATTCACACTGATAACCTAGGTTAATATCTAAGAAAGTGCTTCAAACACTAGGAATACGTGAATAAAGGGCCTTAATATCTGTAACACATTGTTTCCTGACAAGGAAATCGTGTTCAAAGAACCTAGAACCGAGTTGGATACTGGTTACATTTATTATTCCGGGACAATGAGTTGGCCATTTTGAAAGAAGCCTGGTTAGGCCATTAAACCGGATGTGATGACGTCACCAAGGGGGAGGGGCCACGTGGGCAGGCTTAATTGATCCCAGGTGATAATGATTTGGCCAGGGGACCAGCTGGGAGTGATGACGTCATCGAGATTAGTTCTGGTATTAGGGTTAGAGAATTGGGGCTCTGTTCATGGTTAGGGTTAGGATAAGGTTTTGGGCTAGGTAGGGTTCAGGCTCAGGTGTGGGCTAGGTTTAGGGTTTGGGTTAGAGGGTTATGGACATGGTTACGGTCGCAGTGTAGTAATGTTGGCTATTCACAATGAATGAGCTTCAATCACTGGACAATTTGGTGTGTAGCACTCAGAACGTACGCCTCCAGACTAGGGAAATATTTAGAAATGTTCTTCACACAATAGGAATACATATTCCAATAGACTGAGTATCTGAACAGCACAATTTTGTCACTGGGAAATCTTGTTCAAACAGCTGAGAAGCGAGTGTGACACTGTTTACATTTATTTTTCCCGTCAAAAGGAGTTGGCATTTTCGGGAAAAGGTTTTGGTGAAACACTGAAAAACTCATTTTCCTAGAGCTATCGAACAGTATGAAAGTATTGAGAACACTATGAAATAAAAATGTTAGTTAGGCTAGGGTTCCAAGTAATGTTTTACTGTGCCTTTAAAAATCCGGTATGACACCCGTGTTAAAATGAAAAGTCTCATTGCTCAAAACAACAGACCAGGGGAATGGCAGAGTGTCTCTAGAACTCCTGGAATACGTTTTAGAACCCGAACATCTCTACTGAATTTTGAAATACAGAGAATTTGTATCCAAAGCGCTGTGAAAGGTAGGATAGACTGTCAAGTGGTAATAATGTTGAAAGTGCTGGTATATTTGTAAAAAAGGTTGTTTTACCAAATTAGAATTCACAATGAAAAAGCTTGAGACACTGGAAGAAAGAGACTCCAACTCGGGAAATTCACACTGATAACCTAGGTTAATATCTAAGAAAGTGCTTCAAACACTAGGAATACGTGAATAAAGGGCCTTAATATCTGTAACACATTGTTTCCTGACAAGGAAATCGTGTTCAAAGAACCTAGAACCGAGTTGGATACTGGTTACATTTATTATTCCGGGACAATGAGTTGGCCATTTTGAAAGAAGCCTGGTTAGGCCATTAAACCGGATGTGATGACGTCACCAAGGGGGAGGGGCCACGTGGGCAGCCTTAATTAATCCCAGGTGATAATGATTTGGCCAGGGGACCAGCTGGGAGTGATGACGTCATCGAGATTAGTTCTGGAATTAGGGTTAGAGAATTGGGGCTCTGTTCATGGTTAGGGTTAGGATAAGGTTTTGGGCTAGGTAGGGTTCAGGCTCAGGTGTGGGCTAGGTTTAGGGTTTGGGTTAGAGGGTTAGGGACAGGGTCAAGGTCGCAGTGTAGTAATGGTGGCTATTCACAATGAATGAGCTTCAATCACTGGACAATTTGGTGTGTAGCACTCAGAACGTACGCCTCCAGACTAGGGAAATATTTAGAAATGTGCTTCACACAATAGGAATACATATTCCAATAGACTGAGTATCTGAACAGCACAATTTTGTCACTGGGAAATCTTGTTCAAACAGCTGAGAAGCGAGTGTGACACTGTTTACATTTATTTTTCCCGTCAAAAGGAGTTGGCATTTTCGGGAAAAGATTTTGGTGAAACACTGAAAAACTCATTTTCCTAGAGCTATCGAACAGTATGAAAGTATTGAGAACACTATGAAATAAAAATGTTAGTTAGGCTAGGGTTCCAAGTAATGTTTTACTGTGCCTTTAAAAATCCGGTATGACACCCGTGTTAAAATGAAAAGTCTCATTGCTCAAAACAACAGACCAGGGGAATGGCAGAGTGTCTCTAGAACTCCAGGAATAAGTTTTAGAACCGGAACATCTCTACTGAATTTTGAAATACAGAGAATTTGTATCCAAAGCGCTGTGAAAGGTAGGATAGACTGTCAAGTGGTAATAATGTTGAAAGTGCTGGTATATTTGTAAAAAAGGTTGTTTTACCAAATTAGAATTCACAATGAAAAAGCTTGAGACACTGGAAGAGAGAGACTCCAACTCGGGAAATTCACACTGATAACCTAGGTTAATATCTAAGAAAGTGCTTCAAACACTAGGAATACGTGAATAAAGGGCCTTAGTATCTGTAACACATTGTTTCCTGACAAGGAAATCGTGTTCAAAGAACAAAGAACCGAGTTGGATACTGGTTACATTTATTATTCCGGGACAATGAGTTGGCCATTTTGAAAGAAGCCTGGTTAGGCCATTAAACCGGATGTGATGACGTCACCAAGGGGGAGGGGCCACGTGGGCAGGCTTAATTGATCCCAGGTGATAAGGATTTGGCCAGGGGACCAGCTGGGAGTGATGACGTCATCGAGATTAGTTCTGGTATTAGGGTTAGAGAATTGGGGCTCTGTTCATGGTTAGGGTTAGGATAAGGTTTTGGGCTAGGTAGGGTTCAGGCTCAGGTGTGGGCTAGGTTTAGGGTTTGGGTTAGAGGGTTACGGACAGGGTTACGGTCGCAGTGTAGTAATGTTGGCTATTCACAATGAATGAGCTTCAATCACTGGACAATTTGGTGTGTAGCACTCAGAACGTAAGCCTCCAGACTAGGGAAATATTTAGAAATGTGCTTCACACAATAGGAATACATATTCCAATAGACTGAGTATCTGAACAGCACAATTTTGTCACTGGGAAATCTTGTTCAAACAGCTGAGAAGCGAGTGTGACACTGTTTACATTTATTTTTCCCGTCAAAAGGAGTTGGCGTTTTCGGGAAAAGGTTTTGGTGAAACACTGAAAAACTCATTTTCCTAGAGCTATCGAACAGTATGAAAGTATTGAGAACACTATGAAATAAAAATGTTAGTTAGGCTAGGGTTCCAAGTAATGTTTTACTGTGCCTTTAAAAAGCCGGTATGACACCCGTGTTAAAATGAAAAGTCTCATTGCTCAAAACAACAGACCAGGGGAATGGCAGAGTGTCTCTAGAACTCCTGGAATACGTTTTAGAACCCGAACATCTCTACTGAATTTTGAAATACAGAGAATTTGTATCCAAAGCGCTGTGAAAGGTAGAATAGACTGTCAAGTGGTAATAATGTTGAAAGTGCTGGTATATTTGTAAAAAAGGTTGTTTTACCAAATTAGAATTCACAATGAAAAAGCTTGAGACACTGGAAGAGAGAGACTCCAACTCGGGAAATTCACACTGATAACCTAGGTTAATATCTAAGAAAGTGCTTCAAACACTAGGAATACGTGAATAAAGGGCCTTAATATCTGTAACAGATTGTTTCCTGACAAGGAAATCGTGTTCAAAGAACCTAGAACCGAGTTGGATACTGGTTACATTTATTATTCCGGGACAATGAGTTGGCCATTTTGAAAGAAGCCTGGTTAGGCCATTAAACCGGATGTGATGACGTCACCAAGGGGGAGGGGCCACGTGGGCAGGCTTAATTAATCCCAGGTGATAATGATTTGGCCAGGGGACCAGCTGGGAGTGATGACGTCATCGAGATTAGTTCTGGTATTAGGGTTAGAGAATTGGGGCTCTGTTCATGGTTAGGGTTAGGATAAGGTTTTGGGCTAGGTAGGGTTCAGGCTCAGGTGTGGGCTAGGTTTAGGGTTTGGTTTAGAGGGTTAGGGACAGGGTCAAGGTCGCAGTGTAGTAATGGTGGCTATTCACAATGAATGAGCTTCAATCACTGGACAATTTGGTGTGTAGCACTCAGAACGTACGCCTCCAGACTAGGGAAATATTTAGAAATGTGCTTCACACAATAGGAATACATATTCCAATAGACTGAGTATCTGAACAGCACAATTTTGTCACTGGGAAATCTTGTTCAAACAGCTGAGAAGCGAGTGTGACACTGTTTACATTTATCTTTCCCGTCAAAAGGAGTTGGCATTTTCGGGAAAAGATTTTGGTGAAACACTGAAAAACTCATTTTCCTAGAGCTATCGAACAGTATGAAAGTATTGAGAACACTATGAAATAAAAATGTTAGTTAGGCTAGGGTTCCAAGTAATGTTTTACTGTGCCTTTAAAAATCCGGTATGACAGCCGTGTTAAAATGAAAAGTCTCATTGCTCAAAACAACAGACCAGGGGAATGGCAGAGTGTCTCTAGAACTCCTGGAATACATTTTAGATCCCGAACATCTGTACTGAATTTTGAAATACAGAGAATTTGTATCCAAACTGCTGTGAAAGGTAGGATAGACTGTCAAGTGGTAATAATGTTGAAAGTGCTGGTATATTTGTAAAAAAGGTTGTTTTACCATATTAGAATTCACAATGAAAAAGCTTGAGAACCTGGAAGAGAGAGACTCCAACTCGGGAAATTCACACTGATAACCTAGGTTAATATCTAAGAAAGTGCTTCAAACACTAGGAATACGTGAATAAAGGGCCTTAATATCTGTAACACATTGTTTCCTGACAAGGAAATCGTGTTCAAAGAACATAGAACCGAGTTGGATACTGGTTACATTTATTATTCCAGGACAATGAGTTGGCCATTTTGAAAGAAGCCTGGTTAGGCCATTAAACCGGATGTGATGACGCCACCAAGGGGGGGGCCACCTGGGCAGGCTTAATTGATCCCAGGTGATAATGATTTGGCCAGGGGACCAGCTGGGAGTGATGACGTCATCGAGATTAGTTCTGGTATTAGGTTTAGAGAATTGGGGCTCTGTTCATGGTTAGGGTTTGGATAAGGTTTTGGGCTAGGTAGGGGTCAGGCTCAGGTGTGGGCTAGGTTTATGGTTTGGGTTAGAGGGTTAGGGACAGGGTTAAGGTCGCAGTGTAGTAATGGTGGCTATTCACAATGAATGAGCTTCAATCACTGGACAATTTGGTGTGTAGCACTCAGAACGTACGCCTCCAGACTAGGGAAATATTTAGAAATTTGCTTCACACAATAGGAATACATATTCCAATAGACTGAGTATCTGAACAGCACAATTTTGTCACTGGGAAATCTTGTTCAAACAGCTGAGAAGCGAGTGTGACACTGTTTACATTTATTTTTCCCGTCAAAAGGAGTTGGCGTTTTCGGGAAAAGGTTTTGGTGAAACACTGAAAAACTCATTTTCCTAGAGCTATCGAACAGTATGAAAGTATTGAGAACACTATGAAATAAAAATGTTAGTTAGGCTAGGGTTCCAAGTAATGTGTTACTGTGCCTTTAAAAAGCAGGTATGACAGCCGTGTTAAAATGAAAAGTCTCCTTGCTCAAAACAACAGACCAGGGGAATGGCAGAGTGTCTCTAGAACTCCTGGAATACGTTTTAGAACCCGAACATCTCTACTGAATTTTGAAATACTGAGAATTTGTATCCAAAGCGCTGTGAAAGGTAGGATAGACTGTCAAGTGGTAATAATGTTGAAAGTGCTGGTATATTTGTAAAAAAGTTTGTTTTACCAAATTAGAATTCACAATGAAAAAGCTTGAGACACTGGAAGAGAGGGACTCCAACTCGGGCAATTCACACTGATAACCTAGGTTAATATCTAAGAAAGTGCTTCAAACACTAGGAATACGTGAATAAAGGGCCTTAATATCTGTAACACATTGTTTCCTGACAAGGAAATCGTGTTCAAAGAACATAGAACCGAGTTGAATACTGGTTACATTTATTATTCCGGGACAATGAGTTGGCGATTTTGAAAGAAGCCTGGTTAGGCCATTAAACCGGATGTGATGACGTCACCAAAGGGGAGGGGCCACGTGGGCAGGCTTAGTTGATCCCAGGTGATAATGATTTGGCCAGTGGACCAGGTGGGAGTGATGAAGTCATTGAGATTAGTTCTGGTATTAGGGTTAGAGAATTGGGGCTCTGTTCATGGTTAGGGTTAGGATAAGGTTTTGGGCTAGGTAGGGTTCAGGCTCAGGTGTGGGCTAGGTTTAGGGTTTGGGTTAGAGGGTTAGGGACAGGGTTACCGTCGCAGTGTAGTAATGTTGGCTATTCACAATGAATGAGCTTCAATCACTGGACAATTTGGTGTGTAGCACTCAGAACGTTAGCCTCCAGACTAGGGAAATATTTAGAAATGTGCTTCACACAATAGGAATACATATTCCAATAGACTGAGTATCTGAACAGCACAATTTTGTCACTGGGAAATCTTGTTCAAACAGCTGAGAAGCGAGTGTGACACTGTTTACATTTATTTTTCCCGTCCAAAGGAGTTGGCGTTTTCGGGAAAAGGTTTTGGTGAAACACTGAAAAACTCATTTTCCTAGAGCTATCGAACAGTATGAAAGTATTGAGAACACTATGAAATAAAAATGTTAGTTAGGCTAGGGTTCCAAGTAATGTTTTACTGTGCCTTTAAAAAGCAGGTATGACAGCCTTGTTAAAATGAAAAGTCTCCTTGCTCAAAACAACAGACCAGGGGAATGGCAGAGTGTCTCTAGAACTCCTGGAATACGTTTTAGAACCCGAACATCTCTACTGAATTTTGAAATACTGAGAATTTGTATCCAAAGCGCTGTGAAAGGTAGGATAGACTGTCAAGTGGTAATAATGTGGAAAGTGCTGGTATATTTGTAAAAAAGGTTGTTTTACCAAATTAGAATTCACAATGAAAAAGCTTGAGACACTGGAAGAGAGGGACTCCAACTCGGGCAATTCACACTGATAACCTAGGTTAATATCTAAGAAAGTGCTTCAAACACTAGGAATACGTGAATAAAGGGCCTTAATATCTGTAACACGTTTCCTGACAAGGAAATCGTGTTCAAAGAACATAGAACCGAGTTGGATACTGGTTACATTTATTATTCCGGGACAATGAGTTGGCCATTTTGAAAGAAGCCTGGTTAGGCCATTAAAACGAATGTGATGACGTCACCAAGGGGGAGGGGCCACGTGGGCAGGCTTAATTGATCCCAGGTGATAATGATTTGGCCAGGGGACCAGCTGGGAGTGATGATGTCATCGAGATTAGTTCTGGTATTAGGTTTAGAGAATTGGGGCTCTGTTCATGGTTAGGGTTAGGATAAGGTTTTGGGCTAGGTAGGGTTCAGGCTCAGGTGTGGGCTAGGTTATGGTTTGGGTTAGAGGGTTAGGGACAGGGTTAAGGTCGCAGTGTAGTAATGGTGGCTATTCACAATGAATGAGCTTCAATCACTGGACAATTTGGTGTGTAGCACTCAGAACGTACGCCTCCAGACTAGGGAAATATTTAGAAATTTGCTTCACACAATAGGAATACATATTCCAATAGACTGAGTATCTGAACAGCACAATTTTGTCACTGGGAAATCTTGTTCAAACAGCTGAGAAGCGAGTGTGACACTGTTTACATTTATTTTTCCCGTCAAAAGGAGTTGGCGTTTTCGGGAAAAGGTTTTGGTGAAACACTGAAAAACTCATTTTCCTAGAGCTATCGAACAGTATGAAAGTATTGAGAACACTATGAAATAAAAATGTTAGTTAGGCTAGGGTTCCAAGTAATGTTTTACTGTGCTTTAAAAAGCAGGTATGACAGCCGTGTTAAAATGAAAAGTCTCCTTGCTCAAAACAACAGACCAGGGGAATGGCAGAGTGTCTCTAGAACTCCTGGAATACGTTTTAGAACCCGAACATCTCTACTGAATTTTGAAATACTGAGAATTTGTATCCAAAGCGCTGTGAAAGGTAGGATAGACTGTCAAGTGGTAATAATGTTGAAAGTGCTGGTATATTTGTAAAAAAGGTTGTTTTACCAAATTAGAATTCACAATGAAAAAGCTTGAGAAACTGGAAGAGAGGGACTCCAACTCGGGCAATTCACACTGATAACCTAGGTTAATATCTAAGAAAGTGCTTCAAACACTAGGAATACGTGAATAAAGGGCCTTAATATCTGTAACACATTGTTTCCTGACAAGGAAATCGTGTTCAAAGAACATAGAACCGAGTTGAATACTGGTTACATTTATTATTCCGGGACAATGAGTTGGCGATTTTGAAAGAAGCCTGGTTAGGCCATTAAACTGGATGTGATGACGTCACCAAAGGGGAGGGGCCACGTGGGCAGGCTTAGTTGATCCCAGGTGATAATGATTTGGCCAGTGGACCAGCTGGGAGTGATGAAGTCATCGAGATTAGTTCTGGTATTAGGGTTAGAGAATTGGGGCTCTGTTCATGGTTAGGGTTAGGATAAGGTTCTGGGCTAGGTAAGGTTCAGGCTCAGGTGTGGGCTAGGTTTAGGGTTTGGGTTAGAGGGTTAGGGACAGGGTTACCGTCGCAGTGTAGTAATGTTGGCTATTCACAATGAATGAGCTTCAATCACTGGACAATTTGGTGTGTAGCACTCAGAACGTTAGCCTCCAGACTAGGGAAATATTTAGAAATGTGCTTCACACAATAGGAATACATATTCCAATAGACTGAGTATCTGAACAGCACAATTTTGTCACTAGCAAATCTTGTTCAAACAGCTGAGAAGCGAGTGTGACACTGTTTACATTTATTTTTCCCGTCAAAAGGAGTTGGCGTTTTCGGGAAAAGGTTTTGGTGAAACATTGAAAAACTCATTTTCCTAGAGCTATCGAACAGTATGAAAGTATTGAGAACACTATGAAATAAAAATGTTAGTTAGGCTAGGGTTCCAAGTAATGTTTTACTGTGCCTTTAAAAAGCCAGTATGACACCCGTGTTAAAATGAAAAGACTCATTGCTCAAAACAACAGACCAGGGGAATGGCAGAGTGTCTCTAGAACTCCTGGAATACGTTTTAGAACCCGAACATCTCTACTGAATTTTGAAATACAGAGAATTTGTATCCAAAGCCCTGTGAAAGGTAGGATAGACTGTCAAGTGGTAATAATGTTGAAAGTGCTGGTATATTTGTAAAAAAGGTTGTTTTACCAAATTAGAATTCACAATGAAAAAGCTTGAGACACTGGAAGAGAGAGACTCCAACTCGGGAAATTCACACTGATAACCTAGGTTAATATCTAAGAAAGTGCTTCAAACACTAGGAATACGTGAATAAAGGGCCTTAATATCTGTAACACATTGTTTCCTGACAAGGAAATCGTGTTCAAAGAACCTAGAACCGAGTTGGATACTGGTTACATTTATTATTCCGGGACAATGAGTTGGCCATTTTGAAAGAAGCCTGGTTAGGCCATTAAACCGGATGTGATGACGTCACCAAGGGGGAGGGGCCACGTGGGCAGGCTTAATTGATCCCAGGTGATAATGATTTGGCCAGGGGACCAGCTGGGAGTGATGACGTCATCGAGATTAGTTCTGGTATTAGGGTTAGAGAATTGGGGCTCTGTTCATGGTTAGGGTTAGGATAAGGTTTTGGGCTAGGTAGGGTTCAGGCTCAGGTGTGGGCTAGGTTTAGGGTTTGGGTTAGAGGGTTACGGACATGGTTACGGTCGCAGTGTAGTAATGTTGGCTATTCACAATGAATGAGCTTCAATCACTGGACAATTTGGTGTGTAGCACTCAGAACGTACGCCTCCAGACTAGGGAAATATTTAGAAATGTGCTTCACACAATAGGAATACATATTCCAATAGACTGAGTATCTGAACAGCACAATTTTGTCACTGGGAAATCTTGTTCAAACAGCTGAGAAGCGAGTGTGACACTGTTTACATTTATTTTTCCCGTCAAAAGGAGTTGGCATTTTCGGGAAAAGGTTTTGGTGAAACACTGAAAAACTCATTTTCCTAGAGCTATCGAACAGTATGAAAGTATTGAGAACACTATGAAATAAAAATGTTAGTTAGGCTAGGGTTCCAAGTAATGTTTTACTGTGCCTTTAAAAATCCGGTATGACACCCGTGTTAAAATGAAAAGTCTCATTGCTCAAAACAACAGACCAGGGGAATGGCAGAGTGTCTCTAGAACTCCTGGAATACGTTTTAGAACCCGAACATCTCTACTGAATTTTGAAATACAGAGAATTTGTATCCAAAGCGCTGTGAAAGGTAGGATAGACTGTCAAGTGGTAATAATGTTGAAAGTGCTGGTATATTTGTAAAAAAGGTTGTTTTACCAAATTAGAATTCACAATGAAAAAGCTTGAGACACTGGAAGAGAGAGACTCCAACTCGGGAAATTCACACTGATAACCTAGGTTAATATCTAAGAAAGTGCTTCAAACACTAGGAATACGTGAATAAAGGGCCTTAATATCTGTAACACATTGTTTCCTGACAAGGAAATCGTGTTCAAAGAACCTAGAACCGAGTTGGATACTGGTTACATTTATTATTCCGGGACAATGAGTTGGCCATTTTGAAAGAAGCCTGGTTAGGCCATTAAACCGGATGTGATGACGTCACCAAGGGGGAGGGGCCACGTGGGCAGCCTTAATTAATCCCAGGTGATAATGATTTGGCCAGGGGACCAGCTGGGAGTGATGACGTCATCGAGATTAGTTCTGGTATTAGGGTTAGAGAATTGGGGCTCTGTTCATGGTTAGGGTTAGGATAAGGTTTTGGGCTAGGTAGGGTTCAGGCTCAGGTGTGGGCTAGGTTTAGGGTTTGGGTTAGAGGGTTAGGGACAGGGTCAAGGTCGCAGTGTAGTAATGGTGGCTATTCACAATGAATGAGCTTCAATCACTGGACAATTTGGTGTGTAGCACTCAGAAAGTACGCCTCCAGACTAGGGAAATATTTAGAAATGTGCTTCACACAATAGGAATACATATTCCAATAGACTGAGTATCTGAACAGCACAATTTTGTCACTGGGAAATCTTGTTCAAACAGCTGAGAAGCGAGTGTGACACTGTTTACATTTATTTTTCCCGTCAAAAGGAGTTGGCATTTTCGGGAAAAGATTTTGGTGAAACACTGAAAAACTCATTTTCCTAGAGCTATCGAACAGTATGAAAGTATTGAGAACACTATGAAATAAAAATGTTAGTTAGGCTAGGGTTCCAAGTAATGTTTTACTGTGCCTTTAAAAATCCGGTATGACACCCGTGTTAAAATGAAAAGTCTCATTGCTCAAAACAACAGACCAGGGGAATGGCAGAGTGTCTCTAGAACTCCTGGAATAAGTTTTAGAACCGGAACATCTCTACTGAATTTTGAAATACAGAGAATTTGTATCCAAAGCGCTGTGAAAGGTAGGATAGACTGTCAAGTGGTAATAATGTTGAAAGTGCTGGTATATTTGTAAAAAAGGTTGTTTTACCAAATTAGAATTCACAATGAAAAAGCTTGAGACACTGGAAGAGAGAGACTCCAACGCGGGAAATTCACACTGATAACCTAGGTTAATATCTAAGAAAGTGCTTCAAACACTAGGAATACGTGAATAAAGGGCCTTAATATCTGTAACACATTGTTTCCTGACAAGGAAATCGTGTTCAAAGAACATAGAACCGAGTTGGATACTGGTTACATTTATTTTTCCGGGACAATGAGTTGGCCATTTTGAAAGAAGCCTGGTTAGGACATTAAACCGGATGTGATGACGTCACCTTGGGGGAGGGGCCACGTGGGCAGGCTTAATTGATCCCAGGTGATAATGATTTGTCCAGGGGACCAGCTGGGAGTGATGACGTCATCGAGATTAGTTCTGGTATTAGGGTTAGAGAATTGGGGCTCTGTTCATGGTTAGGGTTAGGATAAGGTTTTGGGCTAGGTAGGGTTCAGGCTCAGGTGTGGGCTAGTTTTAGGGTTTGGGTTAGAGGGTTAGGGACAGGGTTACAATCACAGTGTAGTAATGTTGGCTATTCACAATGAATGAGCTTCAATCACTGGACAATTTGGTGTGTAGCACTCAGAACGTACGCCTCCAGACTAGGGAAATATTTAGAAATGTGCTTCACACAATAGGAATACATGTTCCAATAGACTGACTATCTGAACAGCACAATTTTGTCACTGGGAAATCTTGTTCAAACAGCTGAGAAGCGAGTGTGACACTGTTTACATTTATTTTTCCCGTCAAAAGGAGTTGGCGTTTTCGGGAAAAGGTTTTGGTGAAACACTGAAAAACTCATTTTCCTAGAGCTATCGAACAGTATGAAAGTATTGAGAACACTATGAAATAAAAATGTTAGTTAGGCTAGGGTTCCAAGTAATGTTTTACTGTGCCTTTAAAAAGCCGGTATGAGAGCCGTGTTAAAATGAAAAGTCTCCTTGCTCAAAACAACAGACCAGGGGAATGGCAGAGTGTCTCTAGAACTCCTGGAATACCTTTTAGAACCCGAACATCTCTACTGAATTTTGAAATACTGAGAATTTGTATCCAAAGCGCTGTGAAAGGTAGGATAGACTGTCAAGTGTTAATAACGTTGAAAGTGCTGGTATATTTGTAAAAAAGGTTGTTTTACCAAATTAGAATTCACAATGAAAAAGCTTGAGACACTGGAAGAGAGAGACTCCAACTCAGGAAATTCACACTGATAACCTAGGTTAATATCTAAGAAAGTGCTTCAAACACTAGGAATACGTGAATAAAGGGCCTTAATATCTGTAACACATTGTTTCCTGACAAGGAAATCGTGTTCAAAGAACATAGAACCGAGTTGGATACTGGTTACATTTATTATTCCGGGACAATGAGTTGGAGATTTTGAAAGAAGCCTGGTTAGGCCATTAAACCGGATGTGATGACGTCACCAAGGGGAAGGGGCCACGTGGGCAGGCTTAGTTGATCCCAGGTGATAATGATTTGGCCAGGGGACCAGCTGGGAGTGATGACCTCATCGAGATTAGTTCTGGTATTAGGGTTAGAGAATTGGGGCTCTGTTCATGGTTAGGGTTAGGATAAGGTTTTGGACTAGGTAGGGTTCAGGCTCAGGTGTGGGCTAGGTTTAGGGTTTGGGTTAGAGGGTTAGGGACAGGGTTACCGTCGCAGTGTAGTAATGTTGACTATTCACAATGAATGAGCTTCAATCACTAGACAATTTGGTGTGTAGCACTCAGAACGTACGACTCCAGACTATGGAAATATTTAGAAATGTGCTTCACACAATAGGAATACATATTCCAATAGACTGAGTATCTGAACAGCACAATTTTGTCACTGGGAAATCTTGTTCAAACAGCTGAGAAGAGAGTGTGACACTGTATACATTTATTTTTCCCGTCAAAAGGAGTTGGCGTTTTCGGGAAAAGGTTTTGGTGAAACACTGAAAAACTCATTTTCCTAGAGCTATCGAACAGTATGAAAGTATTGAGAACACTATGAAATAAAAATGTTAGTTAGGCTAGGGTTCCAAGTAATGTTTTACTGTGCCTTTAAAAAGCCGGTATGACAGCCGTGTTAAAATGAAAAGTCTCATTGCTCAAAACAACAGACCAGGGGAATGGCAGAGTGTCTCTAGAACTCCTGGAATACGTTTTAGAACCCGAACATCTCTACTGAATTTTGAAATACTGAGAATTTGTATCCAAAGCGCTGTGAAAGCTAGGATAGACTGTCAAGTGGTAATAATGTTGAAAGTGCTGGTATATTTGTACAAAAGGTTGTTTTACCATATTAGAATTCACAATGAAAAAGCTTGAGACACTGGAAGAGAGAGACTCCAACTCGGGAAATTCACACTGATAACCTAGGTTAATATCTAAGAAAGTGCTTCAAACACTAGGAATACGTGAATAAAGGGCCTTAATATCTGTAACACATTGTTTCCTGACAAGGAAATCGTGTTCAAAGAACATAGAACCGAGTTGGATACTGGTTACATTTATTATTCCAGGACAATGAGTTGGCCATTTTGAAAGAAGCCTGGTTAGGCCATTAAACTGGATGTGATGACGTCACCAAGGGGGAGGGGCCACGTGGGCAGGCTTAATTGATCCCAGGTGATAATGATTTGGCCAGGGGACCAGCTGGGAGTGATGACGTCATCGAGATTAGTTCTGGTATTAGGGTTAGAGAATTGGGGCTCTGTTCATGGTTAGGGTTAGGATAAGGTTTAGGGCTAGGTAGGGTTCAGGCTCAGGTGTAGGCTAGGTTTAGGGTTTGGGTTAAAGGGTTAGGGACAGGGTTATGGTCGCAGTGTAGTAATGTTGGCTATTCACAATGAATGAGCTTCAATCACTGGACAATTTGGTGTGTAGCACTCAAAACGTAAGACTCCAGATTAGGGAAATATTTAGAAATGTGCTTCACACAATAGGAATGCATATTCCAATAGACTGAGTATCTGAACAGCACGATTTTGTCACTGGGAAATCTTGTTCAAACAGCTGAGAAGCGAGTGTGACACTGTATACATTTATTTTTCCCGTCAAAAGGAGTTGGCGTTTTCGGGAAAAGGTTTTCGTGAAACACTGAAAAACTCATTTTCCTAGAGCTATCGAACAGTATGAAAGTATTGAGAACACTATGAAATAAAAATGTTAGTTAAGCTAGGGTTCCAAGTAATGTTTTACTGTGCCTTTAAAAAGCCAGTATGACAGCCGTGTTAAAATGAAAAGTCTCATTGCTCAAAACAACAGACCAGGGGAATGGCAGAGTGTCTCTAGAACTCCTGGAATACGTTTTAGAACCCGAACATCTCTACTGAATTTTGAAATACTGAGAATTTGTATCCAAAGCGCTGTGAAAGGAAAGATAGACTGTCAAGTGGTAATAATGTTGAAAGTGCTGGTATATTTGTAAAAAAGGTTGTTTTACCAAATTAGAATTCACAATGAAAAAGCTTGAGACACTGGAAGAGAGAGACTCCAACTCGGGAAATTCACACTGATAACCTAGGTTAATATCTAAGAAAGTGCTTCAAACACTAGGAATACGTGAATAAAGGGCCTTAATATCTGTAACACATTGTTTCCTGACAAGGAAATCGTGTTCAAAGAACATAGAACCGAGTTGGATACTGGTTACATTTATTATTCCGGGACAATGAGTTGGCCATTTTGAAAGAAGCCTGGTTAGGCCATTAAACCAGATGTGATGACGTCACCAAGGGGGGGCCACGTGGGCAGGCTTAATTGATCCCAGGTGATAATGATTTGTCCAGGGGACCAGCTGGGAGTGATGATGTCATCGAGATTAGTTCTGGTATTAGGGTTAGAGAATTGGGGCTCTGTTCATGGTTAGGGTTAGGATAAGGTTTTGGGCTAGGTAGGGTTCAGGCTCAGGTGTGGGCTAGGTTTAGGGTTTGGGTTAGAGGGTTAGGGACAGGGTTAAGGTCGCAGTGTAGTAATGTTGGCTATTCACAATGAATGAGCTTCAATCACTGGACAATTTTGTGTGTAGCACTCAGAACGTACACCTCCAGACTAGGGAAATATTTAGAAATGTGCTTCACACAATAGGAATACATATTCCAATAGACTGAGTATCTGAACAGCACAATTTTGTCACTGGGAAATCTTGTTCAAACAGCTGAGAAGCGAGTGTGACACTGTTTACATTTATTTTTCCCGTCAAAAGGAGTTGGCGTTTTCGGGAAAAGGTTTTGGTGAAACACTGAAAAACTCATTTTCCTAGAGCTATCGAACAGTATGAAAGTATTGAGAACACTATGAAATAAAAATGTTAGTTAGGCTAGGGTTCCAAGTAATGTTTTACTGTGCCTTTAAAAAGCCGGTATGACAGCCATGTTAAAATGAAAAGTCTCATTGCTCAAAACAACAGACCAGGGGAATGGCAGAATGTCTCTAGAACTCCTGGAATACGTTTTAGAACCCGAACATCTCTACTGAATTTTGAAATACTGAGAATTTGTATCCAAAGCGCTGTGAAAGGTAGGATAGACTGTCAAGTGGTAATAATGTTGAAAGTGCTGGTATATTTGTAAAAAAGTTGTTTTACCATATTAGAATTCACAATGAAAAAGCATGAGACACTGGAAGAGAGAGACTCCAACGCGGGAAATTCACACTGATAACCTAGGTTAATATCTAAGAAAGTGCTTCAAACACTAGGAATACGTGAATAAAGGGCCTTAATATCTGTAACACATTGTTTTCTGACAAGGAAATCGTGTTCAAAGAACATAGAACCGAGTTGGATACTGGTTACATTTATTATTCCAGGACAATGAGTTGGCCATTTTGAAAGAAGCCTGGTTAGGCCATTAAACCGGATGTGATGACGTCACCAAGGGGGAGGGGCCACGTGGGCAGGCTTAATTGATCCCAGGTGATAATGATTTGGCCAGGGGACCAGCTGGGAGTGATGACGTCATCGAGATTAGTTCTGGTATTAGGGTTAGAGAATTGGGGCTCTGTTCATGGTTAGGGTTAGGATAAGGTTTTGGGCTAGGTAGGGTTCAGGCTCAGGTGTGGGCTAGGTTTAGGGTTTGGGTTAGAGGGTTAGGGACAGGGTCAAGGTCGCAGTGTAGTAATGTTGGCTATTCACAATGAATGAGCTTCAATCACTGGACAATTTGGTGTGTAGCACTCAGAACTTACGACTCCAGACTAGGGAAATATTCAGAAATGTGCTTCACAAAATAGGAATACATATTCCAATAGACTGAGTGTGTGAACAGCACAATTTTGTCACTGGGAAATCTTGTTCAAACAGCTGAGAAGCGAGAGTGACACTGTTTATATTTATTTTTCCCGACAAAAGGAGTTGGCGTTTTCGGGAAAAGGTTTTGGTGAAACACTGAAAAACTCATTTTCCTAGAGCTATCAAACAGTATGAAAGTATTGAGAACACTATGAAATAAAAATGTTAGTTAGGCTAGGGTTCCAAGTAATGTTTTACTGTGCCTTTAAAAAGCCGGTATGACACCCGTGTTAAAATGAAAAGTCTCATTGCTCAAAACAACAGACCAGGGGAATGGCAGAGTGTCTCTAGAACTCCTGGAATACGTTTTAGAACCCGAACATCTCTACTGAATTTTGAAATACTGAGAATTTGTATCCAAAGCGCTGTGAAAGGTAGGATAGACTGTCAAGTGGTAATAATGTTGAATTTGCTGGTATATTTGTAAAAAAGGTTGTTTTACCAAATTAGAATTCACAATGAAAAAGCTTGAGACACTGGAAGAGAGAGACTCCAACTCGGGAAATTCACAATGATAACCTAGGTTAATATCTAAGAAAGTGCTTCAAACACTAGGAATACGTGAATAAAGGGCCTTAATATCAGTAACACATTGTTTCCTGACAAGGAAATCGTGTTCAAAGATCATAGAAGCCAGTTGGATACTGGTTACATTTATTATTCCGGAACAATGATATGGCGATTTTGAAAGAGGCCTGGTTAGGCCATTAAACGGGATGTGATGACATCACCAAGGAGGAGGGGCCACGTGGGCAGGCTTAATTGATCCCAGGTGATAATGATTTGGCCAAAGGACCAGCTGGGAGTGATGACGTCATCGAGATTAGTTCTGGTATTAGGGTTAGAGAATTGGGGCTCTGTTCATGGTTAGGGTTAGGATAAGGTTTTGGGCTAGGTAGGGTTCAGGCTCAGGTGTGGGCTAGGTTTAGGGTTTGGGTTAGAGGGTTAGGGACAGGGTTATGGTCACAGTGTAGTAATGTTGGCTATTCACAATGAATGAGCTTCAATCACTGGACAATTTGGTGTGTAGCACTCAGAACTTACGACTCCAGACTAGGGAAATATTTAGAAATGTGCTTCACACAATAGGAATACATATTCCAATAGACTGAGTATCTGAACAGCACAATTTTGTCACTGGGAAATCTTGTTCAAACAGCTGAGAAGCGAGTGTGACACTGTTTATATTTATTTTTCCCGTCAAAAGGAGTTGGCGTTTTCGGGAAAAAATTTTGGTGAAACACTGAAAAACTCATTTTCCTAGAGCTATGGAACAGTATGAAATTATTGAGTACACTATGAAATAAAAATGTTAGTTAGGCTAGGGTTCCAAGTAATGTTTTACTGTGCCTTTAAAAAGCCGGTATGACACCTGTGTTAAAATCAAAAGTCTCATTGCTCAAAACAACAGACCAGGGGAATGGCAGAGTGTCTCTAGAATTCCTGGAATACGTTTTAGAACCCGACCATCTCTACTGAATTTTGAAATACTGAGAGTTTGTATCCAAAGCGCTGTGAAAGGTAGGATAGACTGTCAAGTGGTAATAATGTTGAAAGTGCTGGTATATTTGTAAAAAAGGTTGTTTTACAAAATTAGAATTCATAATGAAAAAGCTTGAGACACTGGAAGACAGACACTCCAACTCGGGAAATTCACAATGATAACCTAGGTTAATATCTAAGACAGTGCTTCAAACACTAGGAATACGTGAATAAAGGGCCTTATTCAAACACTAGGAATACGTGAATAAAGGGGGTAAAGAGGGAGATCAAACAAAGGACTTGCATGCAGGCATATGAGCCTAACCAGCGGTTAAGGACAACAGGGGGGTGGGGGCATGTGTGGGGAGGGGTGTGGGATGGGAATGGGGGGACGAGGGCAAATATGTGATACCTTAATCAATAAAGAAATTTAAAAAAAGAAAGATTTGGGGCTCTGTTCAGGGTTAGGGTTATGATAAGGTTTCAGGCTAGGTAGGGTTCAGGCTCAGGTTAGGGCTAGGTTTACGGTTAGGGTTAGAGGGTTAGGTACAGGGTTCCGGTCACCATGTAGTAACCTTGGTTATTCTCAATGAATTAGATTCAATCACTAATGATTTCTAGCTGTGTCTTATAATGGGCCATCTGCTCTATTTATGGGACTTCACCACATGTACAAACAACTTTATACACTCTTCTCTGAACTGGAGAAGCTATATAAACTTGTATTTCAACTGTTTTACAGTTGAGTACTACTTTTCAGTGACTTATGGTGGATTCAAACACTGGTTTCATGTGAACTAACACTATTTCAAGGATTTCTGCAGTGTACAACATCCTTTCTATTCTAGACACTTACATTTTGATGGTTTTCCAGTTGTTCTAACACAATTCTATGATATTTATTAGTATTTGCTCTGAATTACTATGCTTTCTTGCAGTGTCCTTTAATGGGCCTTCTGCTCCACTTGTGGGACTTCACCACTTGTAGAAACATCTTTATACATTCTTCTCTGAACTTGAGAAGCTATATACACTTGTTTCCCAACTGTTTTACAGTTGAATACTACTTTTCAGTGAATTCTGGTGGTTTCAAACACTGGTTTCATGTGATCTAACTCTATTTCAAGGATTTCCGCAGTGTACAACATCCTTTCTAGACTAGACACTTTCATTTTGATGGTTTTCTACTTGTTCTCACACAATTCCATGATATTCATTAATATTTGCTTTGTGTTACTACAGATTTCTAGCTGTGTCCTATAATGGCCTTTCTGCTCTACTTGTGGGACTTCACCACATGTAAAAACAACTTCATACACTTGTCTCTGAATTTGACAAGCTATATACACTTGTCTCTCAACTCTTGTACTGTTGAATGCTACTTTTCAGTGAATTCTATTGGGTTGAAACACTGGTTTCTTGTGAACTAACTCTATTTCAAGGATTTCTGCAGTGTACAACATCCTTTCTAGACTAGACACTTACATTTTGATGTCTTTTCCACTTGGTCTCTCACAATTCTGTGATACTCATTAGTATTTGCTCTGAATTACTACTGCTTTCTTGCAGTGTCCTATAATAGCCCTTCTGCTCTACTTGTGGGACTTCACCACATGTAGAAACAACTTCATATACTCTTCTCTGAACCTGAGAAGCTATATATACTTGTCTTTCAAGTGTTTTACAGTTGAATACTACTTTTCAGTGACTTCTGGTGATTTCAAAAACTGGTTTCATGTGAAGTACCTCTATTTCAAGGATTTCTGCAGTGTACAACATCCCTTCTAGACTAGACACTTACATTTTGATGGTTTTCCACTTGTTCTCACACAATTCTATGATATTCATTAGTATTTGCTCTGAATTACTATTGATTTCTAGCTGTGTCCTATAATGGGACTTCTACTCTACTTGTTGGGCTTCAACACATGTAAAAACAACTTCATACAGTCTTATCTGAACTTGAGAAGGAATATACACTTGTCTTTCAACAGGTTTACAGTTGAATGCTAATTTTCATTGTATTCTAGGGGTTTCAAACATTGGTTACATGTAAACTAACTCTATTTCCAATATTTCTGCAGTGTACAACATCCTTTCTAGACTAGACACGTACATTTTGATGTCTTTTCCACTTGGTCTCTCACAATTCTGTGATACTCATTAGTATTTGCTCTGAATTACTACTGCTTTCTTGCAGTGTCCTATAATAGCCCATCTGCTCTACTTGTGGGACTTCACCACATGTAGAAACAACTTCATACACTCTTCTCTGAACTTGAGATGCTATATACACTTGTCTTTCAACAGTTTTACAGTTGAATGCTAATTTTAATTGTATTCTAGGGGTTTCAAACACTACTTTCATGTAAACTAACTCTATTTGCACGATTTCTACTGTGCACAACATCCTTTCCAGACTAGACACTTACATTTTGATGTCTTTTTCACCTGGTCTCTCACAATTCTGTGATACTCATTAGTATTTGCTCTGAATTACTACTGCTTTCTTGCAGTGTCCTATAATAGCCCTTCTGCTCTACTTGTGGGACTTCACCACATGTAGAAACAACTTCATATACTCTTCTCTGAACCTGAGAAGCTATATATACTTGTCTTTCAAGTGTTTTACAGTTGAATACTACTTTTCAGTGAATTCTGGTGGTTTCAAACACTGGTTTCATGTGAACTAACTCTATTTCAAGGATTTCCGCAGTGTACAACATCCTTTCTGCACTAGACACTTACATTTTGATGGTTTTCTACTTGTTCTCACACAATTCCATGCTATTCATTAATATATGCTCTGAATTACTACAGATTTCTAGCTGTGTCCTGTAATGGGCCATCTGCTCTACTTGTAGGAATTCACCACATGTAGAAACAACTTCATACACTCTTCTCTGACCTTGAGAAGGTATATACACTTGTCTTTCAACAGCTTTACAGTGCAATGCTAATTTTCATTGTATTCTAGGGGTTTCAAACACTGGTTTCATGTGAACTAACTATATTTCCAGGATTTCTGCAGTGTACAACATCCTTTCTAGACTAGACACTTACATTTTGATGTCTTTTCCACCTGGTCTCTCACAATTCTGTGATACTCATTAGTATTTGCTCTGAATTACTACTGCTTTCTTGCAGTGTCCTATACTGGAACTTCTGCTCTACTTGTGGGACTTCACCACTTGTAGAAACAACTTTATACATTCTTATTTGAATTAGAGAAGCTATATACACTTGTCCTTCCACTGTTTTCCTGTTGAATACTACTTTTCAGTGAATTCTGATGGTTTCAAACACTGGTTTCATGTGAACTAACTCTATTTCAAGGATTTCTGCAGTGTACAACATCCTTTCTAGACTAGACACTTACATTTTGATGTCTTTTCCACCTGGTCTCTCACAATTCTGTGATACTCATTAGTATTTGCTCTGAATTACTACTGCTTTCATGCAGTGTCCTATAATAGCGCTTCTACTCTACTTGTGGGACTTCACCACATGTAGAAACAACTTCATACACTCTTCTCTGAACTTGAGAAGCTATATACACTTGTCTTTCAACTGTTTTACAGTTGAAAACTACTTTTCAGTTACTTCTGGTGGTTTCAAACACTGGTTTCATGTAAACTAACTCTATTTCAAGGATTTCTGCAGTGTACAACATCCCTTGTAGACTAGACACTTACATTTTTATGGTTTTCCACTTGTTCTCACACAATTCTATGATATTCATTAGTATTTGCTCTGAATTACTACTGATTTCTAGCTGTGTCCTATAATGGGACATCTGCTGTACATGTGGGACTTCAGCACATGTAAAAACAACTTCATACACTCTTATCTGAACTTGAGAAGCAATATATACTTGTCTTTCAACAGTTTTACAGTTGAATGCTAATTTTCATTGTATTCTAGGGGTTTCAAACACTGGTTTCATGTAAACTAACTCTACTTCCATGATTTCTGCAGTGTCCCCCATCCTTTCTAGACTAGACACTTACATTTTGATGTCTTTTCCACTTGGTCTCTCACAATTCTGTGATACTCATTAGTATTTGTTCTGAATTACTGTTGCTTTCTTGCAGTGTCGTATAATGGGCCTTCTGCTCTACTTGTTGGACTTCTCCACAAGTACAAACAACATTATACACGCTTCTCTGAGCTTAAGAATCTATATACACTTGTCTTTCAAATGTTTTACAGTTGAATACTATTATTCAGTGAATTCTGGTTGTTTCAAAGACTGGTTTCATGTGCACTAACTCTATTTCAAGGATTTCTGCATTGTACAACATCCTTTCTAGACTAGACACTTATATTTTGATGGTTTTCTACTTATTCTCACAATTCCATGCTATTCATTAATATTTGCTCTGAATTACTACAGATTTCTAGCAGTGTCCTATAATAGCCCTTGTGCTCTACTTGTAGGACGTCACCACATGTGAAAACAACTTCATACACTCTTCTCTGAACTTGAGAAGCTATATACACTTGTCTTTCAACAGTTTTACACTTGAATGCTAATTTTCATTGTATTCTAGGGGTTTCAAACACTGTTTTCATGAGAACTAACTCTATTTCCAGGATTTCTGCAGGGTACAACATCCCTACTAGACTAGACACTTACATTTTGATTTTTTCCCACTCCCTCTTATTCTCACACAATTCTATGATATTCATTAGTATTTGCTCTGAATTACTACTGATTTCTAGCTGTGTCCTCTAATGGGCCTTCTGCTCTACTTGTGGGACTTCGCCACATGTAGAAACAACTTTATACACTCTTCTCTGAACTTGAGAAGCTATATACACCTGTCTTTCAACTGTTTTACAGTTGAATACTACTTTTCAGTGAATTCTGTTGGTTTCACACACCGCTTTCATGTGATCTAACTCTATTTCCAGGATTTCTGCAGTGTACAACATCCTTTCTAGACTAGACACTTACATTTTGATGGTTTTCCACTTGTTCTCACACAATTCTATGATATTCATTAATATTTGCTCTGAAATACTACTGCTTTCTAGCTGTGTCTTATAATAGGCCTTCTGCTCTATTTGTGGGACTTCACCATATGTAGAAACAACTTCATACATTCTTCTCTGAACTTGAGAAGCTATATACACTTGTCTTTCAACAGTTTTACAGTTGAATGCTAATTTTCATTGTATTCTAGGGGTTTCAAACACTGGTTTCATGTGAACTAACTCTATTTCAAGGATTTCTGTAGTGTACAACATCCTTTCTAGACTAGACACTTACATTTTGATGTCTTTTCCACTTGGTCTCTCACAATTCTGTGATACTCATTAGTATTTGCTCTGAATTACTACTGCTTTCTTGCAGTGTCCTATAATAGCTCTTCTGCTCTACTTGTGGGACTTCACCACATGTAGAAACAACTTCATACACTCTTCTCTGAACTTGAGAAGCTATATACACTTGTCTTTCAACTGTTTTACAGTTGGAAACTACTTTTCAGTGACTTCTGGTGGTTTCAAACACTGGTTTCATGTGAACTAACTCTATTTCAAGGATTTCTGCAGTGTATAACATCCCTTCTAGACTAGACACTTACATTTTGATGGTTTTCCACTTGTTCTCACACAATTCTATGATATTCATTAGTATTTGCTCTGAATTACTACTGATTTCTAGCTGTGTCCTATAATGGGCCTACTGCTCTATATGTGGGACTTCACCACATGTACAAACAACTTTATACACTGTTCTCTGAACTTGAGAAGCTATATACATTTGTCTTTCAACTGTTTTACAGTTGAATACTACTTTTCAGTGACTTCTGGTGGTTTCAAACACTGGTTTCATGTGAACTAACTCTATTTCAAGGATTTCCGCAGTGTACAACATCCTTTCTACACTAGACTCTTACATTTTGATGGTTTTCTACTTGTTCTCTAAAAAAATTCCCTGCCATTCATTAATATTTGCTCTGAATTACTACAGATTTCTAGCTGTGTCCTGTAATGAGTCCTCTGCTCTACTTGTGGGACTTCACCACATGTAGAAACAACTTCATACACTCTTCTCTGAACTTGAGAAGCTATATACACTTGTCTTTCAACAGTTTTACAGTTGTATGCGAATTTTCATTGTATTCTAGGGGTTTCAAACACTGTTTTCATGTGAACTAACTTTATTTCCAGGATTTCTGCAGTGTACTACATCCTTTCTAGACTAGACACTTACATTTTGATGTCTTTTCCACCTGGTCTCTCACAATTCTGTGATACTCATTAGTATTTGCTCTGAATTACTACTGCTTTCTTGCAGTGTCCTATAATGGACCTTCTGCTCTACTTGTGGGACTTCAGCACATGTAGAAACAACTTCATACACTCTTCTCTGAACTTGAGAAGCTATATACATTTGTCTTTCAACTGTTTTACAGTTGAAAACTTCTTTTCAGTGACTTCTGGTGATTTCAAACACTGGTTTCATGTGAACTAACTCTATTTCAAGGATTTCTGCAGTGTACAACATCCTTTCTAGACTAGACACATTTTGATTATTTTCCACTGGTTCTCACACAATTCTATGATATTCATTAGTATTTGCTCTGAATTACTACTGATTTCTAGCTGTGTCCTATTTTGGGCTTTCTACTCTACTTGTTGATCTTCTCCACAAGTACAAACTATATTATACACTCTTCTCTGAACTTGAGAATCTATATACACTTGTCTTTCAACTGTTTTACAGTTGAATACTATTATTCAGTGACTTCTGGTTCTTTCAAACACTAGTTTCATGTGAACTACCTCTATTTCAAGGATTTCTGCAGTGTACAACATACTTTCTAGACTAGACACTTACATTTTATGGTTTTCCACTTGTTCTCAAACAATTCTATGATATTAATTAGTATTTGCTCTGAATTACTACTGCTTTCTTGCAGTGTCCTATAATAGCCCTTCTGCTCTACTTGTGGGACTTCACCACATGTAGAAACAACTTTATACACTCTTCTCTGAACTTGTGTAGCTATATAAACTTGTCTTTCAACTGTTTTACAGTAGAATACTACTTTTCATTGAATTGTGTTGTTTTCAAACACTGGTTTCATGTGAACTAACTCTATTTCAAGGATTTCCGCAGTATACAACATCCTTTATGAACTAGACACTTACATTTTGATGGTTTTCCACTTGTTCTCACACAATTCTATGATATTCATTAGTATTTGCTCTGAATTACTACTGATTTCTAGCTGTGTCCTCTAATGGGCCTTCTGCTCTACTTGTGGGACTTCACCACATGTAGAAACAACTTTATACACTCTTCTCTGAACTTGAGAAGCTATATACACCTGTCTTTCAAATGTTTTACAGTTGAATACTACTTTTCAGTGAATTCTGTTGGTTTGAAACACTGGTTTCATGTGAACTAACTTTATTCCCAGGATTTCTGCAGTGTACAACATCCTTTCTAGACTAGACACACTTACATTTTGATGGTTTTCCACTTGTTCTCACACAATTCTATGATATTTATTAGTATTTGCTCTGAATTACTACTGATTTCTAGCTGTGTCCTATTTTGGGCTTTCTACTCTACTTGTTGGACTTCTCCACAAGTACAAACTACATTATACACTATTCTCTGAGCTTGAGAAGCTATATACACTTGTCTTTGAACTGTTTTACAGTTGAATACTATTATTCAGTGAATTCTGGTTGTTTCAAACACTGGTTTCATGTGAACTAACTCTATTTCAAGGATTTCTGCAGTGTACAACATCCTTTATAGACTAGACACTTACATTTTATGGTTTTCCACTTGTTCTCACACAATTCTATATTATTCATTAGTATTTGCTCTGAATTACTACTGCTTTCTTGCAGTGTCCTATAATAGCCCGTCTGCTCTATTGTGGGACTTCACCACATGTAGAAAAAACTTCATACACTCTTCTCTGAACTTGAGTAGCTATATAAACTTGTCTTTCAACTGTTTTACTGTAGAATACTACTTTTCATTGAATTCTGTTGTTTTCAAACACTGGTTTCATGTGAACTAACTCTATTTCAAGGATTTCCGCAGTGTACAACATCCTTTATGAACTAGACACTTACATTTTGATGGTTTTCCACTTGTTCTCACACAATTCTATGATATTCATTAGTATTTCCTCTCAATTACTGCTAATTTCTATCTGTGTCGTATAATGGGCCTTCTGCTCTACTTGTGGGACTTCTCCACAAGTACAAACAACATTATACACTCTTCTCTGAACTTGAGAAGCTATATAGACTTGTCTTTCAACTGTTTTACAGTTGAAAACTTTCTTTTCTGTGACTTCTGGTGGTTTTAAACACTGGTTTCATGTGAACTAACTCTATTTCAAGGATTTCTGCAGTGTGCAACATCCCTTCTAGATTAGACACTTACATTTTGATGGTTTTCCACTTGTTCTCACACAATTCTGTGATACTCATTAGTATTTGCTCTGAATTAATACTGCTTTCTTTTTTTTTAAATTCTTTATTGATTAAGGTGTCACATATTTGTCCTCATCCCCCCATTCCCATCCCACACCCCTCCCCATGGATGCCCCAACCCCCTGTTGAATTTAACCATTGGTTAGGCTCATATGCATGCACACAAGACCTTTGGTTGATCTCTCCCCCCTCCCCCACCCTCCCCTATCCTCCCTCTGAGGCCCAATAGTCCGATCGATGCCTCCTTGTTTCTGGTTCTTTTCTTGTTCATCAGTCTATGTTGTTCATTGTTTCCCCTAGATGAGCGAAATCATGTGTCACTAGAGATATACTTATAAGAATTGAATGTGAGACGAGCAATAATAATTATGCTGACAGGCAAATGAATCAGTCTGTAGTGAGTTTCTTTCTGGACCAATAGTTCTTTTGAGACCCAATATCAATGTCCACCAGTTCCTTATGAGTACATGTCGGCACTGACCCCTCAGCTCTGGATGGTGGAGAAATGGTGGTAATGCAGGTCCGACTCCCTCTGGTTTGGTCTCGGCCGGACCCAGGGGCACGGCTTCACCCAGATCCAGGGGCCCACGGACTCACCAGGACCCGGGACCCAGTCTCACCCGGATCCAGGTGCACATGGCCTCGCCCAGACCCAGGATTCAGCTTCACCCGGACCCAGGGGCACATGGCCTCACCCGGACCCAGGGGCGCGTGGCTTCTCCCCGGCCCGGGACTCAGCCTCACCCGGATCCAGGGGCACACGGCCTCGCCCAGACCCGGGATCTAGCTTCCCCCGGACCCAGGGGCACGTGGCCTCACCCGGACCCAGGGGCGCGTGGCCTCTCCCAGACCCAGGGTCGCGTGACCTCACCCGGATCCAGGGGCCCACGGCCTCACGCGGACCTGGGACACAGGCTCACCCGGATGCGGGGGCCCACGGCTTCACCCAGACCCGGGACCCAGCCTCACCCGGATCCAGGGGCACACGGCCTCGCCCAGACCCAGGATTCAGCTTTACCTGGACCCAGGGGCACATGGCCTCACCCGGACCCAGGGGTGCATGGCCTCTCCTGGCCCTGGGACCCAGCCTCACCCGGATCCAGGGGCACACGGCCTCGCCCGGACCCGGGATCTAGCTTCCCCCGGAAGCAGGGGCATGTGGCCTCACCCGGACCCAGGGGCGCGTGGCCTCTCCCAGACCCAGGGTCGCGTGGCCTCACCCGGATCCAGGGGCCCACGGCCTCACGCGGACCTGGGACCCAGGCTCACCCGGATGCAGGGGCCCACGGCTTCACCCGGACCCGGGACCCAGCCTCACCCGGATCCAGGGGCACACGGCCTCGCCCAGACCCAGGATTCAGTTTAACCTAGGTTAATATCTAAGAAAGTGTTTCAAACACTAGAAATACGTGAAAAAAGGGCCTTAATATCTGTCACACATTGTTTCCTGACAAGCAAATCGTGTTCAAAGAACATAGAACCGAGTTGGATGCTGTTTACATTTATAATTAAGAGACAATGAGTTGGCGTTTTTGAAAGAGGCCCGGTTAGGCCATTAAACAGGAAGTGATGACGTCACCAAGGGGGAGGGGCCACGAGGGCAGGTTTAATTGATACCAGGAGATAATGATTTAGCCGGGGGCCCAGCTGGGTGTGATGACGACATTCAAGTTAGTTCTGGTGTTAGGGTTAGAGAATTGGGGTTCTGGCTAGGGTTAGGGTTAGGATAAGGGTTTGGGCTAGGTAGGGTTCAGGCTCAGGTTAGGGCTAGGTTTAGGCTTAGGGTTAGAGGGTTAGGGACAGGGTTATGGTCACAGTGTAGTAAGGTTGGGTATTCACGATGAATGAGCTTCAACCACTGGACAAATTGGAGTGTAGAACTGAGAATTTACAACTCCAGACTAGGGAAATATTTAGAAATGTGCTTCACACACTAAGAATACATATTCCAATAGATTGAAAATCTGAACAGCACAATTTTGTCATTGGAAAATCTTGTTCAAACCGCTGAGAACCGAGTGTGACACTGTTTTCATTTATTTTTCCCGTCAAAAGGAGTTGGAGTTTTCGGGAAAAGGAGTTGGTGAAACACTGAAAAATTCATTTTCCTAGAGCTATAGAATAGTATGAACGTATTGAGAACACTATGAAATAAAAATGTTAGTTAGGCTAGGGTTCCAAGTAGTGTTTTAAAGTACCTTTAAAAAGCCGGTATGACACCTGTGTTAAAATGAAAACTCTCAGAGCTCAAAACAGCAGAACAGGGGGATGTCTCAGAGTGTCTCTAGAACTCTTGGAATACGTGTTAGAAAACAAACATCTCTACTGAATTTTGAAATACTGAGAATTTGTATCCAAAGCGCTGTGAAAAGTAGGGTAGACTATCAAGTGGTAATAATGGTTAAAGTACTGGTATATTTGTAAAAAACGCTGTTTCAGCAAATTTGAACTCACAATGAAGGAGCTTGAGACACTGGAAGAGAGAGACTCCAACTCGGGCAATTCACAATGAAAACCTAGGTTAATATATAAGACAGTGTTTCAAACACTAGAAATACGTGAATAAAGGGCCTTAATATCTGTCACACATTGTTTCCTGGCAAGCAAATCCTGTTCAAAGAAGATACAACCTGGTTGGAAGCTGTTTACATTGATAATTAAGAGACAATGAGTTGGCCTTTTTGAAAGAGGCCTGGTTAGACCATTAAACAGGAAGTGATGACGTCACCAAGGGGGAGGGGCCAAGAGGGCAGGTTTAATTGATACCAGGAGATAATGATTTAGCCTGGGGCCCAGGTGGGAGTGATGACCTCATTGAGGTTAGTTCTGGTGTTAGGGTTAGAGAATTGGGGTTCTGGCTAGGGTTAGGGATAAGATAAGGGTTCGGGCTAGATAGGGTTCAGGCTCAGGTTAGGGCTAGGTTTAGGGTTAGGGTTAGAGGGTTAGGGACAGGGTTTCCGTCACAGTGCTGTAAGGTTGGGTATTCAAAATGAATGAGCTTCAAACACTGGACAAATTGGAGTGTAGCACTGAGAATTTACAACTCCAGACTAGGGAAATATTTAGAAATGTGCATCACATACTAGGAATACATATTCCAATAGACTGAATATCTGAACAGCACAATTTTGTCACTGGGAAATCTTGTTCAAACCGCTGAGAACGTAGTGTGACACTGTTTACATTTATTTTTCCCGTCAAAAAGAGCAGGCGTTTTCCGGAAAAGGAGTTGGTGAAACACTGAAAAATTCATTTTCCTAGAACTATAGAATAGTATGAAAGTATTGAGAACACTATGAAATCAAAATGTTAGTTAGGCTAGGGTTCCAAGTAGTGTTTTAAAGTACCTTTAAAAAGCCGGTATGACACCCGTGTTAAAATGAAAACTCTCAGAGCTCAAAACAACAGAACAGGCGGATGTCTCAGAGTGTCTCTAGAACTCTTGAAATACGTTTTAGAAAACGAACATCTCTACTGAATTTTGAAATACTGAGAATTTGTATCCAAAGCGCTGTGAAAAGTAGGGTAGACTATAAAGTGGTAATAATGGTTAAAGTACTGGTATATTTGTAAAAATCACTGTTTCAGCAAATTGGAACTCACAATGAAGGAGCTTGAGACACTGGAAGAGAGAGACTCCAACTCGGGCAATTCACACTGAAAACCTAGGTTAATATCTAAGACAGTGTTTCAAACACTAGAAATACATGAATGAAGGGCCTTAATATCTGGCACACATTGTTTCCTGACAAGCAAATCGTGTTCAAAGAACATAGAACAGAGTTGGAAGCTGTTTACATTTATAATTAAGAGACAATGAGTTGGCCTTTTTGAAAGAGGCCTGGTTAGGCCATTAAATAGGAAGTGATGATGTCACCAAGGGGGAGGGGCCACGAGGGCAGGTTTAGTTGATACCAGGAGATAATAATTTAGCCTGGGGCCCAGCTGGGAGTGATGATGTCATTGAGGTTAGTTCTGGTGTTAGGGTTACAGAATAGGGGTCTGGATAGGGTTAGGGATAGGATAAGGGTTCGGGCTAGATAGGGTTCAGGCTCAGGTTAGGGCTAGGTTTAGGGTTAGGGTTAGAGGGTTAGGGACAGGGTTTCGGTCACAGTGCTGTAAGGTTGGGTATTCACAATGAATGAGCTTCAAACACTGGACAAATTGGAGTGTAGCACTGAGAATTTACAACTCCAGACTAGGGAAATATTTAGAAATGTGCTTCACACACTAGGAATACATATTCCAATAGACTGAATATCTGAACAGCACAATTTTGTCAATGGGAAATCTTGTTCAAACCGCTGAGAACCGAGTGTGACACTGTTTACATTTATTTTTCCCATCAAGAGGAGTTGGCGTTTTCCGGAAAAGGAGTTGGTGAAACACTGAAAAATTCATTTTCCTAGAACTATAGAATAGTATGAAAGTATTGAGAACACTATGAAATCAAAATGTTAGTTAGGCTAGGGTTCCAAGTAGTGTTTTAAAGTACCTTTAAAAAGCCAGTATGACACCCGTGTTAAAATGAAAACTCTCAGAGCTCAAAACAACAGAACAGGTGGATGTCTCAGTGTGTCTCTAGAACTCTTGGAATATGTTTTAGAACACGAACATCTCTACTGAATTTTGAAATACTGAGAATTTGTATCCAAAGCGCTGTGAAAAGTAGGGTAGACTTTCAAGTGGTATAAATGTTTAAAGTACTGGTATATTTGTAAAAAACGCTGTTTCAGCAAATTGGAACTCACAATGAAGGAGCTTGAGACACTGGAAGAGAGAGACGACAACTCGGGCAATTCACACTGAAAACCTAGGTTAATATCTAACACAGTGTTTCAAACACTAGAAATACCTGAATAAAGGGCCTTAATATCTGTCACACATTGTTTACTGACAAGCAAATCCTGTTCAAAGAAGATAGAACCAAGTTGGAAGCTGTTTACATTTATAATTAAGAGACAATGAGTTGGCGTTTTTGAAAGAGGCCTGGTAAGGCCATTAAACAGGAAGTGATGATGTCACCAAAGGGGAGGGGCCAAGAGGGCAGGTTTAATTGATACCAGGAGATAATGATTTAGCCTGGGGCCCAGCTGGGACTGATGACTTCATTGAGGTTAGTTCTGGTGTTAGGGTTAGAGAATTGGGGTTCTGGCTAGGGTTAGGGATAAGATAAGGGTTCGGGATAGATAGGGTTCAGGATCAGGTTAGGGCTAGGTTTAGGCTTAGGGTTAGAGGGTTAGGGACAGGGTTTCGGTCACAGTGCTGTAAGGTGAGTATTCAAAATGTATGAGCTTCAAACACTGGACAAATTGGACTGTAGGACTGAGAATTTACATCTCCAGACTAGGGAAATATTTAGAAATGTGCGTCACACACTAGGAATACATATTCCAATAGACTGAATATCTGAACAGCACAATTTTGTCACTGGGAAATATTGTTCAAACCGCTGAGAACCAAGTGTGACACTGTTTACATTGATTTTTCCCGTCAAAAGGAGTTGGCGTTTTCGGGAAAAGGTTTTGGTGAAACACTGAAAAACTCATTTTCCTAGAGCTATCGAACAGTATGTAAGTATTGAGAACACTATGAAATAAAAATGTTAGTTAGGCTAGGGTTCCAAGTAATGTTTTACTGTGCCTTTAAAAAGCCTGTATGACACCCGTGTTAAAATGAAAAGTCTCATTGCTCAAAACAACAGACCAGGGGAATGGAAGAGTGTCTCTAGAACTCCTGGAATACGTTTCAGAACCCGAACATCTCTACTGAATTTTAAAATACTGAGAATTTGTATCCAAAGCGCTGTGAAAGGTAGGATAGACTGTCAAGTGGTAATAATGTTGAAAGTGCTGGTATATTTGTAAAAAAGGTTGTTTTACCAAATTAGAATTCACAATGAAAAAGCTTCAGACACTGGAAGAGAGAGACTCCAACTCGGGAAATTCACAATGATAACCTAGGTTAATATCTAAGAAAGTGCTTCAAACACTAGGAATACGTGAATAAAGGGCCTTAATATCTGTAACACATTGTTTCCTGACAAGGAAATAGTGTTCAAAGAACATAGAACCGAGTTGGATACTGGTTACATTTATTATTCCGGGACAATGAGTTGGCGAATTTGAAAGAAGCCTGGTTAGACCATTAAACCGGATGTGATGACGTCACCAAGGGGGAGGGGCCACGTGGGCAGGCTTAATTGATCCCAGGTGATAATGATTTGGCCTGGGGACCAGCTGGGAGTGATGACGTCATCGAGATTAGTTCTGGTATTAGGGTTAGAGAATTGGGGCTCTGTTCATGGTTAGGGTTAGGATAAGGTTTTGGGCTAGGTAGAGTCCAGGCTCAGGTGTGGGCTAGGTTTACGGTTTGGGTTAGAGGATTAGAGACAGGCTGATGGTCACAGTGTAGTAATGTTGGCTATTCACAATGAATGAGCTTCAATCACTGGACAATTTGGTGTGTAGCACTCAGAACTTACGACTCCAGACGAGGGAAATATTTAGAAATGTGCTTCACACAATAGGAATACATATTCCAATAGAGTGAATATCGGAACAGCACTATTTTGTTACTGGGAAATCTTGTTCAAACAGCTGAGAAGCGAGTGTGACACTGTTTACATTTATTTTTCCCGTGAAAAAGAGTTGGCGTTTTCGGGAAAAGGTTTTGGTGAAACACTGAAAAACTCATTTTCCTAGAGCTATCGAACAGTATGAAAGTATTGAGAACACTATGAAATAAAAATGTTAGTTAGGCTAGGGTTCCAAGTAATGTTTTACTGTGCCTATAAAAAGCCGGTATGACACCCGTGTTAAAATGAAAAGTCTCATTGCTCAAAACAACAGACCAGGGGAATGGCAGAGTGTCTCTAGAAATCCTGGAATACGTTTCAGAACCCGAACATCTCTACTGAATTTTGAAATACTGAGAATTTGTATCCAAAGCGCTGTGAAAGGTAGGATAGACTGTCAAGTGGTAATAATGATGAAAGTGCTGGTATATTTGTAAAAAAGGTTGTTTTACCAAATTAGAATTCACAATGAAAAAGCTTGAGACACTGGAAGAGAGAGACTCCTACTCGGGAAATTCACAATGATAACCTAGGTTAATATCTAAGAAAGTGCTTCAAACACTAGGAATACGTGAATAAAGGGCCTTAATAACTGTAACACATTGTTTCCTGACAAGGAAATCGTGTTCAAAGAACATAGAACCGAGTTGGATATTGCTTACATTTATTATTCCGGGACAATGAGTTGGCGATTTTGAAAGAAGCCTGGTTAGGCCATTAAACCGGATGTGATGACGTCACCAAGGGGGAGGGGCCACGTGGGCAGGCTTAATTGATCCCAGGTGATAATGATTTGGCCAGGGGACCAGCTGAGAGTGATGACGTCATCGAGATTAGTTCTGGTATTAGGGTTAGAGAATTGGGGCTCTGTTCATGGTTAGGGTTAGGATAAGGTTTTGAGCTAGGTAGCGTTCAGGCTCACGTGTGGGCTAGGTTTGGGGTTTGGGTTAGCGTGGTAGGCACAGGGATACGGTCACAGTTTAGTAATGTTGGCTTTTCACAATGAATGAGCTTCAATCACTGGACAATTTGGTGTGTAGCACTCAGAACTTACGACTCCAGACGAGGGAAATATTTAGAAATGTGCTTCACACAATAGGAATACATATTCCAATAGACTGAATATCTGAACAGCACAATTTTGTCACTGGGAAATCTTGTTCAAACAGCTGAGAAGCGAGTGTGACACTGTTTACATTTATTTTTCCCATCAAAAGGAGTTGGCGTTTTCCGGAAAAGGTTTTGGTGAAACACTGAAAAACTCATTTTCCTAGAGCTATGGAACAGTATGAAAGTATTGAGAACACTATGAAATAAAAATGTTAGTTAGGCTATGGTTCCAAGTAATGTTTTACTGTGCCTTTAAAAAGCCGGTATGACACCCGTGTTAAAATGAAAAGTCTCATTGCTCAAAACAACATACCAGGGGAATGGCAGAGTGTCTCTAGAACTCCTGGAATACGTTTTAGAACCCGAACATCTCTACTGAATTTTGAAATACTGAGAATTTGTATCCAAAGCGCTGTGAAAGGTAGGATAGACTGTCAAGTGGTAATAATGTTGAAAGTGCTGGTATATTTGTAAAAAAGGTTGTTTTACCAAATTAGAATTCACAATGAAAAAGCTTGAGACACTGGAAGAGAGAGACTCCAACTCGGGAAATTCACAATGATAACCTAGATTAATATCTAAGAAAGTGCTTCAACCACTAGGAATCCGTGAATAAAGGGCCTTAATGTCTGTAACACATTGTTTCCTGACAAGGAAATCGTGTTCAAACAACATAGAACCGAGTTGGATACTGCTTACATTTATTATTCCGGGACAATGAGTTGGCGATTTTGAAAGAAGCCTGGTTAGGCCATTAAACCGGATGTGATGATGTCACCAAGGAAGAGGGGCCACGTGGGCAGGCTTAATTGATCCCAGGTGATAATGATTTGGCCAGGGGACCAGCTGGGAGTGATGACGTCATCGAGATTAGTTCTGGTATTAGGGTTAGAGAATTGGGGCTCTGTTCATGGTTAGGGTTAGGATAAGGTTTTGGGCTAGGTAGGGTCCAGGCTCAGGTGTGGGCTAGGTTTAGGGTTTGGGTTAGAGGGTTAGGGACAGGCTGACAGTCACAGTGTAGTAATGTTGGCTATTCACAATGAATGAGCTTCAATCACTGGACAATTTGGTGTGTAGCACTCAGAACTTAGGACTCCAGACTAGGGAAATATTTAGAAATGTGCTTCACACAATAGGAATACATATTCCAATAGACTGAATATCTGAACAGCACAATTTTGACACTGAGAAATCTTGTTCAAACAGCTGAGAAGCGAGTGTGACATTGTTTACATTTATTTTTCCCGTCAAAAGGAGTTGGCGTTTTCGGGAAAAGGTTTTCGTGAAACACTGAAAAACTCATTTTCCTAGAGCTATCGAACAGTATGAAAGTATTGAGAACACTATGAAATAAAAATGTTAGTTAGGCTATGGTTCCAAGTAATGTTTTACTGTGCCTTTAAAAAGCCGGTATGACACCCGTGTTAAAATGAAAAGTCTCATTGCTCAAAACAACAGACCAGGGGAATGGCAGAGTGTCTCTATAACTCCTGGAATACGTTTTAGAACCCGAACATCTCTACTGAATTTTGAAATACTGAGAATTTGTATCCAAAGCGCTGTGAAAGGTAAGATAGACTGTCAAGTGGTAATAATGTTGAAAGTGCTGGTATATTTGTAAAAAAGGTTGTTTTACCAAATTAGAATTCACAATGAAAAAGCTTGAGACACTGGAAGAGAGAGACTCCAACGCCGGAAATTCACAATGATAACCTAGATTAATATCTAAGAAAGTGCTTCAAACACTAGGAATCCGTGAATAAAGGGACTTAATGTCTGTAACACATTGTTTCCTGACAAGGAAATCGTGTTCAAACAACATAGAACCGAGTTGGATACTGCTTACATTTATTATTCCGGGACAATGAGTTGGCGATTTTGAAGGAAGCCTGGTTAGGCCATTAAACCGGATGTGATGACGTCACCAAGGGGGAGGGGCCACGTGGGCAGGCTTAATTGATCCCAGGTGAGAATGATTTGGCCAGGGGACCAGCTGGGAGTGATGACGTCATTGAGATTAGTTCTGGTATTAGGGTTAGAGAATTGGGGCTCTGTTCATGGTTAGGGTTAGGATAAGGTTTTGGGCTAGGTAGGGTCCAGGCTCAGGTGTGGGCTAGGTTTAGGGTTTGGGTTAGAGGGTTAGGGACAGGCTGACAGTCACAGTGTAGTAATGTTGGCTATTCACAATGAATGAGCTTCAATCACTGGACAATTTGGTGTGTAGCACTCAGAACTTACGACTCCAGACTAGGGAAATATTTAGAAATGTGCTTCACACAATAGGAATACATATTCCAATAGACTGAATATCTGAACAGCACAATTTTGTCACTGAGAAATCTTGTTCAAACAGCTGAGAAGCGAGTGTGACATTGTTTACATTTATTTTTCCCGTCAAAAGGAGTTGGCGTTTTCGGGAAAAGGTTTTGGTGAAACACTGAAAAACTCATTTTCCTAGAGCTATCAAACAGTATGAAAGTATTGAGAACACTATGAAATAAAAATGTTAGTTAGGCTAGGGTTCCAAGTAATGTTTTACTGTGCCTTTAAAAAGCCGGTATGACACCCGTGTTAAAATGAAAAGTCTCATTGCTCAAAACAACAGACCAGGGGAATGGCAGAGTGTCTCTAGAACTCCTGGAATACGTTTTAGTACCCGAACATCTCTACTGAATTTTGAAATACTGAGAATTTGTATCCAAAGCGCTGTGAAAGGTAAGATAGACTGTCAAGTGGTAATAATGTTGAAAGTGCTGGTATATTTGTAAAAAAGGTTGTTTTACAAAATTAGAATTCACAATGAAAAAGCTTGGGACACTGGAAGAGAGAGACTCCAACGCGGGAAATTCACAATGATAACCTAGGTTAATATCTAAGAAAGTGCTTCAAACACTAGGAATACGTGAATAAAGGGCCTTAATATCTGTAACACATTGTTTCCTGACAAGGAAATCGTGTTCAAAGAACATAGAACCGAGTTGGATACTGGTTACATTTATTATTCCCAGACAATGAGTTGGCGATTTTGAAAGAAGCCTGGTTAGGCCATTAAACAGGATGTGATGATGTCACCAAGGGGGAGGGGCCACGTGGGCAGGCTTAATTGATCTCAGGTGATAATGATTTGTCCAGGGGACCAGCTGGGAGTGATGATGTCATCTAGATTAGTTCTGGTATTAGGGTTAGAGAATTGGGGCTCTGTTCATGGTTAGGGTTAGGATAAGGTTTTGGGCTAGGTAGGGTCCAGGCTCAGGTGTGGGCTAGGTTTAGGGTTTGGGTTAGAGGGTTAGGGACAGGCTGACGGTCACAGTGTAGTAATGTTGGCTATTCACAATGAATGAGCTTCAATCACTGGACAATTAGGTGTGTAGCACTCAGAACTTACGATTCCAGACTAGGGAAATATTTAGAAATGTGCTTCACACAATAGGAATACATATTCCAATAGACTGAATATCTGAACAGCATAATTTTGTCACTGAGAAATCTTGTTCAAACAGCTTAGAAGCGAGTGTGACATTGTTTACATTTATTTTTCCCGTGAAAAGGAGTTGGCGTTTTCGGGAAAAGGTTTTCGTGAAACACTGAAAAACTCATTTTCCTAGAGCTATCGAACAGTATGAAAGTATTGAGAACACTATGAAATAAAAATGTTAGTTAGGCTATGGTTCCAAGTAATGTTTTACTGTGCCTTTAAAAAGCCGGTATGACACCCGTGTTAAAATGAAAAGTCTCATTGCTCAAAACAACAGACCAGTGGAATGGCAGAGTGTCTCTAGAACTCCTGGAATACGTTTTAGAACCCGAACATCTCTACTGAATTTTGAAATACTGAGAATTTGTATCCAAAGCGCTGTGAAAGGTAAGATAGACTGTCAAGTGGTAATAATGTTGAAAGTGCTGGTATATTTGTAAAAAAGGTTGTTTTACCAAATTAGAATTCACAATGAAAAAGCTTGAGACACTGGAAGAGAGAGACTCCAACGCCGGAAATTCACAATGATAACCTAGATTAATATCTAAGAAAGTGCTTCAAACACTAGGAATCCGTGAATAAAGGGCCTTAATGTCTGTAACACATTGTTTCCTGACAAGGAAATCGTGTTCAAACAACATAGAACCGAGTTGGATACTGCTTACATTTATTATTCCAGGACAATGAGTTGGCGATTTTGAAGGAAGCCTGGTTAGGCCATTAAACCGGATGTGATGACGTCACCAAGGGGGAGGGGCCACGTGGGCAGGCTTAATTGATCCCAGGTGATAATGATTTGGCCAGGGGACCAGCTGAGAGTGATGACGTCATCGAGATTAGTTCTGGTATTAGGGTTAGAGAATTGGGGCTCTGTTCATGGTTAGGGTTAGGATAAGGTTTTGAGCTAGGTAGCGTTCAGGCTCACGTGTGGGCTAGGTTTGGGGTTTGGGTTAGCGTGGTAGGCACAGGGATACGGTCACAGTTTAGTAATGTTGGCTTTTCACAATGAATGAGCTTCAATCACTGGACAATTTGGTGTGTAGCACTCAGAACTTACGACTCCAGACGAGGGAAATATTTAGAAATGTGCTTCACACAATAGGAATACATATTCCAATAGACTGAATATCTGAACAGCACAATTTTGTCACTGGGAAATCTTGTTCAAACAGCTGAGAAGCGAGTGTGACACTGTTTACATTTATTTTTCCCATCAAAAGGAGTTGGCGTTTTCCGGAAAAGGTTTTGGTGAAACACTGAAAAACTCATTTTCCTAGAGCTATGGAACAGTATGAAAGTATTGAGAACACTATGAAATAAAAATGTTAGTTAGGCTATGGTTCCAAGTAATGTTTTACTGTGCCTTTAAAAAGCCGGTATGACACCCGTGTTAAAATGAAAAGTCTCATTGCTCAAAACAACATACCAGGGGAATGGCAGAGTGTCTCTAGAACTCCTGGAATACGTTTTAGAACCCGAACATCTCTACTGAATTTTGAAATACTGAGAATTTGTATCCAAAGCGCTGTGAAAGGTAGGATAGACTGTCAAGTGGTAATAATGTTGAAAGTGCTGGTATATTTGTAAAAAAGGTTGTTTTACCAAATTAGAATTCACAATGAAAAAGCTTGAGACACTGGAAGAGAGAGACTCCAACTCGGGAAATTCACAATGATAACCTAGATTAATATCTAAGAAAGTGCTTCAACCACTAGGAATCCGTGAATAAAGGGCCTTAATGTCTGTAACACATTGTTTCCTGACAAGGAAATCGTGTTCAAACAACATAGAACCGAGTTGGATACTGCTTACATTTATTATTCCGGGACAATGAGTTGGCGATTTTGAAAGAAGCCTGGTTAGGCCATTAAACCGGATGTGATGATGTCACCAAGGAAGAGGGGCCACGTGGGCAGGCTTAATTGATCCCAGGTGATAATGATTTGGCCAGGGGACCAGCTGGGAGTGATGACGTCATCGAGATTAGTTCTGGTATTAGGGTTAGAGAATTGGGGCTCTGTTCATGGTTAGGGTTAGGATAAGGTTTTGGGCTAGGTAGGGTCCAGGCTCAGGTGTGGGCTAGGTTTAGGGTTTGGGTTAGAGGGTTAGGGACAGGCTGACAGTCACAGTGTAGTAATGTTGGCTATTCACAATGAATGAGCTTCAATCACTGGACAATTTGGTGTGTAGCACTCAGAACTTAGGACTCCAGACTAGGGAAATATTTAGAAATGTGCTTCACACAATAGGAATACATATTCCAATAGACTGAATATCTGAACAGCACAATTTTGACACTGAGAAATCTTGTTCAAACAGCTGAGAAGCGAGTGTGACATTGTTTACATTTATTTTTCCCGTCAAAAGGAGTTGGCGTTTTCGGGAAAAGGTTTTCGTGAAACACTGAAAAACTCATTTTCCTAGAGCTATCGAACAGTATGAAAGTATTGAGAACACTATGAAATAAAAATGTTAGTTAGGCTATGGTTCCAAGTAATGTTTTACTGTGCCTTTAAAAAGCCGGTATGACACCCGTGTTAAAATGAAAAGTCTCATTGCTCAAAACAACAGACCAGGGGAATGGCAGAGTGTCTCTATAACTCCTGGAATACGTTTTAGAACCCGAACATCTCTACTGAATTTTGAAATACTGAGAATTTGTATCCAAAGCGCTGTGAAAGGTAAGATAGACTGTCAAGTGGTAATAATGTTGAAAGTGCTGGTATATTTGTAAAAAAGGTTGTTTTACCAAATTAGAATTCACAATGAAAAAGCTTGAGACACTGGAAGAGAGAGACTCCAACGCCGGAAATTCACAATGATAACCTAGATTAATATCTAAGAAAGTGCTTCAAACACTAGGAATCCGTGAATAAAGGGACTTAATGTCTGTAACACATTGTTTCCTGACAAGGAAATCGTGTTCAAACAACATAGAACCGAGTTGGATACTGCTTACATTTATTATTCCGGGACAATGAGTTGGCGATTTTGAAGGAAGCCTGGTTAGGCCATTAAACAGGATGTGATGACGTCACCAAGGGGGAGGGGCCACGTGGGCAGGCTTAATTGATCCCAGGTGAGAATGATTTGGCCAGGGGACCAGCTGGGAGTGATGACGTCATTGAGATTAGTTCTGGTATTAGGGTTAGAGAATTGGGGCTCTGTTCATGGTTAGGGTTAGGATAAGGTTTTGGGCTAGGTAGGGTCCAGGCTCAGGTGTGGGCTAGGTTTAGGGTTTGGGTTAGAGGGTTAGGGACAGGCTGACAGTCACAGTGTAGTAATGTTGGCTATTCACAATGAATGAGCTTCAATCACTGGACAATTTGGTGTGTAGCACTCAGAACTTACGACTCCAGACTAGGGAAATATTTAGAAATGTGCTTCACACAATAGGAATACATATTCCAATAGACTGAATATCTGAACAGCACAATTTTGTCACTGAGAAATCTTGTTCAAACAGCTGAGAAGCGAGTGTGACATTGTTTACATTTATTTTTCCCGTCAAAAGGAGTTGGCGTTTTCGGGAAAAGGTTTTGGTGAAACACTGAAAAACTCATTTTCCTAGAGCTATCAAACAGTATGAAAGTATTGAGAACACTATGAAATAAAAATGTTAGTTAGGCTAGGGTTCCAAGTAATGTTTTACTGTGCCTTTAAAAAGCCGGTATGACACCCGTGTTAAAATGAAAAGTCTCATTGCTCAAAACAACAGACCAGGGGAATGGCAGAGTGTCTCTAGAACTCCTGGAATACGTTTTAGTACCCGAACATCTCTACTGAATTTTGAAATACTGAGAATTTGTATCCAAAGCGCTGTGAAAGGTAAGATAGACTGTCAAGTGGTAATAATGTTGAAAGTGCTGGTATATTTGTAAAAAAGGTTGTTTTACAAAATTAGAATTCACAATGAAAAAGCTTGGGACACTGGAAGAGAGAGACTCCAACGCGGGAAATTCACAATGATAACCTAGGTTAATATCTAAGAAAGTGCTTCAAACACTAGGAATACGTGAATAAAGGGCCTTAATATCTGTAACACATTGTTTCCTGACAAGGAAATCGTGTTCAAAGAACATAGAACCGAGTTGGATACTGGTTACATTTATTATTCCCAGACAATGAGTTGGCGATTTTGAAAGAAGCCTGGTTAGGCCATTAAACAGGATGTGATGATGTCACCAAGGGGGAGGGGCCACGTGGGCAGGCTTAATTGATCTCAGGTGATAATGATTTGTCCAGGGGACCAGCTGGGAGTGATGATGTCATCTAGATTAGTTCTGGTATTAGGGTTAGAGAATTGGGGCTCTGTTCATGGTTAGGGTTAGGATAAGGTTTTGGGCTAGGTAGGGTCCAGGCTCAGGTGTGGGCTAGGTTTAGGGTTTGGGTTAGAGGGTTAGGGACAGGCTGACGGTCACAGTGTAGTAATGTTGGCTATTCACAATGAATGAGCTTCAATCACTGGACAATTAGGTGTGTAGCACTCAGAACTTACGATTCCAGACTAGGGAAATATTTAGAAATGTGCTTCACACAATAGGAATACATATTCCAATAGACTGAATATCTGAACAGCATAATTTTGTCACTGAGAAATCTTGTTCAAACAGCTTAGAAGCGAGTGTGACATTGTTTACATTTATTTTTCCCGTGAAAAGGAGTTGGCGTTTTCGGGAAAAGGTTTTCGTGAAACACTGAAAAACTCATTTTCCTAGAGCTATCGAACAGTATGAAAGTATTGAGAACACTATGAAATAAAAATGTTAGTTAGGCTATGGTTCCAAGTAATGTTTTACTGTGCCTTTAAAAAGCCGGTATGACACCCGTGTTAAAATGAAAAGTCTCATTGCTCAAAACAACAGACCAGTGGAATGGCAGAGTGTCTCTAGAACTCCTGGAATACGTTTTAGAACCCGAACATCTCTACTGAATTTTGAAATACTGAGAATTTGTATCCAAAGCGCTGTGAAAGGTAAGATAGACTGTCAAGTGGTAATAATGTTGAAAGTGCTGGTATATTTGTAAAAAAGGTTGTTTTACCAAATTAGAATTCACAATGAAAAAGCTTGAGACACTGGAAGAGAGAGACTCCAACGCCGGAAATTCACAATGATAACCTAGATTAATATCTAAGAAAGTGCTTCAAACACTAGGAATCCGTGAATAAAGGGCCTTAATGTCTGTAACACATTGTTTCCTGACAAGGAAATCGTGTTCAAACAACATAGAACCGAGTTGGATACTGCTTACATTTATTATTCCAGGACAATGAGTTGGCGATTTTGAAGGAAGCCTGGTTAGGCCATTAAACCGGATGTGATGACGTCACCAAGGGGGAGGGGCCACGTGGGCAGGCTTAATTGATCCCAGGTGATAATGATTTGGCCAGGGGACCAGCTGGGAGTGATGACGTCATTGAGATTAGTTCTGGTATTAGGGTTAGAGAATTGGGGCTCTGTTCATGGTTAGGGTTCGGATAAGGTTTTGGGCTAGGTAGGGTCCAGGCTCAGGTGTGGGCTAGGTTTAGGGTTTGGGTTAGAGGGTTAGGGACAGGCTGACAGTCACAGTGTAGTAATGTTGGCTATGCACAATGAATGAGCTTCAATCACTGGACAATTTGGTGTGTAGCACTCAGAACTTACGACTCCAGACTAGGGAAATATTTAGAAATCTGCTTCACACAATAGGAATACATATTCCAATAGACTGAATATCTGAACAGCACAATTTTGTCACTGAGAAATCTTGTTCAAACAGCTGAGAAGCGAGTGTGACATTGTTTACATTTATTTTTCCCATCAAAAGGAGTTGGCGTTTTCGGGAAAAGGTTTTGGTGAAACACTGAAAAACTCATTTTCCTAGAGCTATCGAACAGTATGAAAGTATTGAGAACACTATGAAATAAAAATGTTAGTTAGGCTAGGGTTCCAAGTAATGTTTTACTGTGCCTTTAAAAAGCCGGTATGACACCCGTGTTAAAATGAAAAGTCTCATTGCTCAAAACAACAGACCAGGGGAATGGCAGAGTGTCTCTAGAACTCCTGGAATACGTTTTAGTACCCGAACATCTCTACTGAATTTTGAAATACTGAGAATTTGTATCCAAAGCGCTGTGAAAGGTAAGATAGACTGTCAAGTGGTAATAATGTTGAAAGTGCTGGTATATTTGTAAAAAAGGTTGTTTTACAAAATTAGAATTCACAATGAAAAAGCTTGAGACACTGGAAGAGAGAGACTCCAACGCGGGAAATTCACAATGATAACCTAGGTTAATATCTAAGAAAGTGCTTCAAACACTAGGAATACGTGAATAAAGGGCCTTAATATCTGTAACACATTGTTTCCTGACAAGGAAATCGTGTTCAAAGAACATAGAACCGAGTTGGATACTGGTTACATTTATTATTCCCAGACAATGAGTTGGCGATTTTGAAAGAAGCCTGGTTAGGCCATTAAACCGGATGTGATGACGTCACCAAGGGGGAGAGGCCACGTGGGCAGGCTTAATTGATCTCAGGTGATAATGATTTGTCCAGGGGACCAGCTGGGAGTGATGACGTCATCTAGATTAGTTCTGGTATTAGGGTTAGAGAATTGGGGCTCTGTTCATGGTTAGGGTTAGGATAAGGTTTTGGGCTAGGTAGGGTCCAGGCTCAGGTGTGGGCTAGGTTTAGGGTTTGGGTTAGAGGGTTAGGGACAGGCTGACGGTCACAGTGTAGTAATGTTGGCTATTCACAATGAATGAGCTTCAATCACTGGACAATTAGGTGTGAAGCACTCAGAACTTACGATTCCAGACTAGGGAAATATTTAGAAATGTGCTTCACACAATAGGAATACATATTCCAATAGACTGAATATCTGAACAGCATAATTTTGTCACTGAGAAATCTTGTTCAAACAGCTGAGAAGCGAGTGTGACATTGTTTACATTTATTTTTCCCGTGAAAAGGAGTTGGCGTTTTAGGGAAAAGGTTTTGGTGAAACACTGAAAAACTCATTTTCCTAGAGCTATCGAACAGTATGAAAGTATTGAGAACAGTATGAAATAAAAATGTTAGTTAGGCTAGGGTTCCAAGTAATGTTTTACTGTGCCTTTAAAAAGCCGGTATGACACCCGTGTTAAAATGAAAAGTCTCATTGCTCAAAACAACAGACCAGGGGAATGGCAGAGTGTCTCTAGAACTCCTGGAATACGTTTTAGAACCCGAACATCTCTACTGAATTTTGAAATACTGAGAATTTGTATCCAAAGCGCTGTGAAAGGTAGGATAGACGTTCAAGTGGTAATAATGTTGAAAGTGCTGGTATATTTGTAAAAAAGGTTGTTTTACCAAATTAGAATTCACAATGAAAAAGCTTGAGACACTGGAAGAGAGAGACTCCAACTCGGGAAATTCACAATGATAACCTAGGTTAATATCTAAGAAAGTGCTTCAAACACTAGGAATACGTGAATAAAGGGCCTTAATATCTGTAACACATTGTTTCCTGACAAGGAAATCGTGTTCAAAGAACATAGAACCGAGTTGGATACTGGTTACATTTTTTATTCCTGGAAAATGAGTTGGCGATTTTGAAAGAAGCCTGGTTAGGCCATTAAACCGGATGTGATGACGTCACCAAGGGGGAGGGGCCACGTGGGCAGGCTTAATTGATCCCAGGTGATAATGATTTGGCCAGGGGACCAGCTGGGAGTGATGACGTCATCGAGGTTAGTTCTGGTATTAGGGTTAGAGAATTGGGGCTCTGTTCTTGGTTAGGGTTAGGATAAGGTTTTGGGCTAGGTAGGGTCCAGGCTCAGGTGTGGGCTAGGTTTAGGGTTTGGGTTAGAGGGTTAGGGACAAGCTGAAGGTCACAGTGTAGTAATTTTGGCTATTCACAATGAATGAGCTTCAATCACTGGACAATTTGGTGTGTAGCACTCAGAACTTACGACTCCAGACTAGGGAAATATTTAGAAATGTGCTTCACACAATAGGAATACATATTCCAATAGACTGAATATCTGAACAGCACTATTTTTTCACTGGGAAATCTTGTTCAAACAGCGGAGAAGCGAGTGTGACACTGTTTACATTTATTTTTCCCGTCAAAAGGAGTTGGCGTTTTCGGGAAAAGGTTTTGATGAAACACTGAAAAACTCATTTTCTAGAGCTATCGAACAGTATGAAAGTATTGAGAACACTATGAAATAAAAATGTTAGTTAGGCTAGGGTTCCAAGTAATGTTTTACTGTGCCTTTAAAAAGCCGGTATGACACCCATGTTAAAATGAAAAGTCTCATTGCTCAAAAGAACAGACCAGGGGAATGGCAGAGTGTCTCTAGAACTCCTGGAATACGTTTTAGAACCCGAACATCTCTACTGATTTTTGAAATACTGAGAATTTGTATCCAAAGCGCTGTGAAAGGTAGGATAGACTGTCAAGTGGTAATAATGTTGAAATTGCTGGTATATTTGTAAAAAAGGTTGTTTTACCAAATTAGAATTCACAATGAAAAAGCTTGAGACACTGGAAGAGAGAGACTCCAACTCGGGAAATTCACAATGATAACCTAGGTTAATATCTAAGAAAGTGCTTCAAACACTAGGAATACGTGAATAAAGGGCCTTAATATCTGTAACACATTGTTTCCTGACAAGGAAATCGTGTTCAAAGAACATAGAACCGAGTTGGATACTGGTTACATTTTTTATTCCTGGAAAATGAGTTGGCGATTTTGAAAGAAGCCTGGTTAGGCCATTAAACCGGAGGTGATGACGTCACCAAGGGGGAGGGGCCACGTGGGCAGGCTTAATTGATCCCAGGTGATAATGCTTTGGCCAGGGGACCAGCTGGGAGTGATGACATCATCGAGGTTAGTTCTGGTATTAGGGTTAGAGAATTGGGGCTCTGTTCATGGTTAGGGTTAGGATAAGGTTTTGGGCTAGGTAGGGTCCAGGCTCAGGTGTGGGCTAGGTTTAGGGTTTGGGTTAGAGGGTTAGGGACAGGCTGACGGTCACAGTGTAGTAATGTTGGCTATTCACAATGAATGAGCTTCAATCACTGGACAATTTGGTGTGTAGCACTCAGAACTTACGACTCCAGACTAGGGAAATATTTAGAAATGTGCTTCACACAATAGGAATACATATTCCAATAGACTGATTATCTGAACAGCACAATTTTGTCAATGGGAAATCTTGTTCAAACAGCTGAGAAGCGAGTGTGACACTGTTTACATTTATTTTTCCCGTCAAAAGGAGTTGGCGTTTTCGGGAAAAGGTTTCGGTGAAACACTGAAAAACTCATTTTCCTAGAGCAATCGAACAGTATGAAAGTATTGAGAAATCTATGAAATAAAAATGTTAGTTAGGCTAGGGTTCCAAGTAATGTTTTACAATGCCTTTAAAAAGCCGGTATGACACCCGTGTTAAAATGAAAAATCTCATTGCTCAAAACAACAGACCAGGGGAATGGCAGAGTGTCTCTAGAACTCCTGGAATACGTTTCAGAACCCGAACATCTCTACTGAATTTTAAAATACTGAGAATTTGTATCCAAAGCGCTGTGAAAGGTAGGATAGACTGTCAAGTGGTAATAATGTTGAAAGTGCAGGTATATTTGTAAAAAAGGTTGTTTTACCAAATTAGAATTCACAATGAAAAAGCTTGAGACACTGGAAGAGAGAGACTCCAACTCGGGAAATTCACAATGATAACCTAGGTTAATATCTAAGAAAGTGCTTCAACCACTAGGAATACGTGAATAAAGGGCCTTAATATCTGTAACACATTGTTTCCTGACAAGGAAATCGTGTTCAAAGAACATAGAACCGAGTTGGATACTGCTTACATTTATTATTCCGGGACAATGAGTTGGCGATTTTGAAAGAAGCCTGGTTAGGCCATTAAACCGGATGTGATGATGTCACCAAGGAAGAGGGGCCACGTGGGCAGGCTTAATTGATCCCAGGTGATAATGATTTGGCCAGGGGACCAGCTGGGAGTGATGACGTCATCGAGATTAGTTCTGGTATTAGGGTTAGAGAATTGGGGCTCTGTTCATGGTTAGGGTTAGGATAAGGTTTTGGGCTAGGTAGGGTCCAGGCTCAGGTGTGGGCTAGGTTTAGGGTTTGGGTTAGAGGGTTAGGGACAGGCTGACAGTCACAGTGTAGTAATGTTGGCTATTCACAATGAATGAGCTTCAATCACTGGACAATTTGGTGTGTAGCACTCAGAACTTAGGACTCCAGACTAGGGAAATATTTAGAAATGTGCTTCACACAATAGGAATACATATTCCAATAGACTGAATATCTGAACAGCACAATTTTGACACTGAGAAATCTTGTTCAAACAGCTGAGAAGCGAGTGTGACATTGTTTACATTTATTTTTCCCGTCAAAAGGAGTTGGCGTTTTCGGGAAAAGGTTTTCGTGAAACACTGAAAAACTCATTTTCCTAGAGCTATCGAACAGTATGAAAGTATTGAGAACACTATGAAATAAAAATGTTAGTTAGGCTATGGTTCCAAGTAATGTTTTACTGTGCCTTTAAAAAGCCGGTATGACACCCGTGTTAAAATGAAAAGTCTCATTGCTCAAAACAACAGACCAGGGGAATGGCAGAGTGTCTCTATAACTCCTGGAATACGTTTTAGAACCCGAACATCTCTACTGAATTTTGAAATACTGAGAATTTGTATCCAAAGCGCTGTGAAAGGTAAGATAGACTGTCAAGTGGTAATAATGTTGAAAGTGCTGGTATATTTGTAAAAAAGGTTGTTTTACCAAATTAGAATTCACAATGAAAAAGCTTGAGACACTGGAAGAGAGAGACTCCAACGCCGGAAATTCACAATGATAACCTAGATTAATATCTAAGAAAGTGCTTCAAACACTAGGAATCCGTGAATAAAGGGACTTAATGTCTGTAACACATTGTTTCCTGACAAGGAAATCGTGTTCAAACAACATAGAACCGAGTTGGATACTGCTTACATTTATTATTCCGGGACAATGAGTTGGCGATTTTGAAGGAAGCCTGGTTAGGCCATTAAACAGGATGTGATGACGTCACCAAGGGGGAGGGGCCACGTGGGCAGGCTTAATTGATCCCAGGTGAGAATGATTTGGCCAGGGGACCAGCTGGGAGTGATGACGTCATTGAGATTAGTTCTGGTATTAGGGTTAGAGAATTGGGGCTCTGTTCATGGTTAGGGTTAGGATAAGGTTTTGGGCTAGGTAGGGTCCAGGCTCAGGTGTGGGCTAGGTTTAGGGTTTGGGTTAGAGGGTTAGGGACAGGCTGACAGTCACAGTGTAGTAATGTTGGCTATTCACAATGAATGAGCTTCAATCACTGGACAATTTGGTGTGTAGCACTCAGAACTTACGACTCCAGACTAGGGAAATATTTAGAAATGTGCTTCACACAATAGGAATACATATTCCAATAGACTGAATATCTGAACAGCACAATTTTGTCACTGAGAAATCTTGTTCAAACAGCTGAGAAGCGAGTGTGACATTGTTTACATTTATTTTTCCCGTCAAAAGGAGTTGGCGTTTTCGGGAAAAGGTTTTGGTGAAACACTGAAAAACTCATTTTCCTAGAGCTATCAAACAGTATGAAAGTATTGAGAACACTATGAAATAAAAATGTTAGTTAGGCTAGGGTTCCAAGTAATGTTTTACTGTGCCTTTAAAAAGCCGGTATGACACCCGTGTTAAAATGAAAAGTCTCATTGCTCAAAACAACAGACCAGGGGAATGGCAGAGTGTCTCTAGAACTCCTGGAATACGTTTTAGTACCCGAACATCTCTACTGAATTTTGAAATACTGAGAATTTGTATCCAAAGCGCTGTGAAAGGTAAGATAGACTGTCAAGTGGTAATAATGTTGAAAGTGCTGGTATATTTGTAAAAAAGGTTGTTTTACAAAATTAGAATTCACAATGAAAAAGCTTGGGACACTGGAAGAGAGAGACTCCAACGCGGGAAATTCACAATGATAACCTAGGTTAATATCTAAGAAAGTGCTTCAAACACTAGGAATACGTGAATAAAGGGCCTTAATATCTGTAACACATTGTTTCCTGACAAGGAAATCGTGTTCAAAGAACATAGAACCGAGTTGGATACTGGTTACATTTATTATTCCCAGACAATGAGTTGGCGATTTTGAAAGAAGCCTGGTTAGGCCATTAAACAGGATGTGATGATGTCACCAAGGGGGAGGGGCCACGTGGGCAGGCTTAATTGATCTCAGGTGATAATGATTTGTCCAGGGGACCAGCTGGGAGTGATGATGTCATCTAGATTAGTTCTGGTATTAGGGTTAGAGAATTGGGGCTCTGTTCATGGTTAGGGTTAGGATAAGGTTTTGGGCTAGGTAGGGTCCAGGCTCAGGTGTGGGCTAGGTTTAGGGTTTGGGTTAGAGGGTTAGGGACAGGCTGACGGTCACAGTGTAGTAATGTTGGCTATTCACAATGAATGAGCTTCAATCACTGGACAATTAGGTGTGTAGCACTCAGAACTTACGATTCCAGACTAGGGAAATATTTAGAAATGTGCTTCACACAATAGGAATACATATTCCAATAGACTGAATATCTGAACAGCATAATTTTGTCACTGAGAAATCTTGTTCAAACAGCTTAGAAGCGAGTGTGACATTGTTTACATTTATTTTTCCCGTGAAAAGGAGTTGGCGTTTTCGGGAAAAGGTTTTCGTGAAACACTGAAAAACTCATTTTCCTAGAGCTATCGAACAGTATGAAAGTATTGAGAACACTATGAAATAAAAATGTTAGTTAGGCTATGGTTCCAAGTAATGTTTTACTGTGCCTTTAAAAAGCCGGTATGACACCCGTGTTAAAATGAAAAGTCTCATTGCTCAAAACAACAGACCAGTGGAATGGCAGAGTGTCTCTAGAACTCCTGGAATACGTTTTAGAACCCGAACATCTCTACTGAATTTTGAAATACTGAGAATTTGTATCCAAAGCGCTGTGAAAGGTAAGATAGACTGTCAAGTGGTAATAATGTTGAAAGTGCTGGTATATTTGTAAAAAAGGTTGTTTTACCAAATTAGAATTCACAATGAAAAAGCTTGAGACACTGGAAGAGAGAGACTCCAACGCCGGAAATTCACAATGATAACCTAGATTAATATCTAAGAAAGTGCTTCAAACACTAGGAATCCGTGAATAAAGGGCCTTAATGTCTGTAACACATTGTTTCCTGACAAGGAAATCGTGTTCAAACAACATAGAACCGAGTTGGATACTGCTTACATTTATTATTCCAGGACAATGAGTTGGCGATTTTGAAGGAAGCCTGGTTAGGCCATTAAACCGGATGTGATGACGTCACCAAGGGGGAGGGGCCACGTGGGCAGGCTTAATTGATCCCAGGTGAGAATGATTTGGCCAGGGGACCAGCTGGGAGTGATGACGTCATTGAGATTAGTTCTGGTATTAGGGTTAGAGAATTGGGGCTCTGTTCATGGTTAGGGTTAGGATAAGGTTTTGGGCTAGGTAGGGTCCAGGCTCAGGTGTGGGCTCGGTTTAGGGTTTGGGTTAGAGGGTTAGGGACAGGCTGACAGTCACAGTGTAGTAATGTTGGCTATTCACAATGAATGAGCTTCAATCACTGGACAATTTGGTGTGTAGCAGTCAGAACTTACGACTCCAGACTAGGGAAATATTTAGAAATGTGCTTCACACAATAGGAATACATATTCCAATAGACTGAATATCTGAACAGCACAATTTTGTCACTGAGAAATCTTGTTCAAACAGCTGAGAAGCGAGTGTGACATTGTTTACATTTATTTTTCCCGTCAAAAGGAGTTGGCGTTTTCGGGAAAAGGTTTTGGTGAAACACTGAAAAACTCATTTTCCTAGAGCTATCGAACAGTATGAAAGTATTGAGAACACTATGAAATAAAAATGTTAGTTAGGCTAGGGTTCCAAGTAATGTTTTACTGTGCCTTTAAAAAGCCGGTATGACACCCGTGTTAAAATGAAAAGTCTCATTGCTCAAAACAACAGACCAGGGGAATGGCAGAGTGTCTCTAGAACTCCTGGAATACGCTTTAGAACCCGAACATCTCTACTGAATTTTGAAATACTGAGAATTTGTATCCAAAGCGCTGTCAAAGGTAAGATAGACTGTCAAGTGGTAATAATGTTGAAAGTGCTGGTATATTTGTAAAAAAGGTTGTTTTACCAAATTAGAATTCACAATGAAAAAGCTTGAGACACTGGAAGAGAGAGATTCCACCGCCGGAAATTCACAATGATAACCTAGATTAATATCTAAGAAAGTGCTTCAAACACTAGGAATCCGTGAATAAAGGACCTTAATATCTGTAACACATTGTTTCCTGACAAGGAAATCGTGTTCAAAGAACATAGAACCGAGTTGGATACTGGTTACATTTATTATTCCCAGACAATGAGTTGGCGATTTTGAAAGAAGCCTGGTTAGGCCATTAAACAGGATGTGATGATGTCACCAAGGGGGAGGGGCCACGTGGGCAGGCTTAATTGATCTCAGGTGATAATGATTTGTCCAGGGGACCAGCTGGGAGTGATGACGTCATCTAGATTAGTTCTGGTATTAGGGTTAGAGAATTGGGGCTCTGTTCATGGTTAGGGTTAGGATAAGGTTTTGGGCTAGGTAGGGTCCAGGCTCAGGTGTGGGCTAGGTTTAGGGTTTGGGTTAGAGGGTTAGGGACAGGCTGACGGTCACAGTGTAGTAATGTTGGCTATTCACAATGAATGAGCTTCAATCACTGGACAATTAGGTGTGTAGCACTCAGAACTTACGATTCCAGACTAGGGAAATATTTAGAAATGTGCTTCACACAATAGGAATACATATTCCAATAGACTGAATATCTGAACAGCATAATTTTGTCACTGAGAAATCTTGTTCAAACAGCTTAGAAGCGAGTGTGACATTGTTTACATTTATTTTTCCCGTGAAAAGAGTTGGCGTTTTCGGGAAAAGGTTTTCGTGAAACACTGAAAAACTCATTTTCCTAGAGCTATCGAACAGTATGAAAGTATTGAGAACACTATGAAATAAAAATGTTAGTTAGGCTATGGTTCCAAGTAATGTTTTACTGTGCCTTTAAAAAGCCGGTATGACACCCGTG